>NC_064620.1:86413000-86719000 GCF_023898315.1 Schistocerca nitens
TATTGCCTCTGATATCCAGGCACAACTACTTCACAGAAATTTTGGGAATACATTTGTCAAGGTAACATGTTTAAGTGATTATCATTGCAAGGTTATTGGTTATTATAAGCGCGAAATAAATGCGAAATTCTGGTACGTTAATAACCGGTGTAATCACCATAATGTTGAACGCAGGCACGCAAATGTGTTGTACAGGTGCCAGATGTCAGATTGTGGTGTAGAGTTCCATGCCTCTTGTACTTGGTCGGTCGATAAAGGGACGCTTAATGGTTCAAATGGCTCTGAGCACTATGGGACTTAACTTCTGAGGTCATCAGTCCTCTAGAACTTAGAACTACTTAAACCTAACTAACCTAAGCACATCACACACATCCATGCCCGAGGCAGGATTAGAACCTGCGACCGTAGCGGGACGGTTAATGCTGGTTGTGAGTGATACGGGAGTTGTCGGCTGATGATGTACCGTATGTGCTCCACTGGAGACAGATTTGGTGATCGGGTAGGCCGAGGCAACAAGTCGACATCCTGTAGAGCACGTTACGCTACAGCGGTGGTATGTAAGTGAGCGTAGGAAAGAACCGCCTGGCATGCTGTCCATGAATGGCAGCACAACAGTCGAATCATCAGATTAATGTACAATTTTGCAGCTAGGATATGTAGGATAACCAAGAAATTGCTCTTGCTGTCATACGATGTAGCACCCTAGACCATAACTTCATGTGTAGGTCCAGGGTATCTAGCACAGAGACAGGTTGATTACAGGCCCTCGACTGGCCTCTCTCTTACCAACACACGGCCATAACAGGCACCGAGGCAGAACCAGCTTTAATCAGAAAACGTAACAGACCTCCACCCTGTCCTCAAATGGTGGTGGTTTGAGGTCAGTTGAATGCACGCTATAAGGCGTCTGGCTCGGAGCTGTCCTTGAAGTAACCAAAAAAATGTTTCAAATGGCTCTGAGCAATATGGGACTTAACATCTATGGTCATCAGTCCCCTAGAACTTAGAACTGCTTAAACCTAACTAACCTAAGGACAGCACACAACACCCAGCCATCACGAGGCAGAGAAAATCCCTGACCCCGCCGGGAATCGAACCCGGGAACCCGGGCGTGGGAAGCGAGAACGCTACCGCACGACCACGAGATGCGGGCACACAGGTAACTAACGCACACGACTATTATAGAGTGTATTTAAAGCAAACGTAACTTGGAGCACCATGAACAGACATCATATTTGAGGTGCAGAAACACGGAAAGATGCCTATCAATTTTCGTTTATGTCGCACAGCTCTTTCGTAGTGTTTTCAATTTTTTTTTCCGTCAGTGTATGTTTCGGGCCGGATTTTTTTTTGTCCTTGTATGAATACAAAATCTCCTGTCTCACGCATAAGCGACTTAAAAAGACTAAGTGACTTAGCAAGAGATAACGAAAACTAGCCTTATATTCATATTAACACACGTAATGTTAGATAACCAACTAGAGACCCTGATGACTCAACAGATATTAGATATTGATTCGCACGTGTTTTACTGAAGACTCTAACAGAGACTGCAAAATGTATCACGTAAATAAATATAAAAAACCACGTTACGCATGGTTACGCAAAGTCTAAATAGTCCCGTAACGTGCGAATAGCAGTGCGCTGCTTGGCACAGTCACGTCCATTTAATACCTAGGCGTGATGTCACAAATCGATATGAAATGGAATGAGCACTTAAGGGCTCTTGTAGGGAAGGCGAATGATCGAATTTTGTTCATTGGGAGAATTTTAGGAATGTGTAACTCATCTGTAAAGGAAACCGCGTTTAGAATACTAATGTGACCCATTCTTGACTACTGCTCGAATGTTCTGGAGCCCCACCAGTTCGTATTAAAGGAAGATGCCGAAGCAATTCAGAAGGATGTCGCTACATTTGCTACCGAGAGATTCGATCAACATGCGAGTATTACGGAGGTGCTTCGGTAACTGAAATGGGAATCCCTGGAGGGAAGACGACGTAGTTTTCGAGGAACACTCTTGAGAAAATTTAGAGAAACGTCATTCGAAGCTCACTGCAAAACGATTCTACTACTGCCAGTGTACATTTCTCATAAGACGACGAAGATAAGATTAGAGAAATCCGGGATCGTACGGAGACATATAGGCAGTCGTTTCTCCCTCGCTCTACTTGCGAGTAGAAAAGGAAGTGAAACGAATAGTAGTAGTACAGGAAACCCTCCGCCACGCACCACACATGGTTTGCGGAGTATGCAGAATACAGTGGAGTCGAGCAACTAACTCACCATAATCGAGAACGCAAAAAAGGGAGGAAGATTAGGATTTAACGTGCCGTCGATATGGATGTTATTAGTGACGGAATTCAGAACTATGTCACCTTTCTTTTAGCACAAGTCAGGTATCTATATTAGACATGCTCGCACGTCCATAAAGCAGTAGACGGAAAAGTAATATGTGTCTTTTTTATCACTGGACATGCGGCGCTGGGTAACTCAATCACCACGCCAGGCTGGGACATATCAATGTCTAAACGACTTGGGTGAGGCATGTGTAGCAATTCCCAACCAAGGACTGGCTAATATAGTAGAAGGCTATGTGACTAAGGGTCTTTGCTTGTCGATAAGCACAAAAGGTGTCACCATCAGACGACTTTCGTCCTGTGTTGGGAAACGTGGGACGAACTCTGAAGAATAATAATGAGTTTTTGTGGTAATATAGCACATAAGCAATTGGTAACCAAGTATCTTAGAGTTACTGTAAAGTGCGTCTTCCGTTTTCATACACACCTACTTACCATACCGTTGCTGGGCCAAAAATGGAAATGCTTTCGGAAGAAAATGAAATGCCTACTCCCATCCTTATGATATTATCTATTTGTGCAGATACCAGTCCCTGTGCTTCAGTGCGCCATCTTCAGGCCTTAGTTGTAGCTGAAGGGATTATCACGATCCATATGTACGACGCATCAGTGGCCAACACAACTGATATACGCAGAATATTTGTAACTATGATGTCGTCTCTCCAACCATCAACTGTGTGTTTTCACGTGGACATCTTAGTGTGTTAGATAGTGTCTGGCTCAGCCATTTTATTCCAGCGATCAGCCAGCCGCAGGTATTTGCTGTCCTCTTAATTCTTTCCACTGCCTTTTCCCTTTTTACTGTGTGCTGGATTAGACAACGTGATTTCCTTTGTTGTGTGTGTGTGTGTGTGTGTGTGTGTGTGTGTGTGTGCGCGGGCGCGCGTATGCGGGTGCGCGCAGGTTTTTAGGACGTTCTTTATGCTTTTCATGAAGAGTTTATCGCAAATCTATCACAATTGCGGTACATATATTCCCTGGTGACTACTTTCGAACCGACTTGTTCATTCTCAAGTTAAACCTATTGCAGCTGCACCGAAAGTGCCTGATCTTAATGACAACCATCTAAAATTGGCAATACGTCCATCACACAGTGACGGTGGATAAAAGTCACAATATACATATGCTCACAATCAGGTCAAAATCACACAGTCACAATGTGACGCACGTATTGTCACTGTTAGATGATTGTAATTAAGATCGGGAACTTTCGTTGCAGCCTCAGTAGCTCAGGCCTGAGAATGTACAATTCGGGTTCAAAACTGGTCGCCGAAAAACAGAGGGTGATCTAAAATTTCCCTTAGTGATTTCCACGACTATATAGGGGACTGGATACATAATATTTTGAATCGAAATCCAGATCCGCAAACGTACCGTTACAGTGATGGCTTGGTTCAAATGGCTCTGAGCACTATGCGACTTAACTTCTGAGGTCATCAGTCGCCTAGAACTTAGAACTAATTAAACCTAACCAACCCAAGGACATCACACACATCCATGCCCGATGCAGGATTCGAACCTGCGACCGTAGCGGTCGCTCGGTTCCAGACTGTGGCGCCTAGAACCGCAAGGCCACTCCGGCCGGCGTTACAGTGATACAACCATTTGGAAACATGTTGGTAACGCGACAGATTTTATAGAGAATTTATTGTGAGAGATCCAGTACATAATTTGTTTTACAATTCCACTCATTAATAACCAAAGCCGCGCAGGGTAGCCGCGTGGTCTCGGGCGCCTTGTCACGGTCCGCGCGGCTCCCTCCATCGGAGGTTCGAGTCCTCCCTCGGGCATGGGTGTGTGTGTTGTCCTCAGCGTAAGTTAGTTTAAGTTAGAATAAGTAGTGTGTAAGCCTAGGCACCTATGACCTCAGCAGTTTGGTCCCATAGGAACTTACCACAAAAAATAACCAAAGAAACAAAAGGAAACTGAATCAGTGTTCACAAACACTGTTGTTTACAGTTAAACGTTGTTAACAGTTAAACATAAACAGATTTTTCCTCCTTTTCAAAGGAGCGTCAGCATTCTGATCCACTACAATTAAGGGGCTCCGGAACGCCCTATACTTGCAATGTTAAAATAACGCTTATAAATTACATCTTTCCTCACAAAGTATTTGAGGTAGGAAGTTGAACTTTTTACAGATTATTTATTGGAATATGGGCTACAAATTAACACAGGGATTTTACAAAATTTTAGTTCAGTTATTAAAGATGATTTTTTTTCAATTGTAATGAAAATTCACAACATTTTTTAGCAATTTTTTATTTATATATTCAAAAATATACAGTTTTTTGGAAAAAGGCTATGTTAAACTATGCAGAAGGTACTGTGTAACATTTACTGAAAGTTTGAAATAAATATGTTTGGAAGACCCTTAGAAAACATGTAATTAGTATGAGAAAATAAAAGTTTTGGGAATCGAGCGACAAAGCTTGGATTAGCTTTTTAGTGCATTCCAGGTCCATAGGATGGATTATCTTCATCCTCTGCAAACTCCTCCTCCAGCTTCCTCTTGTTCCTCCTCCTGTTTACTCTTGCTTGTATTTCTAGACTCTTTACAGCCCTGTCTGCAGCCCGAAGGCGTTCCTTGTCTAAAGCAAGCATCGCTCGTACCATGTTAGAACCTATCATCATTCCCATATTTCTAAATACCTTGCTCCTTACAATGTTGCCATCATTGAAAGTCGCAACAGCATCATACACACCAAAGTGAAGTGTTTCTATTCCAACAAATACAGTCTTGGGGATTCTCGACCATATAACACTATTTACACTTTCATTGGGGTTTTGAGTTTTTCCGTGAATACACTTTTTCAACAGTTCAGGTGCTGCTAAGTCTCTGAAAATAGGTTTTATCACCTCCATTATTGCATGAGGCAGACTATGCTTATGAGTGTACACTTCACCAGTTATCAATCCTTTGTTATATTTACACCAACTGTCTTCTTCTTTGGGACACAAGCTATGTTGGGGATTTTCATCGTCTTTATTGTTTACAGTAATAACACATACCTTTGGCTTTCCAACATTCCTCCTTTTGAAAAGCCTTCAGAGGATTTCTAATAACTTTACTTTTACTCATTATTATACTTCAACAAAACAGAGACTCAAGAAACAGAATTAATTACGAATATTTTCGAGATAACGACAGAGTAAATAAACATGAAACAATCGACAATCACACCAGCGATATACGAGGGTCAGTCAAAAAGTAATGCCTCCTATTTTTTTTCTACGTTTAATTGTCAGGAAATTTAAATGCAATTACATAGGTTGAAAACCACAACATTGAGGATCATTTTGTCATTTTTCAATGTAATCTCCGCCCATCTCTACAGTTTTGGTCCATCTTTGAACAAGGGCATGTATCCCAGCACGGTAAAAATCACAGCTCTGCTTCCTAAGCCATTGACGCACGGATGGTTTGACGGCCTCCTCATCTTCAAAATGAATCCCACGATGAGCTTCTTTTAGTGGCCCGAACAGATGGAAGTCTGATGGTGCCAGGTCAGGGCTGTATGGGGGATGAGGCAAAACTTCCCATCCAATTTTGACAATCTCGTCAGAGGTGTGACGACTGGTGTGTGGTCTTGCATTGTCATGCAAAAGAAGAACATCTGCCATTGATTTTGTTGGGTGAACTCGCTGAAGACGTGCTTTAAGTTTTTTGAGGGTTGTGACGTATTGAACAGAATTTATTGTGCATCCCTGCTCCAAAAAATCAACCAGAATCACACCCTCTGTATCCCAGAAAACTGTTGCCATAACTTTCCCTGCCGATCGCACAGTTTTGAATTTTTTCTTCCTCGGCGAGCTTGTGTGACGCCACTCCATTGACTGCCTCTTTGATTCGGGTTCAAAAAAATGCACCCATGTTTCGTCCCCGGTCACAATTTTTTTCAGAAACTCATCTCCCTCCAAACGGAAGCGCTGCAAGTGTTGGGAGGCTATTGTTTTCCTTGCCTCTTTATTCTGATCGGTTAACATTCTTGGAACCCACCGTGCACAAACTTTTGAGTACCCCAATTGTTTAATAATCGTGATCACACTGCCTTTACTAAGAGAAATAATGCGACACACTTCATCTGCAGTCACCCGACGGTCACCACGAATGATGTCATCAACTTGCTGAATGTTGTGTGGAGTCACTGCACTCACCGGCCTGCCGCTCCGCTTTTCGTCAGTCAACGGTGTTTGCCCTTCAGCTTCCTTACAACGACGAACCCATCGTCTAACAGTGCTGACATCCACTGTCACAACACCATACACCTTCTTCAGTCTTTCATGAATGCGTATGGGCGTTTCACCTTCTGCATTCAAGAATTCAATCACACAACGCTGTCTCAAACGAACATCGATGTCGGCCATCTTACAAACTTCTGCTGTGCTGCCACCTGTTGACACAGAAAGTTACTACTGCAGTGGATTGCAGAAGAAGGTTTGAGGAATGGCGCCAAATTCAAATTTTTCACTTAACTTAATTTCTTTAAGTAGAAAAAAAATGGGAGGCATTACTTTTTGACCGACCCTCGTATATTGAACCATCACAGGTTAGCCACAACACATACTTTATCTCACATCACTAAAATGTACCTGATGAACACGGACGTTAATAATAACACCATTTGACAGCAGTTTAACAGCGCCACAGTGGGTCACGCCCATGTAGAACACATTTCAAAAAAAATTTAAAAATAGTTGCAGTCTTCGGAATTGAATAAATTATATATCTATTAAAAGGTAATAGTCTGCAGATTCAGAAAACGCAAAAAAGTAAAAATTGAACTTTTCATGATTTTGAGCCTTTCCGGAGCCCCTTAAGATCCGATGGGGCGACTACCAGGTTCAGTGCACACATTACACGTCCGAATGATGTTGTAGTTCACACCTGGTCTCTCTGGAATCTGTCCGCAGTCACCACAACTTGTGCCACCAGATCTTCTGCTGTCTCTGCAGGAGTCTCATAAACCGAATTCTTCATTCAACCCTAGAGGAAAAAGTCCAAGGGAGTAAAATCCGATAATCGTGGAGGCCATGTGGTTGGACCACTTCAGCCTGTCCGGATGTTCGGTCCAGATGTTCGCGAACGTGACGTAAAACGTAAGCAGACGGGCCGTCATGTTGACACAACAAGTCTTGACGGACGCTCAGTGGCACAGCACCCAACACGCCCAATATTTGTTGTAGCAAGGTCAAGGGGATGGGACCCGTGAGGTTGGGTGGAAGGATGTACGGGCCAGTCACATGACCATTAAGAATACATACCCTCGCACTTTCGTACCAAATCTGGGTTAGAATCCCTGGACAGATGTGACATGTGGATTTTCGTCTGCCCAGACATGGCTGTTTCAATAATTGAGAACACAATCCCTAGTGAATTTACATTCATCTGTGAAGATAATGCACCATGGAAATACTAGGGGCTCCTTGATGCAGTGGCACAGAAACTGCGTGCAGAACTCAACTTGTGTGGCAAAATCGGCTGGCATTAGTGACTGTGTACTTCGGACTAGTATGTACGTAGTTTTTGGTCATGCAGAACATACCAGACGGTGCTAGGAGCAACATCAATTGGACACGCAATTGCTAGTGTACTTGGTGACTGGTCCTCTTCATTGTGATGCAGAACGGCCGTTTCCAGTTCGGGTGTGCGGCGTCTCCTTGGAGCAACACATGCCTACTGACGGTGAAGGCACACCTTTCTCGAAGCTGTGGCGTAACTGTGGCGGAAAGGGTATGCTATGGAGTCATACGTTGTGGATGACGATCTTGATAAAGGTGATGGGCAGCTGTTACATTATCGTGAACTTTGCCCCAAGGGCCGAGCGGTTCTAGGCGCTTCAGACCGGAACCGCGTGACTGCTACGGTCGCAGGTTCGAATCCTGCCTCGAGCATGGATGTGTGTGATGTCCTTAGGTTGGTTAGGTTTAAGTAGTTCTAAGTTCTAGGGGACTGATGACCTCAGATGTTGAGTCCCATAGTACTCAGAGCCACCTGAACTTTTTTTTTTTTTTTTTGTCCCAAGGAAGGGTCACGTCGTTGTATTCTGCAAACGTGTACTAATGCGTGTCGCTTTAACGCCTACAGACACGTGAATGAGGCTCGAACCAGGTCAGAGAGGTAGGATACACTTTAAATGACATCAGGCAATCTGACGTAAGCAACCCCCCCCCCCCCCCACCAGTCTAGTTTGTAAGAGGCATTTTAGAGTAACCTGTATATATATCGCAGCTGTGATGAGTATGTAATAAACTCTTCTTGAAGAGAAAGTGTTGCTGGTCCCACATCAACAAAATGTTTATTTGCAGTTCATATTCTTACTGTTCAGCGAGTTTTCCCCACAGTTACCTCTTTACGTTTTACGAGTACAGACAGTAGACATCTGCTGTCGTGCACCTTCACTAGTGCTGTTGATGAAATATTGATTTATCGATATTTGTTTTATATTAGATTTTTCGCAATTTTCGGTAAATATTTGAAATTTTAGTAGAACATAATTTTACTCTCACTGTGTGAAGGAGTCTTACTACTTTTTGAGCTTTCATCTCGTCTAGTCTTTGTCTTTGACTGCGCAAGCAAGTATATGTGGCACAAAGGAAGATGTCCGATTGCAGTGGGAACGGCGGGGGAGGGGGGGGGGTAAGGGCGGTGTATATGGAAAAACAACGTTACCGACGTGAAGAAATAGCATACCAGTTGCGTTAAAAATCAATTTTTGACGCAACTGCTGTGCTATTTGTTCACATCGCCAGTCTTCATGAACAGTTACTGCAAATGATGAACAAAAATCTAAATGACAGGATTCGTCTTTGCCGTGGTGAAGACGTGTGACGGTAAACTCTGAGGCCATCGGCACTCGGCGCTACCAACAGAAACTACTACGTTTAACTTCACTACGCAATTTTGCCATTACATTTGCTAGATCGCTGGCGTTCGCAGAAATGAAAAACACGGGGGAGTCGGATTCAAGTGTTCAGGACTAATCCGATATGAGACGAAACGGAACGACGCATACATCGGACACCTTTTATTGTGCCACTTACACGCAGTTACCATTTTCAGCGAAGTGGTTATCGCGAAGCGTGAATCTGCATCGTTTTCCTTTCAGCCGCCCGGAGTGGTGGGACGGTTTGAGGCGCCATGTCATGGATTGCCGCAGTCTCTTCCGCCGGGGGCTCGAGTCCTCCCTCGGGCACGTGTGTTTGAATTGTTCTTAGGATAAGTTAGTTTAAGTTAGTTTGAGTGGTGTGTAAGTCTAGAGACCGATGACCTCAGCAGTTTGGTCTCTTAGGAATTCACACATATTTGTTTTCCTTTCAGCTCTTGCTCTAAGAGTGACAAGTGGGCTCCTAATTTGTTGATGTACAGAATATCTAACAATAAATCAATAGTAAAATCGGCAGTATTTTGACAATATGCATCCGAAATTTTTATAGGCCAGTTCGTCGATATTTTCTTGTCGATGTATCGATATTTTTTCTCGATATATCAAGACACGATAATGACTTTCTTTTAAGTAACGATATATAGGAGCTGCGATATTTTTAAAAATATCAACAGTCCTAACCCTCACCACCATATCATCATCACTGAAACAGTTCTGTCGGGACACGGTTTCCTTCCTCCACAAGTCGCCAGCACGTGGGGACAGGGCGACTCCCACTGGCTGCCGTTTATAAGCCCCCATCTCCGGCCCGGCGCCGGCCCGTGTAACTCTGTAATGGGGGGACCCGGCGTGGCCATGCCAGGACTGGCCTTGAGAGCGGCCACGCCCCCGCTTTTGGACAAATTGCCGCCTGTTGTGCGCGCGGTTTTTGTCTGCTCGTGCCGTACGTGGCGCGGACCGCCTCCGCTTTCTTCGAACGGCGGCCGCTATTACGTGGCCCCGTGCTGTCGTCAATTATGTCATTAAAACGCCCCCACGGTCGCGGTCTCAGGTAGAATCTGTCCTCTTAAAACACCGCTCCGAACCGGAGCCGCCTGAGCGAAAATTAAGTGGCAGATTAAGAGCGTATCAAACCAGGGACACAGTCGGAGGCATCCACCGTGATGAAATCCTCCATTTCGTCGAGGGTGTAATTCCTCGCACGGTACGGCATACCACCTTACCCAATTCCCTCTTACTATAAAGTAGGTACTAGAACTGGAATCTTTGTTCATTATAGCTCGAATACCGCAACGTAACGTCCGGAAGATCTGATTTAACCAGGAAGTTTTGTTCGAAAGTGTATAATACTCAGTGGACAACCTAGAGTAATATCTCTGTTGACTACATGCAAAATATCTATTGTTTACGAGTGTCTCTCATTTTGATTGTTTACTGTGGACAAGAAAATTGTGTGTGGTGTTTAATATCTGTAAATTTCTGCACAGGAGGACTACAAGTAAACTGCAACTACAAATGCTTTCAAAATTTCGCCATCAACTCTATGTTGTTGTGGTCTTCAGTCCTGAGAGTAGTTTGATGCAGCTCTCTATGCTACTCTATCCTGTGCAAGCTTCTTCATCTCCCAGTACCTACTGCAGCCTACATCCTTCTCAATCTGCTTAGTGGATTCATCTCTTGGTCTCCCTCTACGATTTTTACCCTTCACCCTGCCCTCCAGTACTAAATTGGTGATCCCTTGATGCCTCAGAACATGTCCTACCAACCGATCCCTTCTTCTAGTCAAGTTGTGCCACAAACTCCTCATCTCCCCAACTATTCAATACCTCCTCATTAGTTATGAGATCTACCCATCTAATATTCAGCATTCTTCTGTAGAACCACATTTCGAAAGCTTCTATTCTCTTCTTGTCTAAACTATTTATCGTCCATGTTTCACTTCCATACATGGCTACACTCCATACAAATACTTTCAGAAACGACTTCCTGACACTTAAACCAATACTCGATGTTAACAAATTTCTCTTCTTCAGAAATACTTTCCTTGCCATTGCCAGTCTACATTTTATATCCTCTCTACTTCGACCATCATCAGTTATTTTGAAACTTCCTGGCAGATTAAAACTGTGTGCCCGACCGAGACTCGAACTCGGGACCTTTGCCTTTCGCGGGCAAGTGCTCTACCAGCTGAGCTCCCGAAGCACGACTCACGCCCGGCACTCACAGCTTTACTTCTGTCAGTACCTCGTCTCCTACATTCCAAACTTTACAGAAGCTCTCCTGCGAACCTTGCAGAACTAGCACTCCTGAAAGAAAGGATATTGCGGAGACATGGCTTAGCCACAGCCTGGGGGATGTTTCCAGAATGAGATTTTCACTCTGCAGCGGAGTGTGCGCTGATATGAAACTTCCTGGCAGATTAAAACTGTGTGCCCGACCGAGACTCGAACTCGGGACCTTTGCCTTTCGCGGGCAAGTGCTCAGTTATTTTGCTCCCCAAATAGCAAAACTCATTTACTGCTTTAAATGTCTCATTTCCTAATCGAATTCACTCAGCTTCACCTGACTTAATTCGACTACATTACATTATCCTCGTTCCTCGTTTTAATTTTGTTGATGTTCATCTTATATCCTCGTTTCAAGACACTGCCCATTCCGTTCAATTGCTCTTCCAGGTCCTTTGCTGTCTCTGACAGAATTACAATGTCATCGGCGAACCTCTAAGTTTTTATTTCTTCTCCATGGATTTTAATACCTACTCCGAATTTTTCTTTTGTTTCTTTTACTGCTTGCTCAATATACAGATTGAATAACATCGGGGAGAGGCTACAACCCTGTCTCACTCCCTTCCCAACCACTGTTTCCCTTTCATGTCCCTCGACTCTTATAACTGCCATCTGGTTTCTGTACAAATTGTAAATAGCCTTTCGCTCCCTGTATTTTACCCCTGCCACCTTCAGAATTTGAAAGAGGGTATTCCAGTCAACATTGTCGAAAGCTTTCTCTAAGTCTACAAATGCTAGAAACGAAGGTTTGCATTTCCTTAATCTTTCTTCTAAGATAAGTCGTAGGGTCAGTATTGCCTCACGTGTCCCAACATTTCTACGGAATCCAAACTGATCTTCCCCGAGGTCGGCTTCTACCATTTTTTCCATTCGTCTGTAAAGAATTCACGTTAGTATTTTGCAGCTGTGATTTATTAAACTAATAGTTCGGTAATTTTCACATATGTCAACTCTATATAAAGATCAATTATTATTTAACAATAGCGCAAGTTTTTATACATTACAGGAAAGACGGAGAATAATGTAACACCTCCCACATCGAAAGCATCATGAATAAATGGCATAGCACGCTGAGAATGCGATTGAAAATTGGAATGATTTCCTGAAATGTACGGTGCAAAATATAAATAAAAAGAAAATTGTGGGTAGTAGAAGAAAAAGTTATTTTGTAAACAAACACAGAGTCTAACCAACCATTTCTACTGAATCAAATAAAAAATTATAATAAAACAGCAACATTTGTCCTAACCTCTTGGTGTCCACACCGAAACTGACTTTCTTGCGTGGTATCTCTCTCTATCGTTAGAAAAGCCGACCAATACTTTTAAGGAGTAGTAGGAGTCTCTTTTCTAAATCTCTATTAATCATAATTTCTTCAGCAATTAATGAACCAAATATTTTGTGTCTTTTTGTCTCCAGTGCTTCACGTTGGAAGATTAAATATGCTGTTTAATATTCCATATCACATAGGCTCCACTTGGGGGTTTCTTTCTCTACTCCCAAAGTGTGCTAGGATTTCGTGAAGTTCACAGGACCAGTCATTAGACCTACCACGAGTTTCAGAAGCTTGCTGTTTAGGCCAAGGACTGCAGAACTTCTCTTAAAATATTATTTAGGCATCATTAACTTGCCATGTTTTTGTTTTTGGGTTTAGTCCAATATTCTACGTGCTGCCTCCTGATCCAGCTACATAGTTTAGAATGTATCATCGTCTTAGTGATGGTTAACAGGTTCCATCCGAGCAAATGGAATCGTCATCCTTGTCCTGATCAGTCTATCAACATTTTCGTTACAATTCCTGAGTGGCCAGGGACCCACAACAGGCTCACCCTGTTGCTTTCCCCTAGCCTCAAAAGAGTTTCGCGTCATTCTGCAATGTTCTTCGATCTCGTTGAAATGAGTCATAGATATTTCAGAACTGAAGACCACTTTGAATAATGACCTGAAAGTGTTCATTTAACGCACTGCATTTCCAGTTTACATGAAAATGACAAGACGTTCGTATTACTGCGCCATAAGATTGTCTGGAATTCTCTGTTCCCCTGGCAGCTGTTTGCGCATGACATTGTTATACGAGGGTTGGAACTTTAATAGTGGCAACTATTTATTTACAGCTTGTACATAATAGATACGTGTTTCAAAGTTTTACTGACCTTCAGAGTAGTGAAGTGTGGTAGCGTGGACGCAAAACGGTTAGTCTATAATGACAGGTGTGCAGGTGGTGCAGTTACAGCTGTGCAGAAAGTATCAGGTAGTAAATTATCTCATGTGTTTGGGGAAATACCATTAGACATAGACAAAAAGGCAACCAATACAATGAAATGGAAACATTAAGATATCAATGATCAAAGTTTCTTTACCTTTACCTCTAACAGGCTGTATTGCAAGTGTTTCTCACAAGTCAGTGAAAAGTGGACAAGAAAAGTGCAGACAATCACATGAAGACAGCCATTTCTGATGAACAAAGACGGTCGTTATTAACTTTTTTGTGTGTTAGCAGCTCATCACGAAACGAAGTAAACGATCTCTCGAAGAGGTTATACTTCTCTATCGCGGCAGGCAGGACACAGCACAGGCCAAGACTACTACTTTAACACCTAAGTGTATTCATATTAAATGTTTTTGCATTGCGATTTTTTGCCTGATGATGAGGTTATCCCTCGAAACATATCTCAATAATAATTAATGTACGCAAGTTAACAAATAATTGTGACTGACAGTGGTCTCTGGAAAACCTGTTTAGAAAAGATACAGTCGGCTTTAAAAAAGCATTTCTTACAATGAATTGTGATACGATTTTATTTTCATTTTCACGTAAGTTCTCGCTGCTCCGATGAAACCACAGCGTCAGTTGAAACGTATCGCTGTTATTAGACGCTACGGGAGTGCCGCAGCCGGGCAGTAAATCAGATGGAGGTCGAGACTTAACGACAGGTTTCCCCGTTGTGAGAGGAAGATTAGGCACACCGAACACTTCCTAACAGCCGCAAGTCCTTCGTCCATGGCCAGTCAGTTGCTTTTTCTGTTGGCTAATCCAACGCTTTCCTTTCGATGTTAGGGGGAACATTCCGGTTCGCTCCCTAACATTTTTACCAATAGGGTATTCGCAAAAATGCAGAATATGTTTTCCGCAAGTGAAGATATTATCTGCTGCCAGCCGTTGCTGCCCTCGCACTATTCCTCAGTATCTGATGGCCGTGTGCGACCTTCCAGAACCTGGGATGGTCTGACAACTTACTCCAGGTGGTTTTCAAATACACAAGTTTTCTATCATGTTTCATCTTGAACGGTATTTCACTCTTCGCCTAAGGTACAGAAAGTTATGGAAATGGGCGTTCTGCTTGATAACGCAAACGAAGGGGAAGTCGACTGGTAAAATTATTGAAAAAAGGAAACATTTGTATACTGGAAAGAATTTTCACTCTGCAGACGAGTGTGCGCTGATATGAAAGTTCGTGGCAAATTAAAACTGCGTACCGCACTGAGACTCGAACTCGGGACCTGTGCCTATCTCGGGCAAGTGCTCTACCAACTGCAGGACTCACGACCCGCCCTCACAGCTGTACATCCGCCAGTACCTCATCTCCTACCTTTCAAACTTCACAAAGGATCTCAAGCGAACCTTTAACATTTGTACTGTTCGTACACGAAATAAAAATGTTCAAATTTCCAGCATTTATAAATTCTTATTTCGTTCGATCCAATCGTCTTTACAGTGATAAGCAGTTTTACAGTATTTGTGGAAATTATATTTCATAGTTTCCAAGAAAAGCCATCCGAAACACGGAGTTATTTACGCACTGGACTACGCTGATCAAAACCTCGACCAGCTATTCTGACTAAGGATTTCCAGTATTTACATAAACTGGTTGTTTTCATTGTAACTGCGTCTCTTTTTCTACGAGGTTAAGTCAATTATTATCCGCAATTTAGTTATATTTTTGTTTATTTTGGTAGTACTGTCGTTTTACGTTAATGACGCATGCGTTGTTTATTTGTTGTTATATCTTTGCAATTTTCAAGCTGCTAGGTTAGTTTCGTTATCGCTGCCGTGCTGTTAATCATGGCTGCTTCGCTGTCTATTTGCACCAAAAAGAGCAACGTTCAGTGATCCGTTATTCATCGATGACTTTCGGGACAGTAAGGGAACAGTGTTTTGCCACAACGGAGTGTCTACGAATGGATTGAAAAATTCCGAAAAGGTCTCAGAAGTGTTACGCACGACGAAGGAGTTGGACGGCCGTTTACCTCCACAAGTGAAGAAACCATGGACCGTTCACGTGAAATCATTCTCTTAGACAGACGATTAACTATTGACGGAGTGGCACATCGTCTGCAAATTAGTCACGGTTCTGCCTACGATATCATCCACAACAGACTTTGGTTTCATAAAGTATATGCAAGATGGGTCCCAAAACAACTCACACAGTTACATAAACAAACGCGCTTGGACATCTGAAAAAAAAAAAAAAAACATTTCGATCGCTATGGTAACGAAGGGGACCACTTCGTAGACAGGGTCATTACTAGTGACGAAACATGGATCCATCATTACGACCCGGAGAGTAAACGGCAGAGTAAGGAAGGAAAACATCCAAATTCGCCGTGCAAGAAAACGTTCAAGACCCAACCGTCCTCTGGAAAACTGATGCTTACGGGTTTTGGGACGCACAAAGTCCAGTACTGGAACAATATGGGAAAAGGGGCACAACAATAGAGTGTACGTTACAGTGAGATGCTTACTGCCAGGCTAAAGCCTGCAATTCGAAGCAAACGCCGAGGATTGTTGTCAGAAGGTGTTGTGTTGTTGCACGACAATGCCCGTCCGCATTCTGCCGCCCACACCGCTGAAACGCTCCAGAAACTCATATTTGACGTACTGGATCATCCTCCATGTAGTCCCGATCTTGCCCCTTCTGACTATCACTTGTTTGGTCCACTCAAACATGCATTAAGTCGCCGTCGATTTGCCTCAGATGAAGCAGTGAAAGACGAGGTGCTTTCCTGACTCGCAGCTCAATCGAGAACCTTCTTTTCTGAGGGCATCAGGAAGCTTGTACAACGATGGACCAAGTACGTTGAAACGCAAGGAGACTATGTCGAAAAATGATGTTCTTGTAAGTTTCCTGTTTGATTGTTGTTGTAGTTGTGGTCTTCAGTTCAGAGACTGGTTTGATGCAGCTCTCCATGCTACTCCATCCTGTGCAAGATTCTTCATCTCCCAGTACCTACTACAACCTACATCCTTCTGAATCTGCATAGTGTATTCATGTCTTGGTCTCTACCATTTTTACCCTCCACGCTACCCTCCAATACTAAATTGGTGATCCCTTGATGCCTCAGAACATGTCCTACCAACCGATCCCTTCTTCTAGTCAAAGTGTGCCACAAATTTCTCTTCTCGCTAATTCTATTCAATACCTCCTCATTAGTTATGTGATCTACCCATCTGATCTTCAGCATTCTTCTGTAGCACCACATTTCGAAAGCTTCTATTCTCTTCTTGTCCAAACTATTTATCGTCACGTTTGACTTCCATACATGGCCACACACCATAGAAATACTTTCAGAAACGGCTTCCTGACACTTACATCTATACTCCATGTTATCAAATTTCTCTTCTTCAGAAACGCTTTCCTTGCCATTACCAGTCTACATTTCATATCCTCTCTACTTCGACCATCATCAATTATTTTGCTTCCCAAATAGCAAAACTCATTTACCACTTTATTCGTCTGATTTCCCAATGTAATACCCTCAGTATCACCCGATTTAATTCGACTACATTCCATTATCCTCGTTTTATTTGATTACAATAAAATTTTATAACTACTTTGCGGATAATAATTGACTTACCCTCGTATTTGTTGCTTGCATTAGACCCATCGACTTATTGCATGTTATGGTTCTTACTTGCACCCCTGGTCCCCTAAGCCGTTACGCCAGGGCTCAAACCTGAGTTGTCCTCACTGATGAGCTTGAGAACCTCTCGGTCAAAGCCACACTTAGCTAACACACGGCCACAGCCTACGACTTGAGGACCTACTCCACTGTTGGTGTGGTGCCCGTCTGATGATAGACCACATCCTACTGGACTGTAATAACTTGGCCACCTACGGAGAAACCTTAAACTTGCTGACATGCTGCCCCTGGTGCTAGAGGACGATGCCAAAGTGGCTGATTTGGTTCTACGTTTTGCCTGTGCAGGTAAAGCATATTGACCTCGTCGGCCGCTTGATGGGGTGGAGGAGTAAGTGCCCCATTGCCTACTCCGACCCAGGGGTCCCATAGCTGCCCATCAATTACTCGGTGGTCTGGTCTGCCTCCTCCCGCCTTCACATTTTTAAAAACTCTTCTTATTCTTTTACTTCTGTCAATGGTTTACTATTTCGTCGTCGTTGTCCTCTTTCCTGAGATTATATCGTCTGCGTTAGTAGTTTATCTTGTGGTAATGGAGGGCGAAGAAACGCCGATCAGTTGCAGAGGGTGCGTCTCCCATCACATACGGTGTCCCAGTGGCCTCCGGCTGATTTCCGAGCGGAGTAACTCCCCCACCTTCATCTCTTACCCATCTCTTACCTCTGCTTGCTTCCATCTCTTGGTATTATTGACTTTCAGTACAATCGGTTCCCCAGGATTTATCTTCTGTGTCCTTTTTCTCCGTGGACTCTTAGCGGCTTGACACATATATGATGGAGGGACTGATAACCTCATAGTTTGGTCCATTTAAACCCGTCAATCCAAACCAAACTTCATCAGGGACACGGTGCAACGTTGCCCCTGCCTGACACGTGCAGAGAGGTCACATAAAGCTTTTCGGTGTAATATCTTTTAGTTTTCGTTTGCAGCTTTTTCGTTTATTATTGAAACGAAATATAAATTATAGCACTCCGTCATCAGGCCACGAGTGGCCTACCGGGAGACCGCCGTGTCATCCTCAGAGAGGGATGCGGATAGGAGGGGCGTGTGGTCAGCACACCGCTCTCCCGGTTGTTATGATGGTATTCTTGACCGAAGCCGCTACTATTCGGTCGTGTAGCTCCTCAATTGGCATCACGAGGCTGAGTGCACCCTACGTTGTTGTTGTTGTGGTCTTCAGTCCTGAGACTGGTTTGATGCAGCTCTCCATGCTACTCTATCTTGTGCAATCTTCTTCATCTTCCAGTACCTACTGCAGCCCACATCCTTCTGAATCTGCTTAGTGTATTCATCTCTTGCTCTCCCTCTACGATTTTTACCCTCCACACTGCCCTCCAATGCTAAATTTGTGATCCCTTGATGCCTCAGAACATGTCCTACCAACCGATCCCTTCTTCTAGTCAAGTTGTGCCACAAACTTCTCTTCTCCCCAATCCTATTCAATACCTCCTCATTAGTTACGTGATCTACCCACCTTATCTTCAGCATTCTTCTGTAGCACCACATTTCGAAAGCTTCTATTCTCTTCTTGTCCAAACTAGTTATCGTCCATGTTTCACCTCCATACATGGCTACACTCCATACAAATACTTTCAGAAACGACTTCCTGACACTTAAATCTATACCCGATGTTAACAAATTTCTCTTCTTCAGAAACGATTTCCTTGCCATTGCCAGTCTACATTTTATATCCTCTCTACTTCGACCATCATCAGTTATTTTGCTCCCCAAATAGCAAAACTCCTTTACTACTTTAAGTGTCTCATTTCCTAATCTAATTCCCTCAGCATCACCCGATTTAATTTGACTACATTCCATTATCCTCGTTTTGCTTTTGTTGATGTTCATCTTATATCCTCCTTTCAAGACACTGTCCATTCCGTTCAACTGCTCTTCCAAGTCCTTTGCTGTCTCTGACAGAATTACAATGTCTTCGGCAAACCTCAAAGCTTTTACTTCTTCTCCATGAATTTTAATACCTACTCCGAATTTTTCTTTTGTTTCCTTTACTGCTTGCTCAATATACAGATTGAATAACATCGGGGGGAGGCTACAACCCTGTCTCACGCCTTTCCCAACCACAGCTTCCCTTTCATGCCCCTCGACTCTTATAACTGCCATCTGGTTTCTGTACAAATTGTAAATAGCCTTTCGCTCCCTGTATTTTACCCCTGCCACCTTCAGAATTTGAAAGACAGTATTCCAGTTAACATGGTCAAAAGCTTTCTCTAAATCTACAAATGCTAGAAACGTAGGTTTGCCTTTTCTTAATCTTTCTTCTAAGATAAGTCGTAAGGTTAGTATTGCCTCACGTGTTCCAACATTTCTACGGAATCCAAACTGATCTTCCCCGAGGTCCGCTTCTACCATTTTTTCCATTCGTCTGTAAAGAATTCGCGTTAGTATTTTGCAGCTGTGACTTATTAAACTGATAGTTCGGTAATTTTCACATCTGTCAACACCTGCTTTCTTTGGGATTGGAATTATTATATTCTTCTTGAAGTCTGAGGGTATTTCGCCTGTCTCATACATCTTGCTCACCAGATGGTAGAGTTTTGTCATGACTGGCTCTCCTAAGGCCGTCAGTAGTTCTAATGGAATGTTGTCTACTCCCGGGGCCTTGTTTCGACTCAGGTCTTTCAGTGCTCTGTCAAACTCTTCACGCAGTATCTTATCTCCCATTTCGTCTTCGTCTACATCCTCTTCCATTTCCATAATATTGTCCTCAAGTACATCGCCCTTGTATAAACCCTCTATATTCTCCTTCCACCTTTCTGCCTTCCCTTCTTTGCTTAGAACTGGGTTGCCATCTGAGCTCTTGATATTCATACAAGTGGTTCTCTTCTCTCCAAAGGTCTCTTTAATAGTCCTGTAGGCAGTATCTATCTTACCCCTAGCGAGACAAGCCTCTAAATCCTTACATTTGTCCTCTAGCCATCCCTGCTTAGCCATTTTGCACTTCCTGTCAATCTCATTTTTGAGACGTTTGTATTCCTTTTTGCCCGCTTCATTCACTGCATTTTTATATTTTCTCCTTTCATCAATTAAATTCAATATTTCTTCTGTTACTCAAGGATTTGTACTAGCCCTCGCCTTTTTACCTACTTGATCGTCTGCTGCCTTCACTACTTCATCCCTCAGAGCTACCCATTCTTGTGCACCCTATATCAACTGGAAATTTGAAACTTACAAATTAATTATTTAAGCTCAAGGAGATTTAAATACGATGGGAAAGATCTCATGTGAGCTGTAGATTCCCGCAAGCAAGGATGGAGACGAGGAGGGAGAAGGGGAGGGGGGAGGAAACTCGGAAAGACATCAAGCCAAGGTATGTATTAGGCTATGTGTACCTATTTCTGCTTTACAGGTTTTACATGGCTCTAGGTACACTAACCTGTCATGGATTATGCACGTTTTCGTATTGTTGCTTGCGTCTGTTCCACCATCTTCCTCTGAGGTATCTGTCATTGTAACAGGTGGTTGTGTCCTGCATATCATGACAGGTCTATTTTGTTGTTCATTTAAGTACTGAATGTGCAGGGCCTTTGATATCGCGTCTGCCGCACTACTGATTTCTTGTCATGCCGTTTCATCTCCAACCACAAAGTCCTAGTGATCTGGGCTGTGTGAGAAGAGTGTAGCGTACTACGACGTGCTCTGAGAAACCTCTCTCCCCGTAAGTAGAGTCTTCCCTTTCACTGAGATGCATGAAGTGTAAGGCATTAGGCAAGGATCATGTCCAGACAGGAAGTGGACAATGCTCTACTCAACTGATATTGGGGACTAGGGTATAGACCTTCCTAGTCTCATCACTGCTATCCCATTCCTAGCCAGGTGGCTGACCGCCACCTCTTTAAGTAGCGTTTTTCTCGTATTTCTTTCCCTGCTATGGTAGTTAGCTTGTCCAGTATTTCCATCAGGACCCATTATGCTGCGGCCTGATGTCTGACGTCTCCAGGAAAACTCCAGATAACCATGACAACACATTTCTTTGCCTTCGCCTAACAGCTGTTCTGTTAGTAACAAAGCTCAGGAGACGTGCCCCTGTACTGGTCACAAAGCATTCTAACCACTCAGAAATGGCGAAGTGAAATGTGCGTAGTGTGACAAGTGGTAAACTGAAGTGTTCAGTGTTTATCCTGGCTAGTTTTTGTAACAGTCGTTCGACCTTGTCGGAAACTATCTGAATTAAGTTAACTCGTTCGTCAATGTATATGCCAAGGTATAGTGTTGTTGTACTGCGTATTATGGAAGTATTTTGAGTCTTTGATCACAAGGTTCCTGTGTAGGAAATGGTACAAATGGCTCTGAGCACTATGGGACTTAACATCTATGGTCATCAGTCCCCTAGAACTTAGAACTACTTAAACCTAACTAACCTAAGGACATCACACAACACCCAGTCATCACGAGGCAGAGAAAAATCACTGACCCCGCCGGGAATCGAACCCGGGAACACGGGCGCGGGAAGCGAGAACGCTACCGCACGACCACGAGCTGCGGACGTGTAGGAAATCAACACAGGGACTGCTACCAGTGACTAACTTTCTGTCTGTGGGGGATATCGTCAAACAGAGGTCTCCTTTCGGCAACCCATTATTTTACTAGACGATTTTTCTTTTTTGGCTCTTTCTTACAAAGCAAAGGGCGATGACTTCCATTACTTTTGTTATCACCCACACACAAGCAAATTGAATCGCTCCTAGCAGTATATTTGTGAACCGCGGATTGTACAGGAGTTGTGCATTTACTTTGTTGCATACATTTATTATCAACAGCGCTCCAATCATTGCGTGTGAACGCCTATGGTGCAGGGGCTGCTATATATGGAGTAGTCTAACTGTCAGAAAATTGTAACGAAATAAAGAAAGGTAAGCAAGGGATCGGTGTTGTTGCAATAACTGACAAAAGGCACTCAACGTAAATAAATACAACGTATTGCGGATAAATAGTAACAAAGACCTCTTAATGTTCGATTTCATGATTGTCAATCAGTTACTGGAAACGGTACAATACCTTTCAGTAACGCTTCGGAGTGATTTAAAGTGGAACAACTTTATAAAACTAGTTGTGGAAAAAGCAGATGCGAGACTGAGATTCTTGGGAAGAGTTATAAGAAAATGTAGTTAACCATAAAGAAGGTACTAAAAAACACCGGTCTAACTGTTCTTGAAATTCACACCCCATACTCGGGCCGTTACCTAATGTGATTATTACGTGGGCTGGAGGTGGTCTAAAGAAGAGTAGCATGCTTCTTCTTGCATTGATTTAGAAAGCATCAGAGCTACAGACGCTATGTAAGAGGCACTGGGGTCATGGAGCGGTTTATCTTTAAATTTCCGGGAGTCTACGTTCCAAGAAGAGTCTGGCTATGTATTACTTTCGACATCATATACTAATAAGCCAAAACATTATGACCACTGCTCACGATGACGCTGAATGCCATCTGGTAGCGTTGCGGGCCCTTGACGTTGTAGCAAAAGAATGTAAACAGAGCAGAAAGGGACGGGAGATCACCCTAGCGAAGATATAGACTGCAAATGGTGAAATCCATTGAGATAAGCGACTTTAACAAAGGGCAGATCATTATTTCGCAGACTGTGAACGACTATCTTGGAAACGGCGAAATAGGCCCCCCCCCCCCCCCCCCCCATGAACCATGGACCTTGCCATTAGTGGGGAGGCTTGCGTGCCTCAGCGATACAGATAGCCGTACCGTAGGTGCAACCACAACGGAGGGGTATCTGTTGAGAGGCCAGACAAACGTGTGGTTCCTGAAGAGGGGCAGCCGCCTTTTCAGTAGTTGCAGGGGCAACAGTCTGGATGATTGCTGGTACTGCGAACGGCTGAAAGCAAGGGGAAATTACAGCCGTAATTTTTCCCGAGGGCATGCAGCTTTACAGTATGGTTAAATGATGATGGCATCCTCTTGGGTAAAATATTCCGGAGTTAAAATAGTCCCCCATCCGGATCTCCGGGGGGGGGGACTACTCAGGACGACATTGTTATCAGGAGAAAGAAAACTGGCATTCTACGGATCCGAGTGTGTAATGTCAGATCCCTTAATCGGGTAGGTAGGTTAGAAAATTTAAAAAAGGAAATGGATAGGTTAAACTTAAATGTAGTGGGAATTAGTGAAGTTCGGTGGCAGGAGGAACAAGACTTCTGGTCAGGTGACTACAGGGTTATAAACACAAAATCAAATAGGGGTAATGCAGGAGTAGGTTTAATAATGAATAGCAAAATAGGAATGCGGGTAAGCTACTACAAACATCATAGTGAACGCATTATTGTGGCCATGATAGATACCAAGCCCACGCCCACCACAGTAGTACAAGTTTATATGCCAAATGGCTCCGCAGATGACAAAGAGATTGATGAAATGTATGATGAGATAAAAGAAATTATTCAGATATTGAAGGGAGACGAAAATTTAATAGTGATGGGTGACTGGAACTCGACAGTAGGAAAAGGAGGAGAAGGAAACGTAGTAGGTGAATATGGAATGGGATTAAGGAATGAAAGAGGAAGCCGCCTGGTAGAATTTTGCACAGAGCATAACTTAATCATAGCTAACACTTGGTTCAAGAATCTGATCGGTTGGTAGGGCATATTCTGAGGCATCAAGGTATCACTAATTTAGTATTGGAAGGCAGCGTGGAGGGTAAAAATCGTCGAGGGAGACCAAGAGACGAATACACTAAACAGATTGAGAAGGATGTAGGTTGCAGTAGGTGCTGGGAGATGAAGAAGTTTGCACAGGATAGAGTAGCGTGCAGAGCTGCATCAAACCAGTCTCTGGACTGAAGACCACAACAACAAACAACAACAGGTCAAATGTCCACATGCTACTGTTGTGAGCATCTACGGAGAGAGGTAGAAGGGCAGTGAAAATACGACGTGGCGCTAAATGGTCGTACGTCCACGACTCTTCACAGAGGAGCACAATGCTGGTGCACCCACAAGTGTTCCGGAGCACACCGTACATTGGTTAACATGGAGCTCCGGAACAGATCACCCCTACCTACATGTTCACATGTTGATCCAACGACGTCGTCAGTTACGATTACAGTGGGCACGGGACTTTCGCGATTCGACCGTCAATCACTGGAAACGTGTCGGCTCTTCGTTTCAATCACATTTTTGCTACTGTAGGTCCACGGTCATCTCTACAAACGCCGTCAGCGAGGCGAACTGCGGCTAGAAAGGTGCAGTGCGCCACGGACGCAGGCTGATGGGAGCAGTATTATACAGGGTGATTCAAAAAGAATACCGCAACTTTAGGAATTTAAAACTCTGCAACGACAAAAGGCAGAGCTAAGCAATATCTGTCGGCGAATTAAGGGAGCTATAAAGTTTCATTTAGTTGTATATTTGTTCGCTTGAGGCGCTGTTGACTAGGCGTCAGCGTCAGTTGATGCTAAGATGGCGACCGCTCAACAGAAAGCTTTTTGTGTTATTGAGTACGGCAGAAGTGAATCGACGACAGTTGTTCAGCGTGCATTTCGAACGAAGTATGGTGTTAAACCTCCTGATAGGTGGTGTATTAAACGTTGGTATAAACAGTTTACAGAGAATGGGTGTTTGTGCAAAGGGAAAAGTTCTGGACGGCCGAGAACGAGTGATGAAAATGTAGCACGCATCCAGCAAGCATTTGTTCGCAGCCCAGGAAAATCGACTCGCAGAGCTAGCAGAGAGCTGCAAATTCCACAGTCAACTGTATGGAGAGTCCTACGAAAAAGGTTAGTTATGAAACCTTATCGTCTGAAATTGGTTCAAGCACTGTCTGCAGCTGATAAGATTAAAAGAATCGATTTCTGTGATTTTATCCTTGCTCAAATGGAAACAGATGAATCTTTCGTTTCAAAGATTGTGTTTAGTGATGAAGCAACTTTCCACACTAACGGGAAAGTCAACCGTCACAATGTCTGTATATGGGGCACTGAGAATCCGCGGGAAACAACTCAGTATGAACGTGACTCGCCTAAGGTGAACGTTTTCTGTGCCATTTCAGCCAATAAAGTTTTTGGTCCCTTTTTCTTCGAAGGTGCTACTGTAACTGGACTACAGTATCTGGAGATGTTAGAGAATTGGCTGTTCCCTCAGCTCGAACAAGAAGCACAACAATTCATATTTCAGCAGGATGGAGCGCCACCACATTGGCACTTATCTGTCCGTAACTACCTGAACGTCAACTACCCGAGGCGATGGATCGGCCGCCAGGCAGCCCGTGACAGAGCACTTCATCACTGGCCTCCAAGAAGCCCTGATCTTACCCCCTGCGATTTTTTCTTATGGGGGTATGTTAAGGATATGGTGTTTCGGCCACCTCTCCCAGCCACCATTGATGATTTGAAACGAGAAATAACAGCAGCTATCCAAACTGTTACGCCTGATATGCTACAGAGAGTGTGGAACGAGTTGGAGTATCGGGTTGATATTGCTCGGGTGTCTGGAGGGGGCCATATTGAACATCTCTGAACTTGTTTTTGAGTGAAAAAAAAACCTTTTTAAATACTCTTTGTAATGATATATAACAGAAGGTTATATTATGTTTCTTTCATTAAATACACATTTTTAAAGTTGTGGTATTCTTTTTGAATCACCCTGTATTATGGGAGACATTCTACTGCGCTTGCATAGGACCTGTGGTAGTAATCTAAGACACGCTGACAGCCGCGAACCACCTGCATCATTTCCTGCTTGACGTCTTCCCCGATGGCGTTGTCACCTTTCAGCAGTATAACTGTATGTGTCTCGGAGCCAGAACCATTCTACAATAGTTTGAATAGCATTGTAGTGGACTCACGTTGATGTCACGGTGACCAAATTCACCTGATTTAAATCCTATGGGATTCAACTAGGTCGCTATCGGGCGCTATCAGCGTGTACGCAATCAGCAGCAGAAAAAATGCAATTAAGGGCAGCTCGTTTCGTGTTATCGCGTTAATAGGGCGAGAGTGTCACTGATATGATACTCGAGTTGGGGTGGCAGTCACTGAAACAAAGGCGGTTTTCTTTGCGGCAGGATCTATTTACGAAATATCAATCACCAACTTTATTTTCCGAATGTGTAAATCTTTTGTTGACACCCACCTACGTAGGGATAAATGATCATCATAACAAAATAATAGAAATCAGAGCTCGAACGGAAAGATTTAGGTGTTCCGTTTTCCCACGCGCCATTCGAGAGTGGAATGGTAGAGAAGTAGTATGAAAACGGTTCGATGAACCCTCTGCCAGGCACTTAATTGTGAACTGCAGAGTAACCATGTAGATGCAGATGTGGATGTATTTACGCGAATTACATGAGCTGTGCGCAGATATCTAATGCTTCATACTGCCACAAACCTACCACCAAATTGATATTCAAAATCAATGATTTATTTCGTTCCAAAGACTGATAAACAAGCTATCAAGCATGTGGTCATAATGTTTTGGTTCATCAGCGTACATCAAGTGAAGTGCTCATGACGCCGAAATCACAGAAATTCTATTTGATATGGAGAAATGTGCTCCATTTAGGAATGAAGCAGGCAAAGGTAACCGAAGTATGTACCGCCACACACCGTAAGGGACTTTGAAGAATATATATAGAGTGCAGATGCACGTCGCAATCAGCAAAGCAAAGTAAATCCTGCAACACAGAGGCAGGAGCCTTCTCTGAAGAGTGTATCTTATAGGCGTTCTGAATTACTGCAGAATTTTGCCACATTAATTATAGCACTGAAATACTTGTCTTCTGCATAAAGTAATCGTCTTATCTAGATGAAAAATTCCTCTTTTACGAATAGACACTTCAAGGAATATTTTCTGAATATATCGCTCAGTACATATTTATTTTACAAATTGAAATATACAAGACTGATATTTCAAAATAGTATCTATGTATCTTTTATATTTCCTTGTGAAGAGGCTTTCTAGGCGGTCCTTAAAACTAAACAGATTGTCTATACAACATTAACGAGAGTTTATAGTAATCTTTGTGCATCTATGAAGGCTCCCTGATGTCGTGTGGACTCCTGAAGTTGTCTGAGGATCGCCGACAAAGCCGAAGTTCACGACAAAACATAAAACTAGTGTATTTCAGATTTTAACGTATCTATGTTTCTCCATATACCAACGGAATATTTCAAAAATAGTTATTTCTTACAAGTTTTGAAGATGGCTATACAGAAAATTTCAATAGATAAATATCTACTGAGCAACAAAGAGAGGAAATCTTTATTAAAGTAAAATGTAACTGGCAGGACATTTGAAGGAAGAGTGATTTGACCATGTAAAGGACTTTAACTTTCTTTGGATCTGTGTCAAATTTGTGTCTTTAACAAACCCGAACGTGTTGGACAGCTGAAAAGAACAGTATCTCTTGGGATAAACAAAAAATTCACACTGTCGTATTATATATAGGGCTCTACTATTGTCTAAGCAAATTTTCAATGAGTGTGGTAAACTGGGATCGGATGTAAGTAAAAAAGTAAAATGGAATGCTTTCTATCTCTTCCTTCGTGTGTGTGTGTGTGAATGTGTTTGTATGAGAGAAGAGACAGAGAGAGAGAGAGAGAGAGAGAGAGAGAGAGAGAGAGAGACAGAGACAGAGAGTGTATGTGTGCGTCCGCCCGCCCGCACTTCTTCTTCGTTGTGCAGAATAAGAGGTTATTCGTTCCCGTAGAACATGATAAACTGTTATTTTTACGTCTATCGGAAACAAAGCTTTCTATTTCCGTGGTCGTTATCGAATTGTAGGAGGATGTTATTGTTATCCATATTGCCTGTCGAGTGAGTCGGCTAGCAGTGGCTGGAGATCTGGTGGCTGAGACATATGCCGATGATACTCAACACAGCGGGGGCGGAAATAACGTGTAAGTTTGGGCCGCATACCAATGCTCGGACGGACCCTTCGCGGAACACGGCAATCGCCCCCGGTAAAGTCGTAACGCTACCCGGAGGATACACGTAACGGCAGTTTGCATATTTTCTTATGCCCTCACGGAAAAGCCACAGGCGCGCTCTGTCTCTCATCTAATAATTGGGGGGGGGGGGGGGGAAGGGAGCTTGAGGGGGGTAGAGACGTCGTCCTACAGATTCTTGAAATGCACATGTCTGTGGATGGGTAATTTATTCAGTACGTCGGTCCTTCTATGACCGTTTGACGAGGTAGCTGGCGAGGTATGAACTGCGTACATGGATTCATATATTATAGTTTACCAGCTACAACTCTTGGGCTGAATTATGACATCATAAAAACATTTACATTCTGAAGCGCAACACTACAGCTTATAATAAAGAGTAGCTGATAACGCAGATAAACTGAAGTGTTTGTATCGTACGTAAATTTTCTGAGCTTATTCGTTATCCTTATTGTTCATTAGGTTGAAATTCGCGAATTACAGTGCGAAATATTTACGAACTTCGGAAGTGTTCTGTACTATTCTTGAACGATTCACTTCCGCGCCCTCTAAACATATTTGACACTGATTATAGCAGTATGTTATTGCTGTCCAACAATTCATTACGTGAGTAACACAGATGCAAGTGAGGTGGATTACTATATCCGTAATAATTATGACTAATGGTTGTAATATTATCATCATCATTACGAGCAAATCATCACAAGCAATTAATCACAATCAGCACTACCATAATAATCATCACAAGCTATCATCATCACAATACCATCATAATCGTTATCATCATCATCCCATTCATCCACTGTTTGATAGTCTTCTTCCCAATTTCTCAATATTTTCTTCAAATTTAGGCATTGAAACACGTCCTGCTTGTTGCCTGATAACATCTACCCACTTCACATTAGTTCAAATGGTTCAAATGGCTCTGAGCACTATGGGACTTAACATCTGAGGTCATCAGTTCCCTACACTTAGAATTACTTAAACCTAACTAACCTAAGGACATCACACACATCCATGCCCGAGGCAGGATTCGAACCTGCGTCCGTAGCGGCAGCGCGGTTCCGGACTGAAGCGCCTAGAACCGCTCGGCAACAGCGGCCGGCTTCACATTAGGCCTTGGCCTTATGACAACAAGGAATTTGTAGCGTTTTTATTACAGGCTGATCGGATATTAATGGAATGTCTTGCCTGTCACTGTTTTCCCATCACCAGATAAAATCTTCTCACCTACCAATCTTCTGTTCCTTGGAGTATGGAAACAACAGCCTCCTCCACCTGCGTCAGCTGTTTGTGTTGCCTGCATTAATAACGTAATTAGCGAACAGAGACACGGGGAGACAAAACAGGCAGGGAACTGAAAATAAATCCGAAGTATTGGCGACAAAAGCACATTAAATGCGAGGTAATCTAGTCACAATAATGGAACTTACCCAAAGGGCAATTCTGAATTGTATGGCGACCAGCTGTCTTATTGTACGACGAGACGAATGTTCTAGAAAACATTGAGAAACAAACGAGAAAAATCGAAAAGTCGTGCAGTCCCTAGAGAGAGTGATAACTGGAAAAATTGAGATGAATTCTGGAGAATATTAACCACGAAAGAAAGTTGTTAACCGTAAGGAGGGACGCAATGAGAACACAGAGACAGGGGTAGCTCGACAAAGCTTACCACGTGAGCACTGATGAAATCGTAATGCCGATTGCTTGCTTTGCAGATAGCCTAATTGTATAATAACCACATCCAAATGTTGAGAGAGTGAGAAGGAGGAGGTAGGCAGATGGAGATGGAAGGATAAGATAGGCAGATAGACGGAGGAAGAGGTGGACACGGAGAGGGAGACGAGTGTTCAATACTCGTGTCAAATTCATACGAGGCTGAAGCCACGAGAAAAAGACTAGTGTATAATAAAGTGGCAACAACGCCCATGCTACTGCCAATAACGAAATGAAGCTGACCAAGAATTGCAACGAATTACAGACCCATGGATCAAGCACAGCAGTGGGCATCCTCCGATAGAAAAAGGTCCCTGTAGTCATCTCGACTGGGAGCGAGGGCGGTGAGGGAGTGGGAGGGGTGGGGGCACTAAAGAGGGTCTTGCTGCTTTCAGCCAGTGGGGTAGTCGGCTTCCTGGAGCTGAGGTTGGGGAACCTGTAGTGGTATAAGTTCTCTGAATATGGGAGGAACTGGTGTCCTTATGAATCGGTGTGGTTGCATCTTGAATTTGAAAATAATGGCCTCTAGCTTCTACAGATTTTCTGATTTAAGTGGTTTCAGCAGGCCGGGGAAAATTGGTTTTAAGGCGCTAGTATACTGATTAATTTCAACAACTTAACTGATTTGTAGGCTCATGCCTGCCATCACTGAGCTCCTGTTTACTTAGGCGGCCCAATCCCGCAATTGGAAACATGAGTTTTATGTTATTAAACTCTCTTTCTTTGTAGAGGGGACTGGACTGCACACCTACCGAGGCTTCTTCCGTAGCCGGCCGGAGTGGCCGAGCGGTTCTAGGCGCTACAGTCTGGAACCGCGCGACTGCTACGGTCGCAGGTTCGAATCCTGCCTCGGGTATGGATGTGTGTGATGTCCTTAGGTTGGTTAGGTTTAAGTAGTTCTAAGTTCTAGGGGACTGATGACCTCAGATGTTAAGTCCCATAGTGATCATAGCCATTTTTGAAGTTTCTTCCGTACATGTTAGAAAAGTGTCTGGGTTACATATTTTCTTAAAACTTCTTTCTCCTGTTCCTTTGTTTACTCGCTTTATTTTAGGTCACTTATGAAGGTATCTGTAACTTCTGTATTTTGTCTTCTCCGTTCATATGAGGGAGATTATGCAGTGATTAAGACACTAAATTCTGGAGAAATAAATAAATCATCAACCGATCATTCCAATTTTTGTTTCACATCGTTTTCTTAAATTGATTGTGAATTTGGGGATTGTTCTTCGAATAAGGGCATGACTGGTTTCATTTCCAGTCTACGTCCAATTCGAGAGTCTGCTCTCTTATGACTGGTATCGACGTCAGTTCTTCGTCGTTTCACTTTATTTGTGTGCCTGTCACTCATTATTCCCAGTGTCATTCGTGCCATTGTCCTGTACCTTACAGGTTAGCAGCGCTTATAAATTCCAGTCCAGTCTCACTGAATTTCAATTTTGACCAAGACATCAAGTTTTTCGAATGACTTATTTTTCTATTAACTTCTGTCAGGCGTCATTGGAACTGCGATCAGTTACTAAATTAGCACCAAAAGTCATTCTGCAGATACTACTTGCTATCCGGTTTTATCGATACGAAAGTTGTGATGTCAGTTGCAGTAAATTTCTCCTCCCCTACTAATGGAAGCCTTACGCTGCTTTTTCGCAATCGGGCTTGCGCCGATTAACTGCGCTGGAACTCTAATATAGATGCATTGGCAGGGACGCAATAAAATGTGGTACGTACAACACTGTATTCTTTATTTTTAATTTGTTTCTCAACATTAGAAACATGTTAGGAGATACTTATACCTTTCTGAAAATATTCTTCAACTAGAGTGTGCTTCAGCTGAGAAAAAGAATACAAGAAAAAGTAAGCCAGGAAGAAACGTATTCTTACACTTTTTCTCCCACTCGAAGGCGTTCAGAGCATCACATCCCAAATTCAGTTCTTCTTATCCTCTTGCATTCTCTTTCTTTCCATCCAATATCCCTTCATCCTTTCGCAGTGTTGCTATTCCATCTGTAACACTGTTATTCTAATACTCCCCTCATCTGTTATTTCTTGTTTCCTTATGGTGTTTGTAAATCTTTCTTGATCTCTTGGATACAACTTGTAGTTCACTTTTCTTGCCAAGCGTTTTCGAGCATCTATTTAGTTGATCTGTTGACATCCGTTCTGTATAAACGACCAAGGAGTATCCGTCCCTTCTTTCTTATTATTTCTGTTACATTTTCTACATTCTGATAAATTTCAGAATTACTTTTCTACATTCTGATAAATTTCAGAACTGCTTCTTAATTTCCAGCAGCCTTTCGTTCTTTGTGGACACATATTTTAGTTATAATTCTTCTCTTCGATATGTCTAATTTATTCCACTTAGTATTAAGCATTCACTGCCATAAAGGCATTCCGTTTCTCCACATAGTACCTTATTTTAAGACACTTACATAAACGCATTTTCGTATAAATAGTCTTCGTGATACCAGAATCCCTTTCCATCTTGTGGAACTTTCCCTCTGCAGCAGGAGTTTTCTAGACAATTTTTTTGGATTATTTCTCCCAGATATTTGAATGTTTCAAAAATGGTTCAAATGGCTCTGAGCTCTATGGGACTCAACTGCTGAGGTCATTAGTCCCCTAGAACTTAGAACTAGTTAAACCTAACTAACCTAAGGACATCACAAACATCCATGCCCGAGGCAGGATTCGAACCTGCGACCGTAGCGGTCTTGCGGTTCCAGACTGCAGCGCCTTTAACCGCACGGCCACTTCGGCCGGCATTTGAATGTTTGAAAAACTGGCATTGGCAGATGAATTTGGTGTACTTCCGGAAAGTCTAATAAACGAAGTGATCCAGATCAATCGCTTGGAAGAAGTAGCCAAACAAACAGGCTTACGTACCTCTCTAAAAAAATTGTTATCACGAACGTAAAAATTCGCGGGAAGTTGAAAACAATATTAATGACTCTATTTTTTCTCTCTATGTATAGTCCTTGTAGTCTCGACTGTGTAAGGTCTGCGTGAAAAGTGTGGCTTATGCTTAGGTGCTGTTCAAAATTTCAGACCGACTTTCTATAGCGTGCCGGCCGGGGTGGCCGTGCGGTTCTAGGCGCTACAATCTGGAACCGCGTGGCCGCTACGGTCGCAGGTTCGAATCCTGCGTCGAGCATGGATGTGTGTGATGTCCTTAGGTTAGTTAGGTTTAAGTAGTTCTAAGTTCTAGGGGACTGATGACCTTAGAAGTTAAGTCCCATAGAGCTCAGAGCCATTTGAACCATTTTTCTATAGCGTGTAAGTTAATTTTACGAAAAAAGTCATTAGGTACACAGGAAATCATTTCTCCACAAATTTTCCCAGTAAGAAAAAGAAACTTAGGTGTAGCAGATGACGATGAGGAGGACGAGGAGGAGAAAAATGAAGATCTGCAAAGACAGGGAAGGTAGCTCAGAAGAAGGCTGGAATCCTACGGGCAATTACAAGACTAGTCCCGAGTTCTTGTACCGACACAGTGTTTTAACTCGCGTGGAGGTTTCACAACAGAATAGGTGGCAAAGAAGATTAATGCTTCAGAAGAACAGCCATTCATAAGGTTCAGATAACGTTGGTACGCACGGTACGCCTCAGAATATCGATAACAGTGGTGTTGCTCGCCTGTACTAGCAGTATGGAGCCGTGGAGGACAACATTTTAGTTACGCACCCATGTTAGAGTGGAGACAGGTGCAGCAGAGGACGATCGCATGTTTTAGCAGCGAAGACTAGAGGGTGAAGACGGGAAGTGTTGCCTCCCTTCCGGTGCTGCTGATGAAAAGCGGGCTGTTCTCCCTGGGCTACACCGCCGGACGCAAGTCTGCGTCCGCGCCCCGAGGGCGGCTCGCAATTAACCTGTAAGTCGGGCCGGTGGTAGCGCCCGTCGTGGCCCACCCCAGGCGGCTCGTAAATCAATTATACGTCCCTCATATTAATAACGACGACAGCAATACCTCGTAAAGCTTTACGGCCGCTGTAATGGATTCAATTACGTGCCGAAAGTGTATAGCACTTTCAGCAGTGACGTACAGCGGGGGCTCGGTGAACGGCGCGGTATGCACGCCAAACAGCCTCTTCTCATACACCATCGACTGGTCCGTCATGTTATGTCTGACAGGTTCGCAGTCCTTCGAATATTGTCTAGCGGCGACCCAGGGAAGCGACGCAGTGGTTCAAGTACTGAAGTAGTCTTCGGGAGAAGCAAGTTTCAAAGCTTGCCTGACTGTCCTGAATTAGATATTCAGTGACTTATCTAAATCATTTCAGGCGGTGGTTAGTATAAGACACCAAAAACGATTTCTCTCCTCTCTCATCCTTCTGTATTCCTGTGTTCTTATTTCCATCTCATCTGCTAATCTCACCTTATCCTTGCTCCTTCTGAGCCGGCCGGAGTGTGATGGATGTGTGTGATGTCCTTAGGTTAGTTAGGTTTAAGAAGTTCTAAGTCTAGGAGACTCATGGCCTCAGATGTTAAGTCCCATAGTGCTTAGAGCCATTTCTAGTTCGTACTTGCTCGGTCGGGCACTTGCGTATGTTTAGGATTCGAAAATTGGTTACAAGGTATCTAGTATTTGTTACAAACTTAAGTAAAGAGAAATTTCCACTTTTCATAAGTTCATGGACACAATTCTTGGCGTCCATTAACTGTCTCGATCTACTTAGCTTGTGGAATCGGAGAATAGCTTTGATGAATCTAAACAAAAAGCGTAAGTGCGAAACAAAACAAAAAAGTTAAAGCCAGTGTGCTCAAAAGTGCAGACATTTGAACATTTGTAAAATCAAAATCTGTTACTGGCTAGCATTCAGTACCATGTTGTTCTGCCTTGTGAGTTGTAATATTCTTGATGTCTCTTCAGCACTTTGCCCAGAAGTTATTCAAGAGGTTGTTGCACAAGTATACATGACTTTTTGACGGAGACACACTGTTTTGTGAGGAGCCTGAACGGTGGCAAGCCCTTCGACTAGTCGCTTTTCATTTATTCACCTTTAATAATGTAACTGGAGGGGATCTGAATTACACTCCTGGAAATTGAAATAAGAACACCGTAAATTCATTGTCCCAGGAAGGGGAAACTTTATTGACACATTCCTGGGGTCAGATACATCACATGATCACACTGACAGAACCACAGGCACATAGACACAGGCAACAGAGCATGCACAATGTCGGCACTAGTACAGTGTATATCCACCTTTCGCAGCAATGCAGGCTGCTATTCTCCCATGGAGACGATCGTAGAGATGCTGGATGTAGTCCTGTGGGACGGCTTGCCATGCCATTTCCACCTGGCGCCTCAGTTGGACCAGCGTTCGTGCTGGACGTGCAGACCGCGTGAGACGACGCTTCATCCAGTCCCAAACATGCTCAATGGGGGACAGATCCGGAGATCTTGCTGGCCAGGGTAGTTGACTTACACCTTCTAGAGCACGTTGGGTGGCACGGGATACATGCGGACGTGCATTGTCCTGTTGGAACAGCAAGTTCCCTTGCCGGTCTAGGAATGGTAGAACGATGGGTTCGATGACGGTTTGGATGTACCGTGCACTATTCAGTGTCCCCTCGACGATCACCAGTGGTGTACGGCCAGTGTAGGAGATCGCTCCCCACACCATGATGCCGGGTGTTGGCCCTGTGTGCCTCGTTCGTATGCAGTCCTGATTGTGGCGCTCACCTGCACGGCGCCAAACACGCATACGACCATCATTGGCACCAAGGCAGAAGCGACTCTCATCGCTGAAGACGACACGTCTCCATTCGTCCCTCCATTCACGCCTGTCGCGACACCACTGGAGGCGGGCTGCACGATGTTGGGGCGTGAGCGGAAGACGGCCTAACGGTGTGCGGGACCGTAGCCCAGCTTCATGGAGACGGTTGCGAATGGTCCTCGCCGATACCCCAGGAGCAACAGTGTCCCTAATTTGCTGGGAAGTGGCGGTGCGGTCCCCTACGGCACTGCGTAGGATCCTACGGTCTTGGCGTGCATCCGTGCGTCGCTGCGGTCCGGTCCCAGGTCGACGGGCACGTGCACCTTCCGCCGACCGCTGGCGACAACATCGATGTACTGTGGAGACCTCACGCCCCACGTGTTGAGCAATTCGGCGGTACGTCCACCCGGCCTCCCGCATGCCCACTATACGCCCTCGCTCAAAGTCCGTCAACTATACATACGGTTCACGTCCACGCTGTCGCGGCATGCTACCAGTGTTAAAGACTGCGATGAAGCTCCGTATGCCACGGCAAACTGGCTGACACTGACGTCGGCGGTGCACAAATGCTGCGCAGCTAGCGCCATTCGACGGCCAACACCGCGGTTCCTGGTGTGTCCGCTGTGCCGTGCGTGTGATCATTGCTTGTACAGCCCTCTCGCAGTGTCCGGAGCAAGTATGGTGGGTCTGACACACCGGTGTCAATGTGTTCTTTTTTCCATTTCCAGGAGTGTAGTTTATAGTCATGCTGAATTAGTTTAGAGTCATGATATTACAGTGATTGTAAGAGCTGATTTCACTTCCTCTTCTTAACCTTTCATAATCTACCTTTGTTCTGGGTGCATAAATTGATTTACAGGATAGCCTTGGAAGTAAGAAATGGTGTGAATATGAGACAGCCTACTTGTAATGAGGCCTGGCGAAATGTGCCATGGGCACACCAGCCTTCGCAGGAACAGAGGGAGAAGAACTGCAGGTATGGAGCCCCCGGCTTGTCGAGGGATGAAAGTCGCTTTACTGAATGGAGAGCAGGCGGAGAGGCCACTGCCGATTTATAGGACGGCTTGCAGGGCGACTGAGATAAAAAAGTCTTCGTTCCAGAAGACGAATCTGTCAGCGGATGGGAGGAACTAGAAGATTGTTAGCAGAAATACTTGTCAGATAAGCGTCTTCTGGCTTTCCTAAAAACACGACAAAACAGCTCTCATCCACTTAATATTCGGACGCTGAAGCAAAGTTGGTAACTATCCCCGTAGAATGTTTTCGTGGGATCGGTCATGCGAGACTAGCTGGTGGCTGAACGAGCACCGATTGGTGTCTCAGAAGTGACGTCAGAAGGATGTAGCATTTAGCTGGTAGCTTTTCTAGAAAAGTGGCAAAGAAATTCAATTCTTTGTCTTATTGACATTTCGCCGTTCCTTGGCGCAATATATTGTAAAAGAAACGGTTACGCCATTGTCGGGATGTAGTAAGATTTGATGGGATTGGTGGACGCGTTTTGTTGGCAGGATGACAGAAACGAGCTGCTTTAGGAAACTTAGAAAGAGGGCGATGCAAGGTACTCATGGATGCGGGCTGAAGCAGACGCGAGCACTTCATGGACAGGAGAGGGTGGTGAAAGTCGCGGCTTCGCTCGCGAGTCGCGGGGTCCTCTCGGGCTACACTGTTCGACTCCCCAGCTGCCTGATCGTAATGCCGAACGTCAACCCAGCAAACAGCGCCGTCTCCACTCTACTTACAGTACACTAAGATCATGGTAGGCGTCGCAAAAGGCTCCGGAATAATAGGAAAAGGGAGAGTCCTCTAGTTTGATTTTAAGATAGGATTCACTGTCTCATACTCGTCAGTACTTTTTCAGATTTTTGGGATTCTTGGAGTTTTGTTCCAGACAAATAGTCACTACGATATCACAGTGAAGTTACAGTATTTTTAACAGAATTAAAAAAAATGTGTGTGAAATCTTATGGGACTTAACTGCTAAGGTCATCGGTCCCGAAGCTTACACACTGTTGTTGTTGTTGTTGTGGTCTTCAGTCCTGAGACTGGTTTGATGCAGCTCGCCATCCTACCCTATCCTGTGCAAGCTTCTTCATCTCCCAGTACTTACTGCAACCCACATCCTTCTGAATCTGCTTAGTGTATTCATCTCTTGGTCTCCCTCTACTATTTTTACCCTCCACGCTGCCCTCCAATGTTAAATTTGTGATTCCTTGATGCCTCAGGACATGTCATACCAACCGGTCCCTTCTTCTTGTCAAGTTGTGCCACAAACTCGTCTTCTCCCCAATTCTATTCAATACCTCCTCATTAGATATGTGATCTACCCATCTAACCTTCAGCATTCTTCTGTAGCACCACATTTCGAAAGCTTCTATTCTCTTCTTGTCCAAAGTATTTATCGTCCATGTCTCACTTCCATACATGGCTACACTCCATACAAATACTTTCAGGAACGACTTCCTGACACTTAAATCTATACTCGATGTTAACAAATTTCTCTTCTTCAGAAACGCTTTCCTTTCCATTGCCAGTCTACATTTAGCTTACACACTACTTAAACTAAGTTATCCTAAGGACAGACACATACACCCATGCCCGAGGGAGGACTCGAACCTCCGCCGGGAACAGCCGCACATAACAGAATTAGATCAGAGAGTTTCGAGCTACTCCAAATCATTTAGCAGCTTTGCCAGCTCAGAGCTTCAGTTTGCAATTCTCATAGCGAAGTAGATATATTGCAAAGTTCATGTCCAAATAGTTGTTTTTAATGCTATATAATTTCAGTCGTCTTTCACAATAAACTATATTTTATGCTTAAATCTCGATTTTATTTTCACATTCATTTCCTTTCAATGATAAATATTATGTCATTTACCCCATCTGGTAATTCACTGCTCGGGCCTAAACAAATCAAAGCGTTGGTAAATACGTTGCGTACATTAAGAACAGCACTATGACTTAAGAATGTGCCTGATTCATGATCAATTCACTTTCAGGGTTTGCCCGTTCCGTACACACGAAAATGTTTGTATCGAAAAAAGTCGTGAAAATGTTACCGCCACGTTATAATATACCCAGAAAACGTGTAGGATAGAGAAAGGGACCATCGTTAAAATTTTATATCCGCTCGGCGACGAGATAACTAGAAATGGAAACGAAAAATGAGCTGCGGAAGAAAATTAATCGTGGGCTGAACAGATAAAGACTGTGTGTCGAGCCACGATTCGAACATGGAACATTGCATCTCACCGACCATGCACCTATCAGCAGAGCCTTATTTGGAACGATCACGTAGGTAAGGGTAACTAAAGGCAGCGTTTTATTGAGAGAACATTTAGAGGATACTGCAAATCCACTAAGAAGACTGCCTGCACTACGCCTGTCCGTCCTCTGCTAAGATACTGCTCTGCGGTAAGGGACCGTTACTGACGGAGGACGTCGAAAAAGTTCCATCAAGGGCAGCTCCTTTTATAATATCGCGAAGTAGGGGAGAGAGTACCGAGGATATGATACGCGAGTTGCGGTGGTAATCATTCAAACAAAGGTGTTTTTCGATGCGGTGAGATCTTCTCACGAAATTTTAATTACCGTCTTTCTCCTCCGAATGCGAAAATATTTTATTGACAGCCACCAGATAGGCAGAAATGATCGTCGTAATAAAACAAGAGAAATCGGAGCTTGCGCAGGTTTAAGTAAACGTATTTCCCGCTCGCTGTGCGAGAGTGGAACGATAGGGAAATAATTTGGAGGTGGTTTTATGAACCCTCTGCCAGGCCGAGTAGTCATGTAGATGTAGATGTAGATGTAGAACGACTCATGACCCGCTCTCACGACTTCAACCAGTGAGTAGATTTCACGTTCAAGTCCCTGTCCGGGATACAGATTTAAAACAGCATAGACTTCACTGCAAAATATATGATTCATTATGGAACGGCGACCTAGTTTAAGGAACATTCTGTTCAAGAAATCTTGATACACGAGTGGCAAAAGGCACCCACATAAAACAGAGTCTCCTGCAGTATACGGATCGTTAGCAGAGCAGTGTTGCAAGAAGCAGGGAACTGGCGTTATGGTTAGAGACGACATGTGCGAGTTAATGTATCAAATGAGTTGAATAAATATGTTACAGAACTTTGTGAAGTCTGCCTCAAGTCACATCACATTACGCAGACCCGTTCCGCCCTTATATACGAGGTGCGGCTAGAAAAAAACCGGACTGATGCTGGAAAAAACATTTATTTACAATTATTTACAATTTCATGTTATCTCCTTCAATGTACTCTCCTCCTCGGTCTCTACACCGCTCCATACGAATTTTCCACTGTTCATAGCAATGCTGCAGATCATTGTCGGTAAGTCCATACATTACTTCCGTCGCTTTTTCTTTTACTGCTTCAACAGTCTCAAATCTAGTTCCTTTCAAAGCTGACTTGACTTTAGGGAAAAGAAAAAAGTCACAGGGGGCCAAATCAGGTGAGCAGGGTGGATGATCTAAGATGGGAATGTTGTGTTTTGGCAAAAACGTCTTCACTGACAACGCATTGTGAGCTGGGGCATTGTCTTGGTGAAGGATCCATGACTTTTTTCTCCACAAATCGTTCCGTTTTCTCCGTACTCGCTCACGTAGGGTAGCCAGGACGCTAATGCAGTAATGCTGATTCACTGTTTGTCCCTCTGGTACCCAATCAATGTGCACAATCCCTTTGATGTCAAAAAAACAATCATCATTGCCTTGAATTTCGATTTTGACATTCGTGCTTTTTTTGTCGTGGAGAACCAGGAGTTTTCCAATGCATCAATTGGCGTTTAGTTTCGGGATCGTAAGTAAAAAACCACGATTCATCGCAAGTAATAACATTTTGTAAGAAGGTGGGATCACTTTCAATGTTTTCCAGGATGTCAGAACAAATCATTCTTCGGCGTTCCTTCTGTTCAATTGTGAGACACTTTGGAACCATTTTTGAACACACTTTGTTCATGTTGAAACTTTCATGAAAAATCTGCCTAACACCTTCCTTGTCAACTCCTGTTAACTCAGACACTGCTCTGATTGTTAAACGGCGATCTTGTCGAACAAGTTTACCGATTTTTTCAATGTTTGCATCAGTTTTTGCTGACAATGGTCTGCCAGTGCGAGTGTCATCACTGGTGTCTTCGCGGCCATCTTTAAATCGTTTAAACCACTCAAACACTTGTGTTCGCGATAAACAATCATCGCCGTACACTTGTTGTAACATTACAAACGTTTCACTTGCAGATTTTCCTAGTTTGAAACAAAATTTGATGTTAACACGCTGTTCTTTCTGTACACTCAACATTTTCCGACGCACAGACAAAACGTCAACTACTTAAAACAGACGCCACGGGCAGACTGAGTGCAGGAGGCAGATGAAACTCGAGCAGTAGGCGGAGCGAGAGTCACGTGACAGGCCACGCGACTTTCAGCCTTATTGCATTCGTTTTATTGTTTCACCAGTACTAGTCCGGTTTTTTTCTAGCCACACCTCGTATTTGCTCACAGTTTCCTTTAGAGTAGGTACAGAAAACAGAAAATATCGTCGTTGGTTCTCCATTAAGCTTCAGTGATGTATCCACTGTTCTTCAGCGAAGTCAGAAACTATTCCTGTTCATTTGTACACCACAGAGTGCAGCAACCTGAGGACGATACAGCAAAATACAATACTTTTAACAGGAATAAGTGAACGAGCAAGACGCCATGGTCGTAAGAAGCTGGACTCCTATTTCAGAGGATAACGATTTGAACCCTCCGCTAGTGATTCAGATTTAGGCTTAGGCCCACCATGGTTTCGCTTAACGCTTATTGCGAGATGATTCCTTTGAAAGGAATACGGCCAATTTCCTCCTCCATCAGTGTTCTGCCTGAGGTAATGCTGTCTCCTTAGTGACTTCAACGTTGGCAAGACGTTAGACGCTAACCTCACCACTTCCATAATGAAAAAGTTAAAAACGAAAGATATTCACGAAAGGTTGGAATAATTTTGAGAACATGGAGTTCTTGGGTTGTTCCTTAACATCTAAGAACGCTCATAGCTTGCAGAAACTATGGGAGTCGTAGACTTGTAGAAAGCCGTAATGGCTATTCCGCAGAATGACCTCCGGCGCGAGTCCCATACACCGCCGTGAGTTAAGTGCCTTTCCTTATTATGCAAACACGCTGCGCTCCGCCGCCAGCGTATGGGGTAGCCACTGCTAATTATGTATTGAAAATTCCTAAGGATCTTCCACGTCAAAATATATTCATGGCCTTTGCATTTTGCCAAGTGCTGAGTCGTCGAAGAACAAGTCACGAAATATGCCGAACGGTAACTGTCGAACGGAAAAGGTATTCGTCGGCCTCCCTTCATTACTCCAGCAGAGAACTCGCCGTGAAAGCTGCTAGACATACCAAAATAAATCCATTTTCTATTTCTGGTGCACGCAACGCGAGTCGCATGTGACGGTGAACGCGTGATCTGCTCAGAATTAGATATGTTGGGTTGTAGTTTGACTACGTCGGATATGAGAAAATAGCATTGTGTAGATATCGGCATATCTTTCCGTAATGCTCGCAAATTCAAAAGAAACAACAGTAAGAATGAGAGAATGAAGATTGAGATCGCTATGTCTTCGAAAAACACACAAAACTAAAGTAATTCATCCAGAATTATTACAGTATAATCACGAATGTTCTCTTCTAGGATCAGATATTTCTTTGAGACACTATGAATAGGAAAACATGTAAATGGCATTTATTTATTTATCGTATGGCAATACAGACTCATAAGAAATAAACAGACGAATCACTAATATAACAAACGTTAGTAATTGCAAACAAACATCACCAATACAACAAAGTTTAAGGATTAGAAACAAACATCAAGTCTATTAATATAATATATCGACTCTGGAGTTGCGAGCAGGAAGTCGTCGGGGCTCCCATTATAGGCTCTTCTGTAACACTCTTCAACAATGTGGCTGATGGTCTGACTTTCTCCGCAGTCACACTGAGGGGATGGTATTTTACCGCATTTATACAGGGAGTAAGCACATCTGCCATGACGAGTTCGAATCCTATTTAGAGTGGACCACGTTTTGCGTGGTAGGTCAAAACCAGGTGGCTCTTGTGTGATGCAAGGCATGTTATGATTTTGCCATGCGTTTCATTTTTCAGACCATGCGTTTGTGATACTGAAACCTTCTTGTACACAGGTTCTCGCTGTTCTTGTTGGCGGTTCCTAGATCGAAGCCTATTAATGTTTGCAGCCTCAATGTCTTGGTGGATTGGCAGGCTTCGATTTCTCACGATGTTTTTGTATTCACGTACAAGGGCGTCAGTACGTCGCAGGTGTGGCGGCGGGATATAGCTTAGTATTGGGAGCCATTGCGTTGGAGTGGATTTAATTACTCCATAAATCATCCTCAGAGTGAAACGTCCTGGCAGATTAAAACTGTGTGCCCGACTGAGACTCGAACTCGGGACCTTTGCCTTTCGCGGGCAAGTGCTCTACCATCTGAGCTACCGAAGCACGACTCACGCCCGGTACTCACAGCTTTACTTATGCCAGTACCTCGTCTCCTACCTTCCTACTGGCAGAAGTAAAGCTGTGAGTACCGGGCGTGAGTCGTGCTTCGGTAGCTCAGACGGTAGAGCACTTGCCCGCGAAAGGCAAAGGTTCCGAGTTCGAGTCTCGGTCGGCCACACAGTTTTAATCTGCCAGGAAGTTTCATATCAGCTCACACTCCGCTGCAGAGTGAACATTTCATTCTGGCATCCTTAGAGTGTTATGCAACTGGACATCCACCTTTTCTACATGTGGGCTGTTTAGCCAAATCGGAGCACAGTATTCGGCAGCCGAGAATACAATTGCTAAAGAAGAGGTGCGGAGAGTGGAGGCCTTTGTTTCCCAGGTAGTACCACAGAGCTTTTCAATAATAGCAGTCAGATAATCTGGGGATCTCCTTACTACAAGACACTTCCAGAAAGGGTAAATGGCATTTTCACCATTATTTAACATTATGGTTTCTAAACGAAGTGTGGAACGTACAAATATTTAGATGAAAATTAGACTGGGACCTGGCTACTGACACACGAAACCAGTTATAGCTAACAATTTTTTTTTCCGTCAACTAAAAAAACCGAAATGAACAAAGGGGAAATAATAAGCACTACAAAGGTCGCACCATGAAGGAATTATCCGAGTGGGACGGAAATGTGCAGACAAACAAATTATTACAATTTCAGAAACATTCGATGATTTATTCAAGAAAAAGAGCTTCACGAGTTGATGAAGTCAATAACGCGCTGGTCCGCTTCTGGCCCTTTTGCAGGCAGTTATCCGACTTAGAACTGATTGAGAGTGTTGTTGGACGTGCTCTTGAGGGATATCGTGCGGAGTTTTCTCAAATTGGCGCTCTTAGGTCCTCAGAATCCCGAGCCGGTTGGGGGGCCCTACCCATGATACTCCAGACGTTCTCAACTTGGAAGAGATCCGGAGACATTGGTGGCCAAGGTGGGACTTGAAAAACACGAAGATAAGCAACAGAAATTCTGTCCGCGAGCAGGCTGCGATTATCTTGCGGAAATGTAAGCTCAGCATGCCTTGCAATGAAAGGAAATAAAACGGGGCGTAGAATATCGTCGACGTACCGATATAGTCATGTGTGCCGCGGATAACCAAAGCGGCCCTGCTATGAACAGAAATGGCATCTCAGGCTACCATTCTTGGCTGTCGGACCGTATGGCGCATGTTTTTTGCTCGCGTATCATGTCATTTCTGGAAACCCAGAATCTACTCAGTAGGAATCAACATGGATTCCGGAAACAGCGATCGTGTGAGGCCCAACTCGCTTTATTTGTTCTTGAGACCCAGAAAACATTAGATACAGGCTCCCAGGTAGACGCCATTTTCCTTGACTTCCGGAAGGCGTTCGATAAAGTTCCGCACTGTCGCCTCACAAACAAAGTAAGAGCCTACGGAATATCAGACCAGCTGTGTGGCTGGATTGAAGAGTTTTCGGCAAACAGAACACAGCATGTTGTTCTCAATGGAGACACGTCTACAGACGTTAAAGTAACCTCTGGCGTGCCACAGGTGAGTGTTATGGGGCCATTGCTTTCCCAAATATATATAAATGACCTAGTAGATAGTGTCGGAAGTTCCATGCGGCTTTTCGCGGATGATGCTGTAGTATACAGAGAAATTGCAGCATTAGAAAATTGCAGTGTAATGCAGGAAGATCTGCAGCGGATAGGCACTTGGTGCAGGGAGTGGTAACTGACCCTTAACATAGACAAATGTAATGTATTGCAAATACATAGAAAGAAGGATCCTTTATTGTATGATTATATGATAGCGGAACAAACTCTGGTAGTAGTTACTTCTGTAAAATATCAGGGAGTATGCGTGCGGAACGATTTGAAGTGGAATGATCATATAAAATCAATTGTTGGTAGGGCGGGTGCCAGTTTGAGATTCATTGGGAGAGTCCTTAGAAAGAAGGTGGCTTACAAAACACTCGTTCGACCTATACTTGAGTATTGCTCATCAGTGTGGGATCCGTACCAGGTCGGGTTGACAGAGGAGATAGAGAAGATCCAAAGAAGAGCGGCGCGTTTCGTCACAGGGTTATTTGGTAAGCATGATAGCGTTACGGAGATGTTTAGCAAACTCAAGTGGCAGACTGCAAGGGGGGCGCTCTGCATCGCGGTGTAGCTTGCTGTCCAGGTTTCGAGAGGGTGCGTTTCTGGATGAGGTATCGAATATACGAGGTGCATCCAAGTTCTAAGGCCTCCGATTTTTTTCCTAATTAACTACTCACCCGAAATCGATGAAACTGGCGTTACTTCTCGACGTAATCGCCATGCAGACGTACACATTTTTCACAACGCTGACGCCATGATTCCATGGCAGCGGCGAAGGCTTCTTTAGGAGTCTGTTTCGACCACTGGAAAATCGCTGAGGCAATAGCAGCACGGCTGGTGAATGTGCGGCCACGGAGAGTGTCTTTCATTGTTGGAAAAAGCCAAAAGTCACTAGGAGCCAGGTCAGGTGAGTAGGGAGCATGAGGAATCACTTCAAAGTTGTTATCACGAAGAAACTGTTGCGTAACGTTAGCTCGATGTGCGGGTGCGTTGTCTTGCTGAAACAGCAAAAGCGCAGACCTTCCGGACGTTTTTGTTGCAGTGCAGGAAGGAATTTGTTCCTCAAAACATTTTCGTAGGATGCACCTGTTACCGTAGTGCCCTTTGGAACGCAATGGTTAAGGATTACGCCCTCGCTGTCCCAGAACATGGACACCATCATTTTTTCAGCACTGGCGGTTACCCGAAATTTTTTTGGTGGCGGTCAATCTGTGTGCTTCCATTGAACTGACTGGCGCTTTGATTCTGGATTGAAAAATGGCATCCATGTCTCATCCATTGTCACAACCGACGAAAAGAAAGTCCCATTCATGTTGTCGTTGCGCGTCAACATTGCTTGGCAACATGCCACACGGGGAGCCATGTGGTCGTCCGTCAGCATTCGTGGCACCCACCTGGATGACACTTTTCGCATTTTCAGGTCGCCATGCAGGATTGTGTGCACAGAACCCAAAGAAATGCCAACTCTGGAGGCGATCTGTTCAACAGTCATTCGGCGATCCCCCAAAACAATTCTCTCCACTTTCTCGATCATGTCGTCAGACCGGCTTGTGCGAGCCCGAGGTTGTTTCGGTTTGTTGTCACACGATGTTCTGCCTTCATTAAACTGTCGCACCCACGAACGCACTTTCGACACATCCATAACTCCATCACCACATGTCTCCTTCAACTGTCGATGAATTTCAATTGGTTTCACACCACGCAAATTCAGAAAACGAATGATTGCACGCTGTTCAAGTAAGGAAAACGTCGCCATTTTAAGTATTTAAAACAGTTCTCATTCTCGCCGATGGCGGTAAAATTCCATCTGCCGTACGGTGCTGCCATCTCTGGGACGTATTGACAATGAACGCGGCCTCATTTTAAAACAATGCGCACGTTTCTATCTCTTTCCAGTCCGGAGAAAAAAAATCGGAGGCCTTAGAACTTGAATGCACCTCGTATTGCTCCCCCCTATTTATACCTACCGAGGAGATCACGAATGTAAAATTAGAGAGATTCGAGTGCACCCGGAGGCTTTCCGGCAGTCGTTCTTCCCGCAAACCCTACGCGACTGGAACAGGGAAGGGAGGTAATGACAGTGGCACGTAAAGTGCCCTCCGCCACACACCGTTGTGTGGCTTGCGGAGTAAAAATGTAGATGTAGATGTAGACAAGTTGGTATCCCACTGCTGCCCGGGGCCTCTCCTGACGCATCTTCGCCTGCCATCGGTGCTCAGTTCGAAGTGGGACTCATCACTGAAGACTATTCTACTCCGGTAGATGACCTTCCAGGCCGAAAATGTGCCTGGAGTTGCCATTTCCTTGTCCCTTTGGCTGTTATCCGCGGAACTCATACAGCACGTCTGTACGTCGACGATATTCTACGCCCCGTTTTGTTGCCCTTCATAGAAAGTCATCCTGCGCTTACATTCCAGCAAGGTAATGCCCGGCAGCATGCAGCGAGAGTTCCTACTGCTGGCCATATCCTACCTTCACTACAAAGACTGCCGGATCTCTACCCAAGCGAGAATGGTTGGAGCATTATGGGCAGGACCCTCGAACCGTCTCAGGATTTTGAAGATCTAAAGCGCCAATCTGACAGAATTTGTCACGGTATCTCTCAGGAGGACATCCAACAACTCTGTCAATCAATGCCAGGCCGAATAACTGCCTGCATAAGGGTCAGAGGTGGATCAACGCCTTATTGACTTGCTCAGTTTGTGAAACAACTTCTCTTCAATAAACCATCTAGTGCTTCTTAGATCATAATAATTTATTTGTCTGTAGATGTAGATCACACTCGTCTTAGAGTATGTTCTGCTATAGAATAGGAACAATACGAACGTTAGGTAAACAAATTTTCTTTAACGGATCATTGCACACTCTGTAACTGAATCACGGTAGATATATGAATCAAAGTATACAAAAAATGCAAATTCAAATGCTTCGGATATCGAGAATCAGACAGCGAGAAAAGTACAAGGAACCTCAAACGCCGGCCGCTGTGCCCGAGCGGTTCTAGGCGCGTCAGTCCGGAACCGCGCTGCTGCTATGGTCGCAGGTTCGAATCCTGCCTCGGGCATGGATGTGTGTGATGTCCTTATGTTAGTTAGGTTTAAGTAGTTCTAAGTTCTATGGGACTGATGACCTCAGATGTTAAGTCCCATAGTGCTTAGAGCCATTTTTTTGAACCTTAAACACGAAGAGGAAAATCGAATTTCCATTTTTGTCCAAAGCAACAGTGCTGTGTATAACCGTGGCAGCCTGGTACATTGTTTGTGGATTCAATGGGGTGCCTAAACTGTGCCGGCAATACATATACCGATTTTTTCGTATCTCATAGAAAGAACTTTAGAATTAAACTACCAGTAAGCAGTATGTCCTTAAATTCTTTCTTACTAGTGTTTTAAACCACTGTGCTAATATAACAGCCGTCTACCTCGCCTTCCAGATGGAAAACGTCGATGTCAGCTAGCTTCCCACTTTAGTGTTTGTAATGTGAATGTTACTCCTTTCATAGCCCGACGACGGAATGGCACAGTAATATGAATGGGCGTTTTCGACTTTATCTCTGGCGCCAAAGTTTCATCCATATTTCACCCGACCGAACGGTAAGAGCTTTGGGCAGCGTGGGCTATAGTACGGAAATGCATATGGTTAAGACACTCTTTGTTGGAACTAATACTGATTTTAGAAGGAGACCTGTGGGGCAATACAAGTTCAAATGGTTCAAATGGCTCTGAGCACTATGGGACTTAACATCTATGGTCATCAGTCCCCTAGAACTTAGAACTACTTAAACCTAACTAACCTAAGGACAGCACACAACACCCAGTCATCACGAGGCAGAGAAAATCCCTGACCCCGCCGGGAATCGAACCCGGGAACCCGGGCGTGGGAAGCGAGAACGCTACCGCACGACCACGAGCTGCGGACGGTAATACAAGCGATCATTTTTAAGTAAAGAATTTCCGTACATAAATGCCTGAATACCGACATTCTTCCTTTGGATTCTCTGTATCACTACGTGGATGGTCGCCTAGTTTATTTTCGTGTGTGTCAGTAAAAAGAGCTCCAAGTATCTTTAGAGGTATTGACCGAATAAACATACGGAATTCTCAAGGAATTATATATGTCTTCTTCTATTCTTAATCTAAATAAACGATTGAGTAGACAATTTGAGCAGCGCTCTTACATTATTTGCTGATGATGGTGTTGTTCACCGTTGAGTTAAGTCATCATAAGATATTAACGAACTATAAAATTATTTAGACATCTGTGTGGTGTGTAGAATGACAGATGACACGAAACAATGAAAAGTATGAGGCCCTTCACAAAACACTAAAAAAATTGTGTTAAATTTTGGTTACATCATCTTATGGATTACAGTTATGAACAGTTTACAATGCAACTATACCACAGAAAATGTCATGGTGAAGGCGAGCAAAAGACTACATTTTATTTGCACAACACTTAGAGGATGCAACAGATCTACTAAAGATACTATCTACCCTAAGCTTGTCCATTCACTTCTAGAGTACTGCTGTGCAATACAGCCTCCTTACGAGATACGATATGCAGAATACATCGAACACGTCCGAAGAGGGGCATCTAGTCTTCTTTAACCACGAACTAGGGGAGAAACTGTCTCGAATATGACAATCAAATCGGGATGTCAATAATTACAACAAAGGCATTTTTCATTCACGCTATGGTTTCTCGCAAAATTTCAATCGGGAACTTCCTCCTGCGAATGCCAAAACATTTTATTGACTCTGACTTGGATAGGAAGAAATGACAATTGGATAAATTAAGAGAAGTCAGAGCTCGGACGGAAGGGTTTAAGTGTTCATTTCTCACACGGACCTTTCGAATACGGTAGAGAACTAATCTGAAAGAGATTCTATGAACCTTAGTCCAACGGTTTGGAAACTTCTGTATTCCAGAATACCTTCACTATTGAGCTGTCTAATTACTCGGGCCACCTCACTGGAAGATTCATCAGTTGCATCAAAAGGTTTTCCATGGAGTTGTTCCCTCAATTTGGAAAACTAATCAAAGTCTGGTTAGATCATATCAGGGGTTGTATGATGGTTGGGGAAGTACGAGTTCCCATCCACATTTGTCGAGCGTTTCTCATACTGATAGGGCAATATATGGTCTTGCATTATCGTGCAAAATAAGAGCACCAACTGCAAGCACATCAGGCCTTTTTGACGAATTTTCCTACGCGAAACATTTAGCAGATAAGGCTTGTAGTACGTCTTCTGGGGAACTCTATTTGTAGCTACGACTCCATTTATGTCACACGGTAAGATCATAATCAGTTTCACCTTTGATTGTTGGTGCCGCAATTTTTTCCGGCATGGAGAGTCGGAACATTCCCATCGTGACGGCTGAGACCTCAGTTCTGGCTCAGAATCTCGTATCCAAGTTTCGTCAAATGCAACAGTCCTTATCGGAAACTGTTCTCCTTCTGTTCGACAATGCTGAAGCAGTTCTTCTGCGATTCTTTTGCGACCTGCTTCTTGTTCTTCACTCAGGTCACGCCGAACCCATCTGGCAGCAATTTTTCTTAGCTTTAACTTTCCAGTTGCGATTCTGTAAACTGAAGTTACAGACATTATGGCCTCATATGCAACTTCCTCGCATGTTTTTCGTCGATGTTTTCTGAAAATGTCAGTAATAGCCGGCCGCTGTGGCCAAGCGGTTCTAGGCGCTTCAGTCTGGAACCGCGCTGTTGCTACGGTCGCAGGTTCGAATCCTGCCTCGAGCATGGATGTTGTGATGTCCTTAGGTAAGTTAGGTTTAAGTAGTTCTAAGTTCTAGAGGGCTGATGACCTCATAAATTACGTCCCACAGTGCTCAGCGCCATTTGAACCATTTTTTAAATCATTAATAGTAACCTGAAAGGTGTAGCCTGTTGCAGTTACTAACCTTCTACTTCTTGGTTTGTCTTCAGTGGTTGCCCGACTTTCACGGAAACGAGCAGAATGACGTAATGCTGTTACGATCCCCTGCACCACTCCCACAAACCTCTCTCAATTTCCATTGGTGTCTTTCCTCGTAAGGTTCCGATTTTGATGTAGGAACGCTGGTTTGGTTCAAGTGGCTCTGAGCACTATGGGACTTAACTTCTGAGGTCATCAGTCACCTATAACTTAGAACTAATTAAACCTAACTAACCTAGGGACATCACACACATCCATGCCCGAGGCAAGATTCGAACCTGCGACCGTAGCGGTCGCTCGACTCCAGACTGCAGTGCCTAGAACCGCATGGCCACTCCGGCCGGCTAGGAACGCTGGTCACTACGTGTGATCCGACGTGACTCGGTTTCAGCTTCCACTTCTAAAACTGAATTATTCACGTCACAGCCACGCGAACCAGGCAACTCATATACGACTGTCATGCCTGAAATCTCGCTCACAGCTGACATGAATTTTAGCCTGATCACGGCACCGTAAGGTCGCGCAAGTGCAGTGTGTATGGCTGTTTAAATTGACCTCGTATGAAGAATGGAATGAGGGTAAGCAAACGCTCAGATATGCATATATGAAAAACTCGAGCAGAGGGCAAATACGCAGGGAATTGGCAGGATAAGGTGACGGACTCGACACCTTTTCCAACACACTGTGCTGGGGGGAATGCAACGACGGATTTATTTTCATGCGATCTCTTCCGGTGAAAACTCAATCCGCGGGTAATGGCTACGTGAAAGAAGGCGCGTGGCTGCTGGAGAACCGCTATTCGTCTTGGACCTGGACCGGCACACACACACACACACACACACACACACACACACACACACACACACAAGGGGGGAAGGAGAGAAGGGGGCAGGGGGGACACGCAATCATAGGAGCGCACGGCACCACGCCGAGCCGCCTTCGACAAAATCCAATATAGCCGCTTGGTCGTACAGTCGCGGCGATTCAATAGACACCAACGTGCGCCTCCCTCTTCACTGGTACAGTCGATACCCGGCTCCCAGTGACGGGGCGTCTTCAGCGAGCAATAGTCTACATGGCGCACTGGAAGTCAGTCGAGACAACGTCACCTGTACCTATGGCACCAAGCGCCAAACCACCACGACTAGCTGACAGCCTTTAGTGTGCTCCCTACGCAAAACTGAGAGGCCTGTTTGCAGAATATTCAGCAAAGTGTCACACATTTTACAAACAACCTTGGCATTGTCTAAAAACTCAGTTTGTATGAAGACCGCGAACACTTGTGAAACATTCGTCTATATCTAGTTTGTTCTCGGTGGAATAAGGTGAGCTTAAGGAAGCTTCCTATTGCTCCTCCAGCCTTCCGTCGTATTCAGCCCAGAATATACGAGATTCGTATGCACAGAAGGCAGAAAAAATACTGTTCAGATGAAAATGAGGCAGCACCACAATTAGTTTCCTATAAAGCCGTCCCATTATTGTGGAAAGACACTCCATTACTTGTGTAGTGAACTGTCTATAAAACGAATCTACATCTACGTGATTACTCTGCTATTTGCAATAAAGTGTCTGGCAGAGGGTTCAGTGAACCACCTTCAAGCTGTCTCTCTACCGTTCCGCTCTCGAACGGCGCACGGGAAAAAAGAGCACTTAAATGTTTCTGTGCGAGCCCTGATTTCTCTTATTTTATCGTGATGATAATTTCTCCCTATGTAGGTGGGTGCAAACACAATGTTTTCTCAATCGGAGGAGAAAACTGGTGATTGAAATTTTATGAGAAGCTCCCGTCGCAACGAAAAACGCCTTTGTTTTAATGGTTGCCACTCTAATTGACGTATAATGTCTGTGGCACTATCTCCCCTGTTTCGCGATAATACAAAACGAGCTGCCCTTCTTTGTACTTTTTCGATGTCATCCGTCAGTCCCACCTGATGCGGATCCCACACCGCATAGCAATACCCCAGAATAGAGCGGACAAGCGTGGTGTAAGCAGGGTCTTAAGTAGACCTGTTGAACCTTCCAAGTGTTCTGTCAACGAATCGCAGTCTTTGATTTGCTCTACCCACAACACTATCTATGTGATCGTTCCAATTTAGGTTATTTTTAACTGTAATCCTTAAGTATTTAGTTGAATTTACAGCCTTCAGATTTGTGCGACTTATCGCTTAACCGAAATTTAGCTGATTTATTTTAGCACTCATGTGAATAACTCAGGGTCAATTGCCACTTTTCGCACCATACAGATATCCTATCTAAATCATTTTGAAATTCGTTTTGACCATCTGATGACTTTACAAGACGGTAAATTACAGGAGCATCTGCAAACAATCTAAGACGGCTACTCAGATTGTCTGCTATGTCGTTAATATAGATCACGAACAATAGAGGGCCTGTAACACTTCCTTAGGGAACGCCGGATATTACTTCTGTTTTACTCGATGACTTTCTGTCTATTACTACGAACTGTGACCTTTCTCACAGGAAATTACGAATCCAGTCACTAAGTTCCATAGGCACGCAATTTAGAAGACGCTTGTGAGGAGCGGTGTCGAAAGCGCTCTGGAAATCTACAAATATGGAATCAATTTGACATCCCTTGTCGATAGCAGTCATTACTTCATGAGTATAAAGAGGTAGTTGTGTTTCGCAAGAACGATATTTTCTGAATCCGTGATATGTGCCAATAAATCGTTTTCTTCGAGGTACTTCATAATGTGCGAATACAGTATATTTTACAAAACCCTATTGCAAATCGACGTTAGTAAATGGGCCTGTAATTTAGCGGATTACTGCTACTTCCCTTTTTGGATATTGGTGTGACTTGAGCAATTTTACAGTCTTTAGGTACGGACCTGTTTGTGTGCGAGCGGTTGTACATAATTGCAAAATATGGAGCTATTGTATCAGCATACTCTGAGAGGAACCTGACTGGTACATAATCTGGACCGGAGGCCTTTGCTTTATTAAGTGATTTAAGCTGCATTGTTACACCGAGGATATCTACTTCTATGTTTCTCATGTTGGCAGTTGTTTTTGATTGGAATTCAGGAAGTGCAGTAGAAATGGTTTTGTGAAAAAGGGTCAGATGTGAATGTCCGTTATTCGACTTTCACCGATTACTACCGCAACAACTGCAGTTAGTATTTCGGGAGATCTCGCATGCTCACATGTTAAGTGTGCGTAACACCGATGGTGAAGTTAAAATCTCCCCAAACGAACAACGTGGCAAAGCGTACAGCAGTATCTAAATTTACTGTTCATGTGAGGAAATGTAAGAAATTTATAATTGTATGGAATTTGAAGGCTTAGAAGACGGTAAAAGGGAAGTAACATATTATATCTGCGTTTTCGGCTTTAACAGTGCTATCCATTCCTGGAATACTTGTGCAGGAGATTCTCCACTGTAAACAGCTAGCAGTGGGTGTATCGTGCAGTTAGGACGTAACATATAAGGAAAGCACTATCTACATGCTGCATGAAGGCAATGAACGCTAAAGTTCTGATAAAGTGGGCAGCCTTCTAGCTCGCAAGTCAAATTGTCGAATAAATAAATAATTTGAGATTGTTTTCCGATAACTATAAAGCACTAAAAAAAATTCTACATTGCACCGTTACATGTAGTCACTCATAGATTACGTGAAATTGGATGAAATTCGGTAGTACCTTGCTTTGGGGATCCATAGCATTTTGCCTTGCGACCGGCCTTTCAAAATCATTAAGAAAATGCTAACCTAGCAGGACAGAATATACATAGTACATAAAACGACCGAACTCACCAGTCCAAGTTCTCGACCTGGAAAATTCATTGTGAGAGAGGTGTAGCGTTCGGAAATCTGCAACTTCAAAGAATGGTGGAATCAGACTTATAAGATCACTGGGGCTATAGAAATTCAACACGAGCCACGAAATATACATGGCAGTTTCACCATTTCTACACAGTATAATTTACTTTTTAAAAGAAGAAAGAAGGGATACATCACCGGGTATGGAAATATTAATGAATTCGTTGGGATCACGTTCCAAATGGCGATTCAGAAAATTCAAGACATTAGACAGACATTTAAAAAAGCAGTCTTCGAGGAAAAGTGCAGTTTAAATCAAACAAAAGCTATGGATCTCAAAAAGGTTCAAGTGTTTAATCCAGAGGATAAAACTAAATTTTATGAAGAGTTTCTGGAGTGACCAGTGGCAGAATCAGATTTGTTTGGAACGTTGGATAGAAGAGGACGCCTGGAAAACCTGGTAGTGGGCCACAATATTTTATTTTATTGTATGATTTTTGGCATATGCTACAAACTGCAGTGTATGTGGACATGCAAACAAATTTACATGAACAAGTTTGATTTCATATACTCATACATTACAGAATTTGGTACAGAATGTCACAGTTTGAGTGGAGAAGTAAAGGGGAAATAAAGGAAGACTGCTGGATTTAGGAAGCAAAAGAAGAACGAAGTGAAAGACGACCTAACGCACAGTGAGAGAGGAACACACAGCAGTAATACACGGGGTCATTCTCAGTGGTCCTTAGATGGACAAAATCGATGTTGAGGCAGGATAAATAAGAGAGCGGGGACAGAATAGAAGAAGGTTAGGAAATGGTGAAAAGATAGCAATGGTGTGAACTGCAGTTTTGAGGAGGATGTGGGAGGAAATCTTACGTCTCGCACCAGCAATAAGTGTCCAAATATAGCAGAGGAGAAAAGTCCGAATCATCGTCCCAATCACTTTGTTTTCCAGATTTGAATGTAATATATCTTTTTATGCATTTCAGGCTCGGGTCACACAAATGTCTTCTTTAACAGCTTCGATTTGTTACCAAGTCATCATCATATGTTTTAATTAAAAAGAAAGAAAGAGCAGGATAGTAAGAAAACTAAATACAAATTGTTTGTATAGATATATGTACATGAATACGTTGTGTACTCGACTGAACATGCACGGGGTGGCATTCACAGTGCAAACGTATCTTCGCACAGATTGTTTTCATTCTCATTTACACAAAATAAGATCAAAAGCAGGACTTTCAAAACGTTTCGAGACTGGATTAATGACAAATGGAGAACAGCTAAAATTGTGGTTTTAATACATCAGGTGTTTTACATAGTCTCATCTCACTCCAGTACAAAGCTCATAACGTCCATACAGCCATGTGGAACTGCCATGTAAGTCGTTCTTAGGGATGTTGCTCAATTGCTCAGTGGCTGGGACGTTGGTTATATCGCTAGTGCATTGACCCTTCATACGAATTTCAACGCTTATCTGATAGGTTCCTTCTCGTAAAACCAAACTAGTCAGCCGTGATGGTTTCTTCCAGCAAAGAATTGTTCGGGAGTCAACGTGTACGGGACAAATTTCGCACACACTTTTCTCGTCTTCAAAACATTCTGGAGAATGTCTTGAACGCTTGATTTAGAAATGTTACTCCATTCTGATTTATGACACAACAAATCTGACACACTATGGCCGCACTTCCACTTCATATCACTGCCTGTTCACAACTGACGAATGCATATCCATTGTTTACAGTCGTTAGTTCAAGCTGCTAGCGTAGTCACTGCGTGAACGTCGCTTAACCCTATAAGTCCCAATGGTTTCAGTCTGAAACCACCATTTAAATAATTTTTTTAAAGTACCAGTGCCTTTCGTATGAGACGTATGATGCTGTTGCAAGATTGAGACTTCTAGGAATGTAATACATTGCAGAAGTCAATTATAGCGTTCAAAGCAACAGTCGGCGCTGAGAATCTGGTACGTGATTGTAGGAGATATTGAGGAGATCACTGACAGAGACATTAAGCACATTTAAATTACTGTAATGTAAATTCGGGTATGTACTGCTGCTTTTAGGAGTATTATGGAAATGGAACACTGGGACAGTTTGTAATTCTGATACAAAACATGTTAAAGTTTAGGTCCACTTTTGCTTGTTATTTGGTCTATAATGTCTTTAAGGTGTTATGAGTACATAGAAGTTTCGAGATGTGGGGTCTTGTCTATGAAAAATGCGAATGTGCTGTAAGTATAGCGCATGAAATGATCGGTGTCTGAAAATAGTATGTCCCAGTGGTTCCAAAGTGCAAGAACCTCCTTAAAATAATTGATTGATACTTCTGGGGAACTTCTTCTGGTATTCGTTGCTTACTGTGATAATTTGTGAAAAAGTTTAATTTTTTTGATATTGCGTTATACGATCGGAGTAAAATCAGCTTCGGAACTTTTGGATGGACATTGTAAATCGACATGTTGATACCCTAAACCTAAAGCATGTCATTTGAATACACAAGAAGGGCTTCAAATTATTACCATTAAAGATATGCACAATAAAGCCTTTTTCGAAGTATTTTCTGATCAGTTATGATGTCTCTTCTACGTGTTTTCGTCCTTTTGCTTTTGTTTGGATTCATTTTTCTCCTAGATAACATTTATCTAATAGTAGCTCGATTTAGCTGTTGCTTCGTTTCGGTTGTTTAGTGTTTACCTTCAACCGTTAGTTGCTAGTTTCCTACTAGCGGATCGCGTCTACAGGTGGGAGCCCCCTAGCCTGCTTCTACTGTACATCTAACTTATCTTCAGCAGAACCTAGGAAACTTTTTACTTGTTGTCACTTTGAGAAGGCTTTCTATCACAATCAGTTTTATGCCGCAAATATTTTTAATCTCGCATCTGCGATTTTTGAGTTACCAACTTCAACCTATTACGTAATTAACTGCAGCCTTCAGTTCCACCAATCAGAACGCACATACGTTTCCTTCGCAAGGGTCCGTCCAGGGCTATTTAGTCGACAAATTCTACATAAAGTAGTTGCACATCTCTCTAGACCAACGTTAATATGTAACATATTCAAGCACGTGTCGCCGTGCACAGAAGTTAGCGCGATTTTTAATTTCATTTTCTGCTATTTTCCTATCTGTCTTCCTGTTCCTTTTCAAACAGAACATATAATTATGAGTCGGTAATAAATTTAAATCGGTAATGAAGCCATTTCAGTGACCTGAGGCTGAGAATCAAAGCAGAAAAAATTACTAAACTGTTACCCTTACCGTAAGGGAGTACGCGTAGTCTGTGTACGAGCGTAGTAATTTATTAATTTTTCCTGCTTAGGACCAGTATCATAATATATGGCAGATAATAATATCATTATTAGAAGGATGCACCAGAATAGCTGTTTATAATAATTACTCTGGTCAGATGAGTACAGGGGAACATCAACAGCAGCAGAAAATGGTATAACGGGAGTAAAATACGTTATGAATAGGAAGATAGAGCAGAGAGAGATCAGTTCAGTGATGGCGTTGTTCTCAGTGACAGCGTTGTTCTTATTAGAAACGACAGCAAACCAACGCCGACAGTGATAGCTGAAGATGAAGAGATAGAAAAAGTACATGAGGATTATTAAAGGGTAATACAGTATGTAAAGGGGGATTAAAATCTAATAGTCATAGGGGACTGGAATGCAGTTGTAGGGGAAGGAGTAGAAGAAAAGGTTACAGGAGAAAATTGGCTTGGGACAAGGGAATTAGAGAGGAGAAAGACTAACTGCGTTCTGTAACAAGTTTCAGATAGTAATAGCGAATACTCTGTTCAAGAATCACAAGAGAAGGAGGTATACTTGGAAAAGGCCGGGTGATACAGGAAGATTTCAGTTAGATTACATCATGGTCAGACAGAGATTCCAAAATCAGATACTGGGTTGTAAGGCGTACCCAGGAGCACATATAGACTCAGAGCACAATATAGTAGTGATGAAGAGTAGGCTGAAGCTTAAGACATTGGTCAGGAAGAATCAATACGCAAAGAAATGGGATGTGGAAGTACTAAGATACAGCAATAAGGAATAGCTCAGTAGGCAGTACAGTTCGAAAGGATTGGACATCTCTAAAAAGGGCCCTCACAGAAGTTGGGAAAGAAAACATAGGTACAAAGATGGTAACTGCGAAGAAACCAAGGGTAACAGCAGAAATACTTCAATTGATCGATGAAGGGAGGAAGTACAAAAATGTTCCGGGAAACTCAGGAATACAGAAATACAGGTCGCTGAGGAATGGAGTAAACAGGTAGTGCAGGGTAGCTAAGACGAAATGCCTGCAGGAAAAATCAGAAGACAGCGAAAAAAATGTGATTGTCGGAAGGACAGACTCAGCATACAGGAAAGTCTAAACAACCTTCGGTGACATTAAAAGCAAGGGTGGTAACATTAAGAGTGCAACGGGAATTTCACTGTTAAATGAAGAAGAGGTAGAGGACACGTGGAAAGAATACATTGAAAGCCGCTATGAGGTGGAAGATTTGTCTGATGTGATAGAAGAAGAAACAGGAGTCGATTTAGAAGAGATAGGGGATCCAGAATTAGAATCAGAATTTAAAAGAGCTTTGGAGGACTTAAGATCAAATAAGGCAGAAGGGATAGATAACATTCCATCAGAATTTCTAAAATCATTGGTGGAAGTGGCAACAAAACGATTATTCGCGTTAGTGTGAAGAATACCATCTGACTTTCGGAAAAGCATCATCCACACAATTTCGAAGATGGCAAGAGCTGACAAGTGCGAGAATTATCACACAATCAGCTTAACAGCTCATGCATCCAAGTTGCTTATAAGAATAATATACAGAACGATGGAAAAGAAAATTGAATATGAGCTCGATGCCGATCAGTTTGGTTTTAGGAAAGGTAAAGGCACGAGAGAGGCAATTCTGACGTTGCGGTTAATAATGAAAACAAGACTAAAGAAATATCAAGACACGTTCATAGGTTTTGTCGACCAGGAAAAAGCGTTCGACATTGTAAAATGGTGCAAGATGATCGAAATTCTGAAAAAAGTAGGGATAAGCTACAGGGAGAGACGGGTCATATACAATATGTACAACGGGCAAGAGGTAATTATACGAGTGGATGACCAAGAACGAAGTGCTCGTATTAAAAAGGGTGTAAGACGAGGATGTAGCGTTTCGCCCCTTCTGTTCAATCTGTACATCGAGGAAGCAACGATGGAAATAAAAGAAAGGTTCAGGAGTGGAATTAAAATTCAATGTGAAAGGATATCAATGATACGATTCGTTGATGACATTGCTATCCTGAGTGAAATTGAAGAAGAATTACATAATGTTCTGAACGGAATGAACAGTCTAATGAGTACAGAGTATGGGTTGAGAGTAAATCGAGGAGAGATGAAGGTAATGAGAAGTATAGAAATGAGAACAGAAAGAAATTTCACATCAGGACTGATGGTCACGAAGCAGATGAGGTTAAGGAATTCTGCTACCTAGGCAGTAAAATAACCAACGTCAGACGGAGCAAGAACATCAAAAGCAGACTAACACTGGCAAAAGGGGCATTCCTGGCCAAGAGAAGTCTACTAATATCAAATATCGGCCTTAATTTGAGGATGAAGTTTCTGAGAATGTATCTCTGAAGTACAGCATTCTATGGTAGAGAAATATGGATTTCGGGAAAATCGGAACAGAAGAGAATCAAAGCATTTGAGATGTGGTGCTACAGACAAATGTTTAAAATCAGGTGGACCGATAAAGTAAGGAATGAGGAGGTTCTGCGCAGAATCGGAGAGGAAAGGAACACGTGGAAAACACTGATAAGGAGAAAGGACATGATGATAGGACATCTGTTAAGACATGAGGGAATGACTTCCATGGTACTAGAGGGAGCTGTTGAGGGCAAAAACTGTAGAGGAAGACAGAGATTGGAATACATCAAGCAAATAATTGAGGACGTAGGTTGCAAGTGCTACTCTGAGATGAAGAGGTTGGCACAGGAGATAGGAAAGGAATTCGTGGCGGGCCGCATCAAACCAGTCAGAAGACTGATGGCCCAAAAAATAAAAAAATTAACAAATAAATAAAAAATAAAAAAATTGCTCTTTATTAAGGGTAGAATGTTTCGGCATGTATCCCCATTGTCAGGTACATGCGGCTATAATTTTGGTGACACAGTGCACAAAGGTGAATGTCATTTATATTTAAGTGACTATATCGTACACACGGCTGGAAAGATGTGACGTCCATATTACGTTGTCAGTGATCTGCCTTATAACTGCCAATGCTTTGAAATGATTGTATGATGTAAATATATTGAAATAATGCGTTAATTATGGTTTAATAGTTTGACAGCTGTACTGTTTCGATGCTATTTGTTTACAAAAATTATACTGATGAACAGTGGTATTATTTTACTAACTTATTTTTGTCACGATTATCTCTGGTTGTTACACATTTTATCTCCGATTTATCCTTTTCCGTGTTCTAAAAGCTCAGTAAAGTATTTGAAGTAGTTTTTGTTTCTAAATTCTGTATGCTCGTTCAGTATTTCCTGCGGTTATTTGCTCGTTTGTACATACATTTCAAATTGTTCGATAAGTTTTACTATAAGCCTTCTGATACTTTGTACAGGATTTGAAGTGTATTTTCGAATTTGTCAGCAGTGTGGTTTTGATTTTTCGAAGCAATAAGAAGCTTTCAATAAGATTACGTTTCGCCACAATGGAAAATCTGAATCTGATAACACAGGCATATATAAAATCACATGTAGCAACTGAAATAACTTTTACATTGGACAAAAAGGAAGAAATTTTGACGTCAGATGTAAAGAACTCATTAAAAACAGCGAGAATATTCAGTTGAGCGTCTTTCTACTTTTGAAAAATCAAAACCATACTGCTGATACAATCGAAAATTACGCTCCAAATGCCGCATAGAATATCAAAAGGTCTTGCAATGAACATTCTCAAGGAACTGAGAATCTATATACACACGAGAAAATACCGACAAGAAATACTGAACGAGCATATAGAATTTAGAGACAAAAACTACCTCAAATACTTTACTTAGCTTTTAGAATTTGAAAAAGGATAAATCGGAAATAGTCTATGCAACAACCAAAGATAATTGTGGCAAAATTAAGTTAGTAAAATAATATCGCTGTTCATCTAAGAAAACAAGACCAAGATGGTTCGAAGAACGTGAAAAAGATCTTAGACAGATTGTTATCTCAGAGAGAGAAATTATTGACAGGAACAAATTTAGAAGATTGGTGAACAACTACCAAGGTTTTAAAACGGCATCAATATCCAAAAGACGGAGAGGACTTTTGTCCGAAGAGCATAAACAGGCACTTCTTGGTGGGCTCAGAAGATACTGGCAGCAAGTCAAAGCTGGAACAAGAACAAGACCCAGACACTAAAATGAAATTGTTTTTTTTTCCACGCAGTCCACAGAGACTCAACTAGAAATAAATAAATAAATACGTATAAGAAATCGCTGTTCATCTTTGTGATTTTGTAAAGATATAACGTCAGAGTATGTCTGTCAAATTACCGTTAGACTATAATTAAAGTATTACTTCACTCAAAGATTACTAAGGAAGGGTAAGCCAACGATCGACTAGAAAAGGGGATAGGAATAAAGTAAAAGCTTTAAAAGATGAAATAGTGAAGGCAGCCGATGATCAAGTGGGTAAAAAAGCAAGGCCTACTAGAAATTCTTAGATAACACAAGACATATTGAATTTAATTGATGAAAGGAGGAAATATGAAAATACAGCAAATGAAGTATGCGAAAGGGAATACAAACGTCTAAATAATAAGACTGACAGGAAATTCAAATTGGCTAAGCAGGAATGACTACAAGACGAACGTAAGGATTTAGCAGCATATTTCACTACGGGAAAGCCAGATACCGACCGCCTACGGGAAAACTGAAGAGGCCTTTGGGAGAAAGAGTAACAGCTGTATGAATATCAAGAACTCAGATGCTAAACTATTCCTAAGCAAAGAAGTGAAAGCTGAAAAGTGGAAGGAGTAAGTAGAAGGTCTATACACGGGAGATAAACTTGCAGGCAATATCTTAGAAAGCGTAGTGGACGAGGGTGAAGATGAGATGGGAGATACGATACTGCGAGAGGAATTTGACAGAGTTTCGAAAGATCTAAGTCGAAACAAGACCCCAAGAGAGTAGACCATATTCCGTCAGAACTACTGATAGCCTTGGGGGAGCCAGCCACGAAAAAACTCTTCCATCTGCTTTGCAAGTTGTGTAAGTCAGGCGAAATACCCTCAGACTTCAAGAAGAATGTAATAACTGCAATTCCAAAGAAAGCAGTTGCTCACACGTGTGAAAGTTACCGAATCGTCAGTTTAATAGTCATGGTTGCGAAATACTAGCACGAATCCTTTACAGAAGAATGGAAAAACTGGCAAAAGCTGATCTAGTGGAAGATCATTTATGATTCCGGAGAAATGTAGGAACACGCGGGCAATAGTGACACTACCACTTCTCACAGAAAATGGGTTAAGCAAGGGCAAACCTACGTTTACAGCCTTTGTATTCCTAGAGAAAGCTTTTGACAATGTTGACTGGAATAACCTCTTTCAAATTCTAAAGGGTAAAACACAGAAGGGAAAGGCTGTTTACAACTTGTACAGAAACCAGACGGTAGCTATTAGAGTCTATGGGCATGAAAGGAAAGCATTGGTTGAGAAAGGAGTGAGATGGGGTTGTAGCCTAACCCCGATGTCATTCAATCTATACACTGAACAAGCAGCTAAGGGAACCAAAGAAAAATTTGGAGTAGGAATTAAAGTTCAAGGAAAAGAAATAAAAAATTCGAGGTTTGCCGACGACACTGTAATTCTGTCAAGAGACAACAAAGGACTTGGAAGAGCAATTGAACGGAAAGGATATTGTCTTGAAAGCAGGATATAACATCAACAAAAGCGATACAGGGATAATGGAATGTAGTCGAATTAAATCAGATAATCCTGAGGCACTAACACTAAGAAAAACACACGTAAAGAAGTAGAAGAGTTTTTCTATTTGGGCAGCAGAATAACAAATTATGGCCGACAGAGAGAGGATGTAAAATGTGGACTGGCAATTGCAACAAAAACATTTCTGGAGAATAGACATTAGTTAACATCGAATACAGATTTAAGTGTTAGGAAGTATTTTCTGAAGGTATATGTACGGAGTGTAGCCATGTGTGGAAGTGAAACATGGACAATAAACAGTTTAGTCAAGAAAAAGAGAAGCTTTGGAAATGAACTGATGAGGAGGTGTTGAGTAGAATTGAGGAGACAAGAAATTTGTGACACAACCTGACAAAAAGAGTGGATCAGTTGACAGGGCATATTCTGAGACATCAAGGGATCACCAATTCAGTACTAGAGGGAAGTGTGTGTGCATGTGGTGGAGGATGGGAGGGGCGGGGGGGGGGGGGGGTAAAAATCGTAGAGGAAGACAGATGAATACAGTAAGCAGATCAGGAAGAGTGTAGGCTGCAGTAGTTATTCATCTCTTGGTCTCCCTCTACGATTTTTACCCTCCACGCTGCCCTCCAATGCTAAATTTGTGATCCCTTGATGCCTCAGAACATGTCCTACCAACCGGTCCCTCCTTCTTGTCAAGTTGTGCCACAAACTCCTCTTCTCCCCATCTCCTCATTAGTTATGTGATCTACCCATCTAATCTTCAGCATTCTTCTGTAGCACCACATTTCGAAAGCTTCTGTTCTCTTCTTGTCCAAACTATTTATCGTCCATGTTTCACTTCCATACATGGCTACACTCCATACGAATACTTGCAGAAACGACTTCCTGACACTTAAATCAATACTCGATGTTAACAAATTTCTCTTCTTCAGAAACGCTTTCCTTGCCATTGCCAGTCTACATTTTATATCCTCTCTACTTCGAACATCATCATTTATTTTGCTCTCTAAATTGCAAAACTCCTTTCCTACTTTAAGTGTCTCATTTCCTAATTTAATTCCCTGAGCATCATCCGACTTAATTCGACTACATTCCATTATCCTCGTTTTGCTTTTGTTGATGTTCATCTTATACCCTCTTTTCAATACACTGTCCATTCCGCTCAACTGCTCTTCCAAGTCCTTTGCTGTCTCTGACAGAATTACAATGTCATCGGCGAAACTCAAAGTTTTTATTACTTCTCCGTGGATTTTAATACCTACTCCGAATTTTCCTTTTGTTTCCTTTACTGCTTGCTCAATATACAGATTGAATAACATCGGGCAGAGGCTACAACCCTGTCTCACTCCCTTCCCAACCACTGCTTCACTTTCATGCCCCTCGACTCTTATAACTGCCATCTGGTTTCTGTGCAAATTGTAAATAGCCTTTCGCTCCCTGTATTTTACCCCTGCCACCTTTAGAATTTGAAAGAGAGTATTCCAGTCAACATTGTCAAAAGCTATCTCTAAGTCTACAAATGCTAGAAATGTAGGTTTGCCTTTCCTTAATCTATTTTCTAAAATAAGTCGTAGGGTCAGTATTGCCTCACGTGTTCCAACATTTCTGCGGAATCCAAACTGATCTCCCCCGAGGTCGGCTTCTACCAGTTTTTCCATTCGTTTGTAAAGAATTCGCGTTAGTATTTTGCAGCTGTGACTTATTAAACTGATAGTTCGGTAATTTTCACGTCTGTCAACACCTGCTTTCCTGGGGATTGGAATTATTATATTCTTCTTGAAGTCTGAGGTTATTTCGCCTGTCTCATACATCTTGCTCACCAGATGGTAGAATTTTGTCAGGACTGGCTCTCCCAATGGAATGTTGTCTACTCCCGGGGCCTTGTTTCGACTTTGGTCTTTCAGTGCTCTATCAAACTCTTCACGCAGTATCTTATTTCGTAAAATAGCATTGTTAATAGAAATGGCGTTCACATTTATGTACAGTGTTACCAAAATTGTATTCGCAGGTAGTTGGCAATGGCAATAAATGCCGAAACAGTCTGTCGTTGATAAACATTAATTATTACAAGCATATTTCTTAGCAATAATTTATGGCGACGTCGTAAGACAGACTTCTTCCAATGACGTGAATAGCCTTTACGTGAACACTCGAGTAATAAGAGAAGTAGTTTCGCGAGGCAGTCGGTTATATTGCCAGCTGTAGGCCAGCAGAGGTTATAAAGCCATCTAGAGCCACGGCTGTCACCTGACGCCTCCACGCAGTAATAAACAGAGGAGGGAGTAGACGGCAGGCGGAGCAGAAGTCGAGTGTCGCCGTCACGCAGATTGAATCGTGTTGTGGCAGAAGCGTGGAGGGGTCGGCCGAAGATTGATGATAAGCCGGCGGCCGCGACCACGTGGCCCCTGACCCCGGCGGCCAGCAGGTGGCACCTATCTCAGCAGACATCTCTCGTGGCGTCTGGAGGGAGGCGTACCGGCTGAACGGCGAGAAAGCCCTCTCTGGCGGTTACTTACTGACGGGCAAGTTACCACCTCTGTGGCTCGTCTGGTATTAAAAAGCTGCTCCTCTAATACATGGTGCCAATACTGGTCGAAGGTCATGTCATCAATAAAGCACATCATTTTTTTATCTCAGTGAGAATATTAATTTGACAGCATATTACTGGCAGTTCGGTGGAGTCTGCTTGCGTATATGTCTGTAAGTTTCAGTTATACTGTGTCACCTCTTTTCATCTGTATTTTGTAATATTTTTGGCTTAGTCAGCCGTCATACTAGGCTCAAAGAAGCTGTTTCCAGAGCAGTGGAGTTGCAAGAAGTATATAGATGACGAAATGTGGTGTGAGGTACCTGTGACAGATGTAAGATTCGGCGCCATTCCCGTGAGAAAGACCGCCTGCATAATGTTACTGCTCTGTGATTGGCTGCTGTGTTCTACATCTACATCTACATCTACATTTATACTCCGCAAGCCACCCAACGGCGTGTGGCGGAGGGCACTTTACGTGCCACTGTCATTACCTCCCTTTCCTGTTCCTGTCGCGTATGGTTCGCGGGAAGAACGACTGTCTGAAAGCCTCCGTGCGCGCTCTAATCTCTCTAATTTTACATTCGTGATCTCCTCGGGAGGTATAAGTAGGGGGAAGCAATATATTCGATACCTCATCCAGAAACGCACCCTCTCGAAACCTGGCGAGCAAGCTACACCGCGATGCAGAGCGCCTCTCTTGCAGAGTCTGACACTTGAGTTTATTAAACATCTCCGTAACGCTATCACGGTTACCAAATAACCCTGTGACGAAACGCGCCGCTCTTCTTTGGATCTTCTCTATCTCCTCCGTCAACCCGATCTGGTACGGATCCCACACTGATGAGCAATACTCAAGTATAGGTCGAACGAGTGTTTTGTAAGCCACCTCCTTTGTTGATGGACTACATTTTCTAAGCACTCTCCCAATGAATCTCAACCTGGTACCCGCCTTACCAACAATTAATTTTATATGATCATTCCACTTCAAATCGTTCCGCACGCATACTCCCAGATATTTTACAGCAGTAACTGCAACCAGTGTTTGTTCCGCTATCATATAATCATACAATAAAGGATCCTTCTTTCTATGTATTCGCAATACATTACATTTGTCTATGTTAAGGGACAGTTGCCACTCCCTGCACCAAGTGCCTATCCGCTGCAGATCTTCCTGCATTTCGCTACAATTTTCTAATGCTGCAACTTCTCTGTATACTACAGCATCATCCGCGAAAAGCCGCATGGAACTTCCGACACTATCTACTAGATCATTTATATATATTGTGAAAAGCAATGGTCCCATAACACTTCCCTGTGGCACGCCAGAGGTTACTTTAACGTCTGTAGATGTCTCTCCATTGATAACAACATGCTGTGTTCTGTTTGCTAAAAACTCTTCAATCCAGCCACACAGCTGGTCTGATATCCCGTAGGCTCTTACTTTGTTTATCAGGCGACAGTGCGGAACTGTATCGAACGCCTTCCGGAAGTCAAGAAAAATAGCATCTACCTGGGAGCCTGTATCTAATATTTTCTGGGTCTCATGAACGCGAGTTGGGTCTCACACGATCGCTGTTTCCGGAATCCATGTTGATTCCTACATAGCAGATTCTGGGTTTCCAAAAACGACATGATACTCGAGCAAAAGACATGTTCTAAAATTCTACAACAGATCGACGTCAGAGATATAGGTCTATAGTTTTGCGCATCTGCTCGACGACCCTTCTTGAAGACTGGGACTACCTGTGCTCTTTTCCAATCATTTGGAACCCTCCGTTCCTCTAGAGACTTGCGGTACACGGCTGTTAGAAGGGGGGCAAGTTCTTTCGCGTACTCTGTGTAGAATCGAATTGGTATCCCGTCAGGTCCAGTGGACTTTCCTCTGTTGAGTGATTCCAGTTGCTTTTCTATTCCTTGGACACTTATTTCGACGTCAGCCATTTTTTCGTTTGTGCGAGGATTTAGAGAAGGAACCGTAGTGCGGTCTTCCTCTGTGAAACAGCTTTGGAAAAAGGTGTTTAGTATTTCAGCTTTACGCGTGTCATTCTCTGTTTCAATGCCATCATCATCCCGGAGTGTCTGGATATGCTGTTTCGAGCCACTTACTGATTTAACGTAAGACCAGAACTTCCTAGGATTTTCTGTCAAGTCGGTACATAGAATTTTACTTTCGAATTCACTGAACGCTTCTCGCATAGCCCTCCTTACGCTAACTTTGACATCGCTTAGCTTCTGTTTGTCTGAGAGGGTTTGGCTGCGTTTAAACTTGGAGTGAAGCTCTCTTTGCTTTCGCAGTAGTTTCCTAACTTCGCTGTTGTACCACGGTGGGTTTTTCCCGTCCCTCACAGTTTTACTCGGCACGTGCCTGTCTAAAATGCATTTTACGATTGCCTTGAACTTTTTCCATAAACACTCAACATTGTCAGTGTCGGAACAGAAATTTTCGTTTTGATCTGTTAGGTAGTCTGAAATCTGCCTTCTATTACTCTTGCTAAACAGATAAACCTTCCTCCCTTTTTTTATATTCCTATTAACTTCCATATTCAGGGATGCTGCAACGGCCTTATGATCACTGATTCCCTGTTCTGCAATTACAGAGTCGAAAAGTTCGGGTCTGTTTGTTATCAGTAGGTCCAAGATGTTATCTCCACGAGTCGGTTCTCTGTTTAATTGCTCGAGGTAATTTTCGGATAGTGCACTCAGTATAATGTCACTTGATGCTCTGTCCCTACCACCCGTCCTAAACATCTGAGTGTCCCAGTCTATATCAGGTAAATTGAAATCTCCACCTAAGACTATAACATGCTGAGGAAATTTATGTGAAATGTATTCCAAATTTTCTCTCAGTTGTTCTGTCACTAACGCTGCCGAGTCGGGAGGTCGGTAAAAGGAGCCAATCACTAACCCAGCCCGGCTGCTGAGTGCAACCTCCACCCATAACAATTCACAGGAACTATCCACTTCTACTTCACTACAGGATAAACTAGTACTAACAGCGACGAACACTCCACCACCGGTTGCATGCAATCTATCCTTCCTAAACACCGTCTGTACCTTTGTAAAAATTTCGGCAGAATTTATCTCTGGCTTAAGCCAGCTTTCTGTACCTATAACGATTTCAGCTTCGGTGCTTTCTATCAGCGCTTGAAGTTCCGGTACTTTACCAACGCAGCTTCGACAGTTGACAATTACAATACCGATTGCTGCTTGGTCCCCGCATGACCTGACTTTGCCCCACACCCGTTGAGGCTGTTGCCCTTTCTGTACTTGCCCAAGGTCATCTAACCTAAAAAACCGCCCAGCCCACGCCACACAACCCCTGCTACCCGTGTAGCCGCTTGTTGCGTGTAGTGGACTCCTGACCTATCCAGAGGAACCCGAAACCCCACCACCCTATGGCGCAAGTCGAGGAATCTGCAGCCCACATGGTCGCAGAACCGTCTCAGCCTCTGATTCAGACCCTCCACCCGGCTCTGTACCAAAGGTCCGCAGTCAGTCCTGTCGACGATGCTGCAGATGGCGAGCTCTGCTTTCATCCCGCTAGCGAGACTGGCAGTCTTCTCCAAATCAGATAGCCGCCGGAAGCCAGAGAGGATTTCCTCCGATCCATAGCGACACACATCATTGGTGCCGACATGAGCGACCACCTGCAGATGGGTGCACCCTGTACCCTTCATGGCATCCGGAAGGACCCTTTCCACATCTGGAATGACTCCCCCCGGTATGCACACGGAGTGCACATTGGTTTTCATCCCCTCTCTTGCTGCCATTTCCCTAAGGGGCCCCATTACGCGCCTGACGTTGGAGCTCCCAACTACCAGTAAGCCCACCCTCTGCGACCGCCCGGATCTTGCAGACTGAGAGGCAACCTCTGGAACAGGACAAGCAGCCGTGTCCGGCCGAAGATCAGTATCAGCCGGAGACAGAGCCTGAAACCGGTTCGTCAGTCAAACTGGAGAGGCCTTCCGTTCAGCCCTCCGGAATGTCTTTCGACCCCTGCCACACCTTGAGGCGACCTCCCACTCTACCACAGGTGAGGGATGAGCCTCAATGTGGGCAGTATCCCGGGCAACCACAGTCGTAGTCCGATCGGGGGATGCGTGGGACGAGCTGGCCGTCCCCGACAAACCCCCATCCGGACCCCCACAGTGATGCCCATTGGCAACAGCCTCAAGCTGTGTGACCGAAGCCAACACTGCCTGAAGCTGGGAGCGAAGGGATGCCAACTCAGCCTGCATCCGAACACAGCAGTTGCAGTCCCTATCCATGCTAAAAACTGTTTTGCAAAGAACGTCTGAACTAATCTACAGAGAGCGCAAACAAATCGACAAAATTTAAACGGTTATTAAAATACAAGATTGCCTAGTAAATGCAGTAATGCTGCTACTTGCGCACTGCTGACACACTGCTCGACAGCGGAAGGAGACTACGCGATTTTACACTATTCAGGTACTAAAACGCGATGCTACAACTCTCAAATACTATAATACGCCCGAAATTTATGTATCAAACAATGCAAGTACCAAAAACACGCAAAGAAATTAAGAATTAAAATATGTAAGAAATGAGTGAGCTAGGAGTATACGACTTTCTGCTGCAGCTGCTTATCCAACGGCGGCAGGGAGCACACTGACTGTGACCAACCGACACTGGCCGTTCAAAACAAAAACAGAAGACAAACGACTACGCGAATTTACACTATTCAGGTACTAAAACGCGATGCTACAACTCTCAAATACTATAATACGCCCGAAATTTATGTATCAAACAATGCAAGTACCAAAAACACGGAAAGAAATTAAGAATTAAACTATGTAAGAAATGAGTGAGCTAGGAGTATACGACTTGCTGCTGCAGCTGCTTATCCAACGGCGGCAGGGAGCACACTGTTCGGAGCAAGGGCGCCAAAACGTTAAAGAATAGTTATTATTATTAGTTAAACTACTCGTTGGAGTGTCTTCACTTTTTAATATAAACATCTCTCAACAGCTGACTATCAATCATTCTTTTTAGAATTATTAAAAACAATTTAAATCAAAAACAAAAGACTGACGAAACTGCACACGAAGCACTTCGGAAGCGTTCGGATCACGCCTTTTCTGGTATGGCGCGCCAAGTGTTTCGGGCTGTTCGTCACTCTGGATTAGGCAGTCGAGAAGGACAGACGTGTTGTCTGTCGTAGGATGTGTTTCCAATTTTTATTTAAGTTCCTGTTCGTCACTCTGGATTAGGCAGCCGAGAAGAACATGTTGTCTGTGGCAAGATGTGTTTGCCAGTATTCAGTATTAAAATATTCACTCCGGTAGTCATGAGGCACAGACACGTGCCACAAATAGTGTAAAGATACATTTTCGTAAACAATGTGTTTTATCATGTACTTTGCTGTATCAGAATGTGTTGTATTAAGATCATGTAGTCTTCTCGTGTGGTTATATTAAAATACGCGAGTGGCATCCCAAACAAGTGATACATTATTTCAGAACAGAAACTCGCTAAAAGTCAGTTTCAGCCTCAAGACACAGAACCTACGACCTGCGTGCTATTTTCTGCGCTGGGGACGTCAACTTGAAGACAGCAGGTTAGTGAACTATAACAGAACCTTCGTATTCCACACAGTGCAGTGGAAACAACTAGGCGTCTCACGTGCACTGCATGCACAGAACAAATGTGCTCTGTCACACATCATCTGCAGTAATGCAGAGGAAGTAAAGGAGGATGATCGTTATTAACACCAACAATGAATTCATTCTTCCTTTCTTGCCGTAATTTACAAACATACTCTAAATAAACTTTTTGTAGCGCATGGCAGAAGGCACTTAGCATTCGCCACTCAACTAAAACCAAAGAACATTTTAAAAAATCTAATTCTGTTGGTTGATTTGGGGAATGGAACAAAACAGCGAGGTCATCGGTCACGTCGGATTAAGGAAAGATGGGGAAGGAAGTCCGCCGTGCCCTTTCAAAGGAACCATCCCGGCATTTGCCTGAAACGGTTTAGGAAAATCACGAAAACGCAAACCAGGATGAGCGGACGAGTGTTTGAACCGTCGTCCTACCGAATGCGAGTCCAGTATGCTAACCACTGCGCCACCTCGCTGGGTGGTCTAATTCTGTCTTAGCGGTCATTACGAGTGCGATTCGCACGAATCGGGTTATGTATCTAGATACTTTATTCAACATCGTTTTTTTATTTCTTTTTCAACATTTCCTTCCTCTTCTTGAGTAGATTGGGCGGCCGGCCACTGAAAGATTTTTAACTGTATCGAGTCTGTAACTCCAAGTTTTATTTATCTCCTTTATTCTAGCATTTTTTTCTTATCCTAGATTATATCTGCCTAATTCTCATCACAGTTAATTACAATTTTTATTTGTTTTTCTGTATTTGTTAGCAAAATATCAATTAAATTTTTTGTTTGTAGGCACCTTATTGGTTTACAAAATGTTTCCTACATGTAGCATGTATCTACTTCTTTAATATTTAGATTGTTGTAACATTTTTCCTTTAGTTTGGTGATGTGTTCCCATTATGTTCTTTTTTGTTTCGTTTAATCTCAGTTGTCTTCCTATTTTCTTACGTTCATTTATTCATTTGATATTAATTTTGTTGGCTTTCTTCTTCTGTACTTTATATCTTTTTCTATACAGTGTGGTCCATTGATAGTGACCGGGCCAAACATCTCACGAAATAAGCATCAAACGAAAAAACCACAAAGAACGAAACTCGTCTAGCTTTAAGGAGGAAACCAGATGGCGCTATGGTTGGTCCGCAAGATGGCGCTGCCATAGCTCAAACGGATGTCAACTGCGTTTTTTTTTTTTTTGAATAGGAACCCCCATTTTTATAACATATTCGTGTAGTACGTAAACAAATATGAATGTTTTAGTTGGACCACTTTTTTCGCTATGTGATAGATGGCGCTGTAATTTTCACAAACGTAAAAGTACGTAGTATCACATAACATTCCGCCAGTGCGGACGGTATTTGCTTCGTGATACATTGCCCGTGTTAAAAAATGGTTCAAATGGCTATGAGCACTATGGGACTCAACTGCTGAGGTCATTAGTCCCCTAGAACTTAGAACTAGTTAAACCTAACTAACCTAAGGACATAACAAACATCCATGCCCGAGGCAGGATTCGAACCTACGACCGTAGCGGTCTTGCAGTTCCAGACTGCAGCGCCTTTAACCGCACGGCCACTTCGGACGGCCGGCCCGTGTTAAAATGGACCGTTTACCAACTGCGGAAAAGCTCGATATCGTGTTGATGTATGGCTGTTGTGATCAAAATGCCCAACGGGCGTGTGCTATGTATGCTGCTCGGTATCCTGGACGACATCATGCAAGTGTCCGGACCGTTCGCCGGATAGTTACGTTATTTAAGGAAACAGGAAGCGTTCAGCCACATGTGAAACGTCAACCACGACCTGCAACAAATGATGATGCCCAAGTAGGTGTTTTAGCTACTGTCGCGGCTAATCCGCACATCAATAGCAGACAAATTGCGCGAGAATCGGGAATCTCAGAAACGTCGGTGTTGAGAATGCTACATCAACATCGATTGCACCCGTACCATATTTCTATGCACCAGCAATTGCATGGCGACGACTTTGAACGTCGTGTAAAGTTCTGCCACTGGGCACAAGAGAAATTACGGGACGATGACAGATTTTTTGCACGCGTTCTATTTAGTGACGAAGCGTCATTCACCAACGACGGTAACGTAAACCGTCATAATATGCACTATTGGGCAACGGAAAATCCACGATGACTGCGACAAGTGGAACATCAGCGACCTTGGCGGATAATGTATGGTGCGGCATTATGGGAGGAAGGATAATTGGCTCCCATGTTATCGATGGCGGCAGTCTAAATAGTGCAATGTATGTTGATTTCCTACGTAATGTTATACCAATGTTACTACAAGATGTTTCACTGCGTGACAGAATGGCGATGTACTTCCAATATGATGGATGTGCGGCACATAGCTCGCGTGCAGTTGAAGCGGTATTGAATAGCTTATTTCATGACAGCTGGATTGGTCGTTGAAGTACCACACCATGGCCCGCACGTTCACCGGATCTGACGTCGCCGGATTTCTTTCTGTGGATAAAGTTGAAGGATATTTGCTATCTTGATCCACCGACAACGCCTGACAACATGCGTCAGCGCATTGTCAATGGATGTGCGAACATTACGGAAGGCGAACTACTCGCTGTTGAGAGGAATGTCGTTACACGTATTGCCAAATGCTTTGAGGTTGACGGACATCATTTTGAGCATTTATTGCATTAATGTGGCATTTACAGGTGATCACGCTTAACACCATGCGTTCTCAGAAATGATAAGTTCACAAAGGTACATGTATCACATTGGAACAACCGAAATAAAATGGTCAAACGTACCTACATTCTGTATTTTAATTTAAAAAACCTACCTGTTACCAACTGTTCGTCTAAAGTTGTGATCCATATGTTTGTGACTATTACAGCGCCATCTATCACAAAGAGTGGTCCAACTAAAACATTCATATTTCTTTACGTACTACACGAATATGTAATAAAAATGGGGGTTCCTATTTTAAAAAAACGCTGTTGATATCCGTTTGACATCTAGCGGGCCAACCATAGCGCCATCGGGTTTCCCCCTTCAAGTTAGACAAGTTTCGTGCTTTGTAGGTTTTTCGTTTGACGCTTATTTCGTGAGATATTTGGCCCGGTCACAATCAATGGACCACCCTGTATATGTTTTTATAGTTTGATGAAACATAAGGAACGATTTTTATAATGGTAGAGGGAGTCACAGAGAATGAAGAGGGAGAGAGACAATGAAATACGTGTAGCAAATAATTGAGGACGTATTGTGCAAGTACTACTCTGAGATAAAGAGGTTGGTGTAGGAAAGAAGATAACGAAATGGCCCTCACAGTGACGGTACAAACTGTCCACAGCTTTCTTGGCCTGGGTTTGCTGGACCAGAATGCGGCCACTGACTTTGGCTGCGTTGGGACGGCTGATGACCGCCGGCCTGTCCTTGGTTCTCCCCACGCAACGCACGGCGGCGCAGAGCAGGTACACCACAGGCGGTGTCTTTCGCAGAAAAAACTGCGGGCCAGAGAGGCCCGATTCCCACAGTCCAGCCGCCCGGTCAGGACAGAGCCTACAATCTTCCCATTTGTGCGCATTAGGGCCGTTTATTGCCGAAACCCGGCCTTGTTTCTGCGCTCTAGTGCCTCCCACAGCGGAGCTCTGTCAATTCCACTCCCATCTGATTCGTCAGGTATTTCCGCAATGTTACGCACAGAAGTCTACGCAGATGCGCAGCAGTAATTACTTGGCGAATAAGAGGTCAAGAGGATGCACTCAGTAGTACGATTTTCATCTATTTGGATAATATAATATCGACAGTGACAAATATAATTGATTTTTAAGTCACTATCATTAGCCGTTTTGGACTGAGTGCTAGAACAGTGACCTGGAGTGGATATATGTACAGTTGATACCTGCAAAGGCTAATTTTGGCGGCAAACCCACTTTTGCTCTTTTCTGGACAATTACAGGTACATCCATTTTTGTCATACCAGCACTAGCCTTCTGTCTCACTCACTCCTGTTTCATTTCTATTAACAGCTGTCATTTCTGTTAACAGCTGTCACTTATACAACTATCCGAAGTATTCCGAAGTGACACAAAGTCTATTTCAGGATACTTCATATTTAGACTCCTGCTTGCGTTTCGTGGACTGCGTAAATGATCCACTACGTAATATCAAATAAAAAAAAAAAAACCTTCGAATCCCTCAACTTCCCACTTAAGAGTACGTACAAGGACACATCGGAAGGTTTATTCCAATCAGCAGCAGAGTAGCATGTTAATATGACTTCATTTTACGGTAAATAAACCTTCATCTGACAAACGAACTACAATACAACCATTTGATGGCGTTCAGTATGCCACGATAAGTGGTTATGTCTTCATTTGACTTCCTAATGCCGGCCCGAGTCGCCGTGCGGTTCTAGTTGCTACAGTCTGGAGCCGAGCGGCCGCTACGGTCGCAGGTTCGAATCCTGCCCCGGGCATGGATGTGTGTGATGTCCTTAGGTTAGTTAGGTTTAATTAGTTCTAAGTTCCAGGCGACTGATGACCTCAGAAGTTAAGTCGCATAGTGCTCAGAGCCATTAACCATTAACTTCCTAATGTTGCAGAAACGCGATAGGGGAAAAAAAATAACAAAATCTGTTTCAGTAGTGATGACAGCAAGTGTAATGGGACGCGAAATTGAAGCGTCACCCATCCACCAGTGTCAGCCCAGTTTGCAGGTGAATATAAGTTTAATTTAGTTTTTTGTTTATGTATTTTTGTAATATTTGTAATGGTTGTGAATTGTCTAAAGTTTTGTATTTATTTTTTATGTTTCATGTACGGAGAGGGCGGCGCAACGAACGGAGACAGCATCTTCACTGCCGGGACCAGAGAGAAAATTGCTGGCCACTATACGTCGACAGCCAAAGAGCAACACAAGATCCTAAAACCGAGTTGTTGCGTCGTGCTTTTAAAAACTGAAAAAAATAAGAATTTGTAATGTTGCTACAACAATGACGTCATAGAAAGCTTAATCATGTTGTAAATGTTCACTGCTATTTTGTCAAGGCTCAGGTTCACGTCTGTATGTAGTATATAGGAAGATAATAAACTAGTGTATACTACAAAAGTTTAAATACGTGTTCCGAGAATTTATTTATGAAGAATTATATTCAGGAAGACGTATTACTGATTTATTTGACAAGATTATTAATTTTTTTGACAACGTTCATCGCGAGTTTGAGTTATTCAATGTGGTTTTAATATTTATTAAAGCAGATAATTTGCCGAGAAGAAAGAAACGACATCTAAATTGGAAAAAGTTTGCGCTAACCAATAGAACTGAGTGACGTAATTCTGCGCATACGACTCAAATGATGATGTTTTACAGTTTCGTTCAAGAACCATTCAGAGACAATTTAAAAAGAATTTAAATAATTTTGAAGTGTGTTGTAACTGACGCAGGTGACGAAGTCTGCACATGGTCATATGTCAAAAGAAAATCATTTATACAGAACTTGCGTCGTTACACTACACAAGTCGTAATTTATGAATCTTACGAGCAATACGATATGCTACAGTGGAATAAAATGTGGTCACATGGGCCTCTACATTCTTTGACTATAAGATGTAAATTACGAGATTAGATTCGAGCAGACGAAATTTTAGGCCAGGTGCAAGCCCACAGTCAAAACTCCGACGTACCAAACGAATTAAAGACGTTCGCAAAATTTTAATATCCGCTGGTGCAGTAAAAGGCTTTCGGATGCAGAAATGCACTTGCGTTCCCGGTGCAGGTGCGGACATTGTCTCTCTTATCGGCGTAGATGCTGGTTACAGCTAGAATAACGGCGACTGGCTGCACATGTGGTATTCAGACGAACTAGAATCAAGAAAGGCACTGATGGACATCTACGAAAAAACGGAAGCAAGATACCTGCGTTGCTTCAAGCGGCGCATGATGCTTGAGTGGTGAAACTTACACAGAGAGAGCAGCAGTACAGCTGTCCAACAGCCGTTCAGTTGTCTTAAGATGTGGTATTATATACACCATGTGATCAAGTGTCCGGACACCCCCAAAAGCATACGTTTTTCATATTAGGTGCATTCTGCTGCCGCGTACTGCCAGGTACTGCATATCAATGACCTCAGTATCATTAGACTTCGTGAGAGAGCAGAATGGGGCGCTCCGCGGAAATCGCGGACTTCGAACGTCGTCAGATGAATGGGTGTCACTTGTGTCATACGTCTGTACGAGGGATTTGCACACTCCTAAACGTCCCTAGGTCCACTGTTTCGGATGTGATAGTGAAGTGGAAACGCGAAGGGATACAGCACAAAAGCGTACATGCCGATCTCGTCTGTTGACGGACAGAGGCCGCCGACAGTTGAAGAAGGTCGCAATGTGTAATAGGCAGACATCTATCCAGACCATTACACAGGTATTCCAAACTGTATCAGCATCCACTGCAGGTACTATGACAGTAAGGCAGCAGGTGAGAAACCGGCTGCTCAAATGCCAAACATCACGCCGGTAAATGCCAAACGACGCCTCGCTTGGTGTAAGGAGCGTACACATTTGACGATTGAACAGTGGAAAAGCGTTGTGTGGAGTGACGAATCACGGTACACAATGTGGCGATGCGATGGCAGGGTGTGGGTAATACGAATGCCCGGTGAACGTCATCTACCAGCGTGTGCAGTGCCAACAGTAAAATTTGGAGGGGATGGTGTTATTGAGTGGTCGTGTTTTTCATGGAGGGGGCTTGCACCCCTTGTTGTTTTGCGTGCCACTATCACATCACATTGGTGGTTTAAGCACCTTCTTGCTTCCCACTGTTCAAGAGCAATTCGGGGATGGCGACTGCATCTTTCTACACGATCGAGCATCTGTTCGTAATACATAGCCTGTAGCGGAGTGGTTACACGACAATAACATCCCTGTAATGGACTGGCCTTCACAGAGTCCTGACCTGAATTCTACGGAACACCTTTGGGGTGTTTTGGAACACCCACTTCGTGCCAGACCTCACTGACCCACATCGATACCTCTCCTCAGTTCAACATTCCGTGAAGAATGGGCTGCCATTGCCCCAGAAACCTTCCAGCACCTGACTGAACGTATGCCTGCGAAAGCGGAAGCTATCATCAAGGCTAAGGGTGGGCCAACTCCATATTGAATTCCAGCATTACCTATGTAGGGCGCCACGACCTTGTGAGTCATTTTCAGCCAGGTGTCCGGATACTTTTGATCGCATAGTTTATGAACCAAAGAAGAACTTCCTAGCGTTCCAGCCAGTTGTTCAGAGATATGGCTGGAAGGCAACTATCTTCACGACTTACGTAACAAAGCAACGCACCAGTTACTTTTTTTGATAGAGAGCACGATGCATTTCGATAATTTATTCCCCAGATCAAATGCAGTTATTTACAGCGGTGTTTCATGTGGTGTTTACTCTGCAGTCGTCTTTTTGTGGTTGAACTCAAATCGGAAAATTTAGGCCCTGTTACGTTTTCACGTGCCAGTGTATTTCATCTCACTTCTTGCAGATGAAGATGATATTGATGTAACTGTAAGAACGCCAAGATCAATGAAGAAGCCTTACAAGCCTTGAAAGAACTGTCAGTATCGTGGATCTATAGACAAATGAAGGCAAAATTAAATAATCGAGACCACTGTTCAGGAAAACTAAATTTATAACGTATATTTATAACGTAGCCAACGGCCTTTCCTCAGTGGTAACACCAGTTCCCGTCACAGCACAGAAGTTAGGCGCTGTCCCGCTGGGCTAGGACTTGGATAGGTGATCATTCGGTCTGCTGAGCGCTGTTGGCAAGCGGTTCCGTTCCTATGCACTCCAGAGTTGGAATGTAATTTTATCTTTTCTCTTGTGTTCATGATTGTTCTCGGGCGGTATTTAATTTGCTTGAGAATTATCCCTAAATCAATAAATAGTTTAATCTCAAGCAAGTATCACACTTTCATATTTTATTTTTTCAATGTGAGAGGACAGTTCAGTTCCCTAACCAATATAGTGCACAGTCATAAGCAAATCACCATCCCTGTCCATCGCTGAACCTAATCAACAACTAGTTACAACCCTTAACATAACACTCCATGTACAATTTGAATTGAAATTGGTAGTATGAATGTTCAGTCCGTGCAAGTTTAATACGTTGTTTGTACAATGAATTCTGAACGTATTGTACTCCATGGTTTTACTTTCGTAGCCAGTGATATCCGTATCCACAATTAAGAGTTATAGAAAGTTCAATGATGCCCACTCAAGATAAAATGCTTATGGTGTTTTTATTAAATTCCGTTGAGTAACATCATTAGTCAGGACTGGAACCTGAAGAGGGATGTGTTGCCGTGAATGTACCTGTGATATCAGCTAGATGACATGCCAGTATGGGCGAGGGTCTGACAAACTTGCCATTATTTTGCAGGAGAAATAGTTGTAAAATGGTTCAAATGGCTCTGAGCACTATGGGACTTAACATCTGAGGTCATCAGTCCCCTAGAACTTAGAACTACTTAAACCTAACTAACCTAAGGACGTCACACACATCCATGCCCGAGGCAGGATTCGAACCACGACCGTAGCGGTCGCGCGGTTACAGACTGAAACGTCTAGATCCGCTCGGCCACACCAGCCGGCAACAGTTATAAGTTTCCCTTCATAACCATATAGGACCTCTATTTATCAATTCTGAGAAGACTGGAAGCCGTTTTGATGAAAAACATGGGCGAATGTTATACGTGGTCAATGCAGCTTAATGAGTAGAGACGTAGAATTCTAAGCTGTATGTGGCGTGTTGCTGGTTCCCGTCTCACAGTATTTTTTTTTCTTTTTTCTACCAACCTTCGCGTTTTCAAATAGTTCCTGATTCTTTCTTTTAGTTAACTACAAGTATGTTCTATAATATTCAGTGTTATGTAAATATAAGTGAGCTCTTTCTGAGAAGTGAGTTTGTTCGACTGGCTTTACCTACAAGGCAGCTTCCACTACGTGATGAAAGATATTTTGCACTTTCTTGTTTAAAGTTTTGCATTTCATATGTTTTAATTTTTCTGCTACAGAATAATATCAATGATCATGTATGAATGACCTAAGGCTTTTACTAAAAAGTGAGAATTATGGAATAATTTTTATCTTACATATAGAACTGTTGTAAATTTACACTGAGGTTCGTAGGACAGCGATATATACATATACATATGACGGTAGTATCACGTCCACAAGCTATGAAGGGCAGGTCATTGGAGGAGCTCTCATTTGTATTCGGGTGATCAATGTGAAAAAGTTTCCGACGTGATTATGGCCGCATGACGGGAATTTACAGACCCTGAACGCGGAATGGTAGTTGGAGCTAGACTCATGGAACACCCCATTTTGGAACTGGCTGGGGAATTCATTATCCCCAGATCTAAAACGTCAAGAGTGTCCGAGAAGAGCAAGTTTCAGGAATCACCTCTTACCATGGACAATGCGTGGCCGACGGTCTTCACTTAACGACCGAGACCGGCGGCGTTTGCGTACTGTCAGTGCTAACAGACAAGCAATACTGCGTTAAATAGCCGCACAAACCAATGTGGGGCGTACGAGGAACGTATCTGTCAGAACAGTGCGGCGAAATTGGTCGTTAATGGACTATGGCAGCAGACGACCGACGCGAGTGTCTTTGCTGACAACACGACATCGCCTGCAGCACCCCTCCTGGCCTCGTGATCACATCGGTTGGACCATGGACGACTGGATAACTGTAGTCTTGTCAAGTGGGTCCCGATTTCAGTTGGAAAATGCTGATGGTAGGGTTCGAGTGTGGTGCCGACTCCACGAAGACATGGACGCAAGTTGTCAACTAGGCACTGTATTGGTTAAAAACAGTCTTGGTTGCAGTTTTAGGTTTTTTTTATTTTTCAACGACGCGTTTCGCCTTATTTAGGCATCTACAGGTTATCTTAATTTGGTATTTCGTAAGAATCCTTTAGACGATGGCCTTTGGCTACACTGACTAAAGGATTCTTAAGAAATGCCAAATTAAGATAACCTGAAGATGCCTAAATAAGGCGAAACGCGTCGTTGAAAAATAAAAAAACCTGAAACTGCAACCAAGACTGTTCTCAACCAATACTGTTAAGCACTGGTTTGCTGTTATGCCACATACGGACTGGAAGAATTTCTGACAAGGCACGGTGCAGGCTGGTGGTGGCTCCATAATTGTGTGTGCTGTGTTTACATAAAATGGACTGGGTCTTCTGATCAGACTGAACCGATGATTGACTGGGAATGGTTATGTTTGGCTAGCTGTAGTGAAACTACAACCATTCATGGATTTCATGTTCCCAAACAACGATGGAATTTATTATGGATGACAGTGCACCCTGTACCGGGTCTCAGTTGTTGGCGACTGGTTTGAAGAACATTCCGGACACCCAGACCGCCTCACATGAATCCCATCGAACATTTATGGGGCACAATCGGGAGATCATTTCGTCCACGGAGTGCTGCGCCGGTTACACTTTCGCAGTCCTGGACGGCTATAGAGGCAGTATGCAATACTAATGCGTGGGACTTCCAACAGCCTTTTGAGTCCTTACCACGTCGAATTACTGCACTATGCCTGGAAAAATTAGGTCTGACACGATCTTATGACCGTATGCCATGACTTTGGTCACATGAGTGTACATCGCATATTTGTAATGGAAATTTTGTAAACGGATGAGTGTGTGTGAGTTCTTAAGGGACCAAACTGCTGAGCTCATCGGCCCCTAGACTTACACACTACTTAAACTAAGTTATGCTAAAAACAACACACACAGCCATGCCCGAGGGAGGATTCGAACCTCTGGCGGGAGGGGCCGCGCAATCCGTGACAGGGCGGCTCTATCGTGTGGCCACTCCGCGCGGCTAAACGGGTGTCCTTACTGAGCCGACATAGTATTTACCTTAGGTGTTTATGGGTATTGTAGATTTTATCGGCCTCCTGTATTACTTTGGTTTCCAGTGTTTCCACCAAGCGAGGTGACGCAGTGGTTAGCACACTGGAGTCGCATTCTGGAGGACGAAGGTTCAAACCCGCGTCCGACTTTACTGATTTAGGTTTCCCGTGATTTCCCTAAATACACTACAAGCCATTAAAATTGCTACACCACGAAGATGAGGTGCTACAGACGCGAAATTTAACAGACAGGAAGAAGATGCTGTGATACGCAAATGATTAGCTTTTGAGAGCATTCAAACAAGGTTCGCGGGTTTGAACCTTCGTCCTCCAGAATGCGAGTCCAGTGTGCCCAACCACTGCGCCACCTCGCTCGGTGGAGACACTGGAAATCAATGTAATACAGGACGCCGATAAAAAGTACAATACCCATAAACAGGTAAGGTAAGAACTATGTCCTAAGTAGGTTGACACCTACAACGTGCTGACATGAGGAAAGTTTCCAACCGATTTCTCATACACAAACAGCAGTTGACCGGCGTTGCCTGGTAAAAATTTGTTGTGATGCCTCGTGTAAGGAGGAGAAATGCTTACCATCACGTTTCGGACTTTGAGAAAGGTCGGATTGTAGCCTATCGCGACTGCGGTTTATCGTATCGCGACATTGCTGCTCGCGTTGGTCGAGATCCAATGACTGTTAGCAGAATATGGAAGCGGTGGGTTCAGGAGGGTAATACGGAACGCCGTGCTGGATCCCAACGGCCTCGTATCACTGGCAGTCGAGATGACAGGCATCCGCATGGCTGTAACGGATTGTGCAGCCACGTCTCGATCCCTGAGTCAATAGATGGGGACGTTTGCAAGACAACAACCATCTACACGAACAGTTCGACGACGTTTAAAGCAGCATGGACTATCAGCTCGGAGATCGTGGCTGCGGCTACCCTTGACGCTGCATCACAGACAGGAGCGCCTGCTATGGTGCACCCAACGACGAACCTAGGTGCACGAATAGCTAAACGTCATTTTTTCGGATGAATCCAGGTTCTGTTTATAGCATAATGATGGTTGCATCCGTGTTTGGCGACATCGCGGTGAACGCACATTGGAAGCTTCTATTCGTCATCGCCATACTGGCGTATCACCCGGCGTGATGGTATGGGGGTGCCATTGGTTACACGTCTCGGTCACCTCTTGTTCGCATTGACGGCACTTTGAACAGTGGACGTTACATTTCAGATGTGCTACGGCCCGTGTCTCTACCCTTCATTCGATCAGCCGGCCGTTGTGATCGTGCGGTTCTAGGCGCTTCAGTCTGGAACCCCGTGACCGCTACGGTCGCAGGTTCGAATCCTGCCTCGGGCATGGATGTGTGTGATGTCCTTAGGTTAGCTAGGTTTAAGTAGTTCTAAGTTCTATGGGACAGATGACCACAGATGTTAAGTCCCATAGTGCTCAGAGCCATTTGAACCTTCATTCTATCCCTGCGAAAACCTAAATTTCAGCAGGATAATGCACGACCGCATGTTGCAGGTCCTGTATGGTCCTTTCTGGATACAGAAAATGTTCGGCTGCTGCCCTTGCCAGCACATTCTCCATATCTCTCACCAATAGAAAACATCTGGTCAATGGTGGCCGTGCAACTGGCTCGTCACAATACGTCAGTCACTACTCTTGATGAACTGTGGTATCGTGTTGAAGCTGCATGGGCAGCTGTACCTGTACACCCCATCCAAGCTCTGTTTGACTCAATGCCTAGGCGTATCAAGGCCGTTATTACGGCCTGAGATGGTTGTCCTGGGTACTGATTTCTCAGGATGTATGCACCCAAATTGCGTGAAAATGTAATCACATGTCAGTTCTAGCGTAATATATTTGTCCAATGTATACGCGTTTATCATCTGCATTTCTTCTTGGTGTAGCAATTTTAATGGCCAGTAGTGTAGTTTCAGGCAATTGCCGGGTTGGTTCCTCTGGAAGGGCACGGCCGACTTCCTTCCTCATCCTTTCCTAATTCGATGGGACCGATGACATCACTGTTTGGTCCGCTCCCCCAAATCAACCAACCAACCAACCAACCAACCAACCAACCAGTGTTTCATTCCTAGCCAGGAAGCGTACGCGGCAGGTTTCGACAGCTCGTCCACAGCAGACAGACAGCAGCCGCCTCCGCTCGCCCCCGGCGGGCAGCTCTGGCTGGGTAGTCGGTGTCCGCCGGCGGGCCCTGGGCGGGTATCAGAGGCGAGGAGGCGCCGGCCCAGCGTGGGCGCCTCGCCAATGATAATAATTACGAGTGGCACTGCCGGCAGGGCTTTTCATTTTTGGGCCCGTTTCCCATGGCAACCCTTCCGTAATTGCCGGCCAGCGATTTGGGTCAGGCAGAGACCCGCGTGTAATCTGCGTCGCCGTCGGCCGCCGCCCCCGCCCGCTAAGTGATACAAAATGATTTAGCGCTGGCAAACCACAGGCACCACCACCGAGCCGCGCACGGAATCCGCTCTCGGTTTACCCCAAACTGAGCCGGGGAATTAGTCACGAAGCCCGCCGCAGGCGCAGGGGCGGGTCGTTTCAGCCCGACTGAGAATCCGCAGTTTAAAGAAATTACACGCTCCTTAAAAGAGCCCTTAGCCTAATGATATTCATTTGCGAATGCTCGGTACGTCTTCCACCCTAAACCACACCGAACGCCGATTCAAAGTAGTACTCTCGTCGTTTCCTGACCGACCATTAATTCGAAGTATTTTCTCTGTCTGCGCGATCACCTTTCTTAAATTTCCGGGTAGCGAGAACGAAAGTGTTTCATTTGCTGCTAATTTAATAGGCTTCCCACTATCCCAATCACAGCGGAACAGTTCCTAGAGAGGAAAGCATCTTTGTACCTGGAGTTTATGCGTTTTCTGAAATCATTCCACTCCATTAAACAAAGCAACGTAAATGTGGAAGACTTTTAAGTGCTTCCCGGCCCCAGGCGAGATTATTAAACTGACAAAAGATCGTTTATGAGACCTACAGATGACTTGCTACTTACGAGGTTTCGATATCAGTTTTTCTTACGAGGCAAGCCCATGATCTCGAACGGTGACAAAAACTCACCTAAGTTGGCAATGAACCAAGCAGTTCCAGGCTTACCTGTAAATAAAGAAAACAAACATGTAAATGACTAATTTCACAGTTAATAACAGATGAAGTGAGCAAAATGGTTCAAATGGCTCTGAGCACTATGGGACTTAACTTCTGAGGTCATCGGTCCCCTAGAACTTAGAACTACTTAAACCTAACTAACCTAAGGGCATCACAAACATCCATGCCCGAGGCAGGATTCGAACCTGCGACTGTAGCGGTCGCGCGGTTCCAGACTGTAGCGCCTAGAACCGCTCGGCCACCCCGGCCGGCGAAGGATCACAAACATGTGCTCAGAACATAGATCGCTCATCCCAAAAACACCTTTACGAGCCTTTCACACGCAAAGATGCGCTTCTTATCACTTATTCAAAGTTTAAGAGAACAGCTTTGGTAAAGCAAAAAAAAAAAAAAAAAAAAAAAAAAATTATCCATATAATAAGACGAAAATCACACAGAAGACGTAATATTCCCAACCTCTTGAATTGAACTTCTTCTGGCAACATAAGCGCTTCTTGAGAAGGGTCGTTCATTTTGTAAGGCTACAATATAGAAGACCGTAAGTACGAGGGCGTGATGAAAAGTAATGCCTACTGATGTTATTTAAAAACCCTTAATGCTTTTTAAGTAAGGCAAACGCTATTAACGTCCTTGTATCTTTATTCTTCTCGTCTACATGTTTAATCTTCAACATAGTCACCATGGCGACGGACAAGTTCCCCCAACGGCAGACAAGTTAGTTGATACTGTCACTGTAGAATGTTTGTTGGTAGAGACATAACCCACCTCCGGTTGCACTACTTCATCACTATCAAAGAGAAGTCCTTGAAAGTGTTCTTTAAGTTTTGGAGACAGCTATAATCGGGCGGGTCCCAGTTAGGAACGTAAGGAGAATGATCGATGACAGTGAACCCAAGTCTCTCAGGCGCTAAGCACTATGGGACTTAACATCTGATGTCATCAGTCCCCTACTTAAACCTAACGAACCTAAGGACATCACACACATCCATGCCCGAGGCAAGATTCGAACCTGCGATCGTAGCAGTCGTTCGGTTCCGGACTGAAGCGCCTAGAACCGCACGGCCACCGAAAGTGAACCCATGGCATTGGATTGTTGCAGTTGTCGCAGCGCTCGTTTGTGGCCTGGCATTGTCGTGCTAAAGGAGAGGGGACTTTGTGCGTGGACGAACTTTTCGAATTCGAAACTTGAGTAGATTACAGTGCGCTGTTTCTCACGACCGACGTTATTATGTTACATATCGTTATGTTAAACGCTACAGTTTGGAGCCCTCTACCCGTAGAGGGCTACATGCATGTAGATCTGATGAATAAAGATGTAGAATGTTAATAACATTTGCTTTAAGAATGCCTTCGAGAAGTTTCGAGATCGTCATTTCATCATCAGATTTCACTAAATCCTGTATAATTAACTTTCTGCACCGAAATACAAGCCAATATTGCAGCAAGCCGGCGAAAGGCAGCTTATGACACTAACATAGCAGTATCATCATCTAATATTGTAATTGGTGTTGGGTTTGATTTTTGACTGCTTGAATGCAGATGTGATACTGAATCACAAAAACTGGCTTTAGTCAAATGTGTGCACTGTTCTGTTCCACTTTGCTTCGACCACTGTATTGAAATTCCACTCCTGCAATTCTAAGGCTGAATAGTCGTAAAGCACTGTCAGGTCAGTAGGAAAGGTTTACCGTGAAGTAGCATAATTGTTTTCATTAGAGGTGGGTATAGCAATAAGTCACACCATTAAAATGTATGTGTTTTATGTCCTATTGTATCGACATATTGTCCGCCTGCTTAGCTGAGAGTATGCCAGCACAGTAGCTCAGCGTGTTCGGTCAGGGAGCCGGTGGCCCTCTGTAATAATAAAAAAAAAAAAACTGAGTAAAGGAATCAACGATCAAATTGAACGGATGTCATGTTACGTCCGCCCAGACCAAAAGCAACGAGCGATACTGAACAAACAAAAAAAAAAAAATAATAATAAAATAAAATGGTAACGTGGTTGCCTCCCATGCAGCTGGCCCGGGTTCGATTCCCGGCCAGGTTGGAGATATTCTCCGCTCGTGGAGTGGGTGTTTTGTTGTCCTCATCATTTCACCCTCATCACCGGCACGCAAGTGCCCAATGTGGCGTCGACTGAAATAAGACTCGCCCTCGGCGGCCGATCGGCCAACAATGCCATAAGATCATTTCTTTTTTGATATCTTGTTTCTTTGAGTTACCAAAGTTCCTCTCTTAGACCTTGAATATGTGATCATTCAAATCTCTCTCGTGGTAAGACGTGCAGTTACTCATGCTACTGTTTTTGAGATGATCGTTTTATATTAAACCATATTTTCGTGCGGTTCGGAAAGTTAGATGTCACGCTCTTAACCTTGTCTGCAGTAAATAGCGATCAAGGTAGGGATGCAAACCGCCGTGCGAACACAGTGTATCACCATTCTAGCGTTAACATTTCTCTGGGTTTGGAAGTGCCTGTTGCTACCATTTCTTGTTTCCGAATAAATTTTTTTTAACTCCGACTTGTGCAAAATGCCAAGCGAGAGATAAACACCACGTAGGAGAAACTGGGGGCATCGAGCCCCGACACAGAAAAGAACACGTGAATAGTCATAGGTACTACGAGTGAACGGATACGCTGCAAAAACCAATTCGGTACACTCGTTATGAAAGACTTGTAAGCTATGGCGATTCTAAGAATCACCACTAAGTGCTTTACTTGGCTCCTTAATCCTCAAGGGTATCGCTTCCGTTATATCCACTCGTGTTGTTCGCGGTCTGGAGCAAGTCGATCTAAGCGACACCATTTGGTGACTTGCATATCGATTAGGTTGAATGTAGTTCTTTTAGAGAAGAAGAAGAAGAAGAAGACTGCGAGTCGAATGGAGTGTAGTGGCGTGTATGTGTTGCTTGTCTAAATGAGAGAGAAGGCAGAGTGTGCCCAGTGACGATATGAGGTCTATTGTTGTTTGAACGGAGCTAGAGGCGCCAACGAATTTAACGTTCAATCCGTCGGACGGATCACACACTCTATGAGGCGTTGTGGAGGGGTTCGGAATTTAATTCGGAACATAGCAGTAAGTCCCGTGATTGAAAACCTTACACCATCGTCTTTCCTCTCCTTGCCACTCACAAGTTGTCAATGGTTATTTCCCAAAGCAAGGATTCGAACCGGGTACCTCTGTGTACAGTGCCACGTGCGTAAATGTGTTTGGCTACGGAGGACGCCATCTTTTACACGGGGAACGTGTATTTGAAATAAGACTAATAACAGCTCTTTTTTCATAACTGGTACTCTCGTCGTACACTTCACCGTGTTTTCCGGAGAACAGATTTAGTTGTAAATTATTTCTATTGTTCCTGACGGCACGTGACGTTGTTATTATGAAATAAATGCGTGTGTCTGAGTAGGGACCTAGCGGGAAATTATTTCCCACTTGTGATATCTTGACGATGCAGATACCAATTGCCTGTTCACTCACAATTTACAAGGTAGATAAGTTGGACTGTGTAAAACAGGAAGCTATTGTTACAAGATATGTGGCAAAAATAGAAAGGGATAGCCATGTAGTTGGTGAATATATCCTGCTAACTGTAAAACTGCATCACGCGCCATGCAAATGTCCATGCTAAATTAACAAGACAAGTAGGACTTTTGCAGCGATAAGAACTGTCAAGAAGCCTTCCAATAGTGAGGTAGCTCCAAGCTCCGGACAGTTCCTGGAAATGTACAATGTTAATGCTGAATGGATGTACATTGTGTATAAATATTGGAAGAAATAACTAACGAATGTCAGCACTTCTTGTAAAGGTTGCTTAAGGCGTATACCGAAATGTTGAAAGCAAAACTGAGAACCAAACATCGATATCCTTGCAACTGGAAGCTAAGGAAAGTGCAGTTCAGAACGAGAAAATGGAGCTGGATTGGACACACCGTGATGCAAGACAAAGGATCAGTAGTGTTGTGGACTGACAAGAGCAGCCAGTCCACAATGAAGTAGCCGATAGGGCACGCGTCAACTCACGCCGTCTTGCGTTAAATCTGAAACAGGATATGTGGTAAAAGCTATAAAGAAAAGAACGGAGCTTCTCATATACTTATCTTTAATTTCTTCTTGTACATCTCTATGGTGAACACAAGTGAGACTCTCTCCAGATATGGATAACTGCGCCTTGCTAGGTCGTCCGTACTACTGGGGCCGAGTTCTAGTCAGTCTCTCGAGACCTGCCATGTGGTGGCGCTCGGTCTGCGATAACACAGTGGCGACACGCGGGTCCGACATGTACTAGAGGACCGCGGCCGATTTAAGCTACCACCTAGCAAGTGTGGTGTCTGACGGTGACACCACAAGTAGTGAAACACACTCCTGATTGGCTTACCTGAGGCGGTAGAGACGATGCAGATGTCGAATTAGTGAGATCTTAGAACCGTAAACTCAAAGCTTTTAGTAAGAACTATCTTGAAAGCAGAGCTTATAATTAACAATGGTGGTGGTGGTTAGTGTTTAACGTCCCGTCGACAACGAGGTCATTAGAGACGGAGCGCAAGCTCGGGTTAGGGAAGGATTGGGAAGGAAATCGGCCGTGCCCTTTCAGAGGAACCATCCCGGCATTTGCCTGAAACGATTTAGGGAAATCACGGAAAACCTAAATCAGGATGGCCGGAGACGGGATTGAACCGCCGTCCTCCCGAATATAATTAACAATGCTGTATGATGGGGATTATTAGTTGACTCCCACTGTTCGACTTTATGTTAAAGGATCGGATCAATATAATGACAGAAAACAGGAATGGAATTTGGAATAACTGACCTACGCACTAACACAAACACACACACACACACACACACACACACACACACATACACACTCCTTATTTCTGTCACTGCGACGTAATCTCAGTAATACTACCCGAACTTTAATTGACCCCCTTCTCTGCGACTCCAAGTGTTGATAACGGGATTAACGAGACCCCTATAACTGCGAATCGGGGGATAGTGCAATTTTGTTTCCAGTTTAGAACGTCTATAAACTTTTATTGCCTTTCTCTGTGTAAGGGAGACCCGGAACACAGCAGCCAGTGTTCTTGAGATGAGGCAGTATTTGTTTTTATGATACTTCAAGGTAGCCCTCCGGCATCATTTACAACCTGAAAACGTCGAAAAGAAGTAGAACGTGGTCCGGTCTCTTTCGAATACGTGGTTGTGACTAATGGTATTCCATATTATTGGGTGAAATTGATTAATTTCATGCGTATTTTGCATGGTTCTTTCATTTTTAATTAAATTGATTTCTTGAACAGGAAAGATCTTTTAGATATGTAGAACTTGCAGGTCATTCTGTAGAGCACGACGTGACACATATTCACAAAATCTTAATCTTCTCAGTTTTCACGAGCTAGTCACTGTTCTCTAGGCTGTGAGATATGTTGCCGTTTCAAATTGGAGCCAGGAAATACTTCGGCGACAGTTCTAGTGTCAGGTGAAAACTCTCATTAAGATTTTTCAGGTAACAAGTAATTTGGCTGTAATCGTTGTTCGCTGAGCAGAAGGGATCTTCATGAGACAAGACATTTTGTTGAGGTCGTGAATGGGGAAACGCAATCGTTCGCTCTTCTACAGACTGTGAAAGTCAAAGTTTCTTCCATTCGAAATGAGTGTTGGAACTGATGCAGGAATCCCGCATTACTGCTCTAGGTAGGGCTCCAGTGGAGGTGGTTGTCCTTTGCTATCCTCCTGTACAGTGAAAAATGTGGATCTAAGTTGGGTGAATGACTGTGATGTGAACTTATACAGTGTAAGGAGATGGCGAAACCTGGAACCGGCCTACAGGTTACTACTTTCGAATGGAGACAAGGGGACAGCCCAGCTTAGCGTCCCCATCTGACGAACGAATCACAATCTACAGTGTCACATGCCCTCAGTCTATGAGACACCGTCAGAAGTTTGGATTTTAATTCAGGATGTTGGTGCCAAATCGGGCTGTCAGCAAGGTGACGGAACCCCTTCTCCTTCCCCTGAGCCCCAAAAACGAGTGGTATGAATTTCTTGTATCAACAGTATTCAAACCGAATTGCTCCGAGAGAAAAGCCACCGGACAAACGTGCATTAGGGACCTCGGCCACGAAGGCGAATTCAAATTCTGTTCCGCCTCAAAAATAAATATTTGCCAACAGGGAAGCGCATCGGGAAATCCAAAGCCTTCAACACAACTTTCGTCTATGGTTTCGAGTTCAGTGATTTCGTTGTTATGGTCTTCAGACTGAAGACTGGTTTGATGCCACTTTCCATGTTAGTCCATCCTGCATAAGCCTTTTCATCTCTGCATAAATACTACAATCGACTTTCACTCGAATCTGCTTACTGTTTTCACGTCCAAGTTTCTCTCTCTAATTTTTATACTTCACACACTCCTCCACTACCAAACTGACTTTTCCTTGACGTTTAATGACGCATCTTAACAACTGATCCCTTCTTATAGTCAAGTTGTGCCATAACCTTTCTTTCTCATCAATTTGATTGAGCATCTTTTATTATTTCTGCGCACTACGTTTCAAATACTTCTATCCTGACTCTGTCTGTACTATGTATCGTCGATGTTTCACGTCCGTACATGACTAGACAACAGATAAACACCGTCAGAAAAGATCGCCAGCACTTAAATTTATATTTCTTTTCCAGAAATGTCTTTCATGCTATTGCTGGTCTCCGTTGTACATCCCCTCTATTTCTTCCACCGTCAGTTACTTTGCTGTCCAAATTTGAAAACTCATTTACTACTTACAGTGTTTTATTTCCTAATCCAATTCCTGCAGCACCACCTCATATAATGCGAGTACATTCCGTTATTCTTTTTGTCGGTATTGCTACCATAACCTCTTTTCATATCACTATCCTTTCAATCAACTGATCTTTTAAGTCCTTTGCCATTCCTGTCAGAATTATAATGTCATCGGCAAACCTCTCAAAGTTTTAATTCGTTCTCTCTGCAATTCAATTTTCTTTCGAGTTTACTCATTGTTTTCCTGTACCGTTTGCTTAACGTTCAGGTGGAAAAACATCAGGAGTAGAATGCAACCGTGTCTCAATCCCGTGGGCTGCTTCACGTCCGACTCCTACGACTGTAGTCTGGTTAATGTGCAAGTTGTACATTTCGTCCCCTGTATTTTATACTTGCTTCGTTAGTAACTTCAAAGAGTGTATTCCAGCCAATATTGACATAAAAATGTCCTCGTCCAGGGATGAATTGCCATCCCGGCCGTTTTGACGACTCTGAAGACCGTAGAGCCGCTACATCTCATTCATGTAGCTCCTCTTTCGGCATCACGAGGCTGATTGCAGTCGATAACAGTCCTTCCACCAAGGAAAAATCCTTGACAGCGGGAACCGAACCTCGGATCCCCGCATGACAACCATCGACGCTAACCTCTCCGCTACGGAAACAGGATACATTGACAAAATCTGTCTCTAAATCTACAAGTGCTACCAACGTCGGTTTCTCTTTCTGCAAACAATCTTGCAGAATAAGTCGCAGGACCAGTACTGCCCAGCGTGTTGTAGCATATAGTGTTTCATAACTATGACGTCTGCCATCGAAGTGGAGGTGTTAGCGGCGGAAAGCCTGTTTACACGAGTGACTTTCTGGTCGAAATCAACAACACGAATTGTGTGCGTCTTTGGTGCCTGCGCATAAATCAACAGCCAACTATGTCGCAAGTGTGTCTATGTCATATTAATGATTCACAGTTTGTGCCAAGTGCGGAGTTCTAAATTTCCGAGCATATCGCACGCTGCGCATGCGCAAAAACAAGAGATTGTGGGTATGTCTGCTAACATCGGAAGTTAAATTGTTCTGGCTGAGCTAATTCCTTTCACAGAAATGGATTCTGTGTTTTCGACTCTTTTTAATCCTTACTGTGATGTTTGCTTTGTTTCCATGACACAGTGAAAAGACTGCAAGAGGTCTTGGTATTTTTCTTGCTCGTGCTCTCCTAAATGAAAGACGAAAAATCCGAATGTAAAATGTTATTTACGTTTTATAGAGAAAAAGCCTACACTATGAATAAATAAGAATGTAAATAGATAAACATGTTTTAATGAAAATTTCAACGGTCGAAAAGTCACAGTTATTTGACGATAAAAATAAATTATCGATGTCATTTGTCATTTAGCAAGAAAACAAGATAGGAAGGATAAAATGAAAATGCGCTATTTACTGTGTTCCAGGTATTGTTTGATGTGTTTTCTCGAGCGAATATTTTGAAATGTTTGGACTGTTCTTTTACTACTCTTTCAGCTTTCGGAGGTGTAGAGAATATACTATATATAAGTCTGCAGGCTTTCGTGGCCGTTGTCACTGAAGTTAAAATCTTCTGAATTATTAGGCCGCGTCATATTTCTTCTAAAATGATCGACGTTTCGACCCCTCTGCTGGGATCTTCCTCAGGACCTTCTGGTGTCCACTACTGCTAGAACACTGTCAGAGGCGAGTGTCGCGTCCTCTTATGAAGGGGAGTTTTCTCGCGTTGTGCTGGAGAAGTGATAGTATTGGTTAAAATTCACATGGCTACCATTGGTGGGCCATAGTCATAGGCTAATATTCCCGCTCTGATGTGTTGGTATACAGAAGATCTGATAACACTCTAGGTCACAGAGTGTACAGAAGCCGACTAACACAAACAGGTATTTAGATGCCACTTCGCACCACCACCCAGCCCAGAAGCAAGCAGTACTCAACACTCTGTCTTCACGTGCCTTCCGTATCAGCGATGACGATAACTTGGAATCGGAGTTGAATTTTTTAAAGAGGACATTGAAGGCAAATGGGTATGATAGTTATTCAATCGACAGGGCTTTTAGGCGGAATATTTATAACACTAATAAGAATGACGAGGAATCTGCTTTTCACTCCGTTAGGTTACCGTTCGTTTCTGGGGTCACTGCCGGCCGAAGTGGCCGTGCGGTTAAAGGCGCTGCAGTCTGGAACCGCAAGACCGCTACGGTCGCAGGTTCGAATCCTGCCTCGGGCATGGATGTTTGTGATGTCCTTAGGTTAGTTAGGTTTGACTAGTTCTAAGTTCTAGGGGACTAATGACCTCAGCAGTTGAGTCCCATAGTGCTCAGAGCCATTTGAACCATTTTTTTCTGGGGTCACTGACAGCATAAGCCGAATTCTTAAGAAAAATAGTATTCAGACATCTTTCTTTAGTCAAAACAAAATAAAAGATTTTTTCCCGACGGAAACGGATGCCCCTGATTGCCTCCACAACGCAGGCGTCTATCAAGTGAAATGTGGCAGCGCCAAAGTGCATATAGGCGAAACGGGAAGAAATGTTAAGGAACGCATTAAGGAACACGAACGGCACATGCGGCTAAAACAAAGTGCAAAATCGGCAGTAGCAGAACATCATGAGAACTGTGGCTCTGACATCGATTTTAATAACGTTCGTGCACTGGCTAACGAAACAAACATTTGTAGAGTGGTTCTAGGTGCTTCAATCCGGAACCGTGCTGCTGCTACGGTCGTAGGTTCGAATCCTGCCTCGGGCATGGATGTGTGCGATTTCTTTAGGTTAGTTAGGTTTAAGTTCAAAAATGGTTCAAATGGCTCTGAGCACTGTGGGATTTAAAATGTGAGGTAATTAGTCCCGTAGAACTTAGAACTACTTAAACCTAACTAACCTAAGGACATCACACACATCCATGCCCGTGTGAGGATTCGAACCTGCGACCGTAGCGGTCGCGCGGTTCCAGACTGAAGCGCCTAGGACCTCTCGGCCACACCGGCCGGCTAGGTTTAAGTAGTTCTAAGTCTAGGGGACTGATGACCTCAGATGTTAAGTCCCATAGTGTTTGCCCGCAGCTCGTGGTCGTGCGGTAGCGTTCTCGCTTCCCACGCCCGGGTTCCCGGGTTCGATTCCCGGCGGGGTCAGGGATTTTCTCTGCCTCGTGATGGCTGGGTGTTGTGTGATGTCCTTAGGTTAGTTAGTTTTAAGTAGTTCTAAGTTCTATGGGACTGATGACCATAGATGTTAAGTCCCATAGTGCTCAGAGCCATTTGAACCATCCCATAGTGTTTAGAGCCATATGAACCATTTATAGAAGAAAGGTCCGAGAAGCGGTTGAAATTTCCAAGAATGCATCTTATTTCAATAGGGAGGACGGCTATAGGCTTCCGGCATCGTTGCTCCAAGCCATCAAGGAAGTGAATACGTGACCGCGGTGTGCGAGCGCCATAAACAACGCGCTGCAAGTCACCTCGGCGGATAATAATATTTTGGGTAAACATTCCCCCTCTCTTGCTCTGTCCGTTTCGAATCAGCTAATGATGATGACCAACGAATAGCAGTAGCAGGAATTTCAATCAATAACCCTTCTCTAGCGTAAGTGTGGAATGATGCCGTTCCATCCAATGACTATGGGCCGCCATTGGTATCCACAGTAGATTAGCCAACAACACCCCTTCTTCTGCACAGAGCGGGAATATTAGCCTATGACTATGGCCCACCATTGGTAGCCATATGAATTTTAACCAATACTATCACTTCTCCAGCACGAACGCCAGAAAACTCCCATTCATAAGAGGACGCGACACTCGTTTCTGACAGTGTTCTAGCAGTAGTGGACACCAGAAGATCCTGAGGAAGATCCCAGCAGAGGGGTCGAAACGTCGATCATTTTATAAGAAGTATGACGCGGCCTAATAACCCAGAAGATTTTAACTTCAATATACCATACGATCTCTGACCAGTAGACCCACTACGAATTTTGCTTTGGTCATTAATGAAGTCTTATCATTGATTGTTCCTGCATTTTGAGAGTATATGTGGATTTTTTCGTAAAAAGAAAACTCCCTCATAAGCTCACTTTCACCGTTCAGGTGCCGATGTGCACAGCATACGGCTCTCACGGCAAACTCAGTTTAGCCGCTGACGTGTAAACGAAGATGACCGCACGAGAGAGACGAGACTCGGTACAGAAATAACGCGCCAGGGGAGCCACGGCAGACCGTCAGCTGGCTGTGGAGGAGCGGCGATCATCAGCTGAGACACGTAACGGCGTAACGGCGCTGGCCGACGCCTCCCGCGGTGCCAATTTGTGGAGCTACGGGACGGGGCCGGCACCCCAGCGAGCAGCAGGTAGGGGCGCCTGCGTGTCTGCGGTCCACAACATACCGCCGGCGGTCAGCGCGCCACAGCAGACGGCTACTAAAGCCGCCAGCAGAGCGACGCACCGATTCTGACCACCTTGTACAGTACATCCAAGATAAAAGTGGCCCATCACCATAAGCGACACGTAGCGATTTTACTGTTTCCCGCTCTACATCTACATCCATACTCGGTAAACAACTGTGGAGTGCATGGCAGAGAGTACCTCTCATTTTACGAGGTACTAGGGCTTCTTCCCGTTCCACTCACGTATGGAGCGCGGGAAGAATAATTGTCTGAATGCCTTTGTGCGTGCAGTAATTATTCCAATCGTAACCTCTCGATCCCTATGGTAGCGATAAATAAGGGATTCTAGTATATTTCTAGAGTCATCATTTGATGATGATTCCTGAAACTTTGTTAAGAGACTCCCTCCAATTCAGTTCCTTCAGTATCTCTGTCACACTCTCCGACCCATCAAACAAAACTCTGACCACACGTGTTGTGCTTCTCAGTATCCCCTGTTATTCCCGTTTGGTACGGGTCTCACACACTTGACCAATATTCTACAAACGCTCTCGCAAGTGATTTGTTAGCAATCTCCTTCGTAGACTGATTGCACTTCCCAATATTCTACCAATCTACCCAAGTCTACCACCTGCATTACCCTCGACTGAGCCTATGTGATCATTCCATTGCAGACCTGTATAATGTGTTACACCCAGTATTTGTATGAGTTGGCCAATTCCTACAGTGACTGACTGATAGTATAGTCAAAGGATATTACGCTTTTTCGTTTTGTGAAGTGCACTATTTTACATGTCTGGAGATTTAGAGCAAGTTGCAAATATCTGCACCACTTTGAAATCTTATCAAGATCTAACTGAATTTTTATGCAGCTTCTTTCAGATACTATTTCGTTATAGATGACTGCATCATTCGCAAAAAGTCTGAGGTTACTATTAATATTGTCTGCAAGGTCACTGATATACAACATGAACAGCAAGTGTATCAGCACACTTCCCTGGGGCACTCCTAAAGTTTCATCTGCTCCTGGCGTCCTACCTAGAAAAACGTCTCGAATCCAGTCAGAAATTTCACTCGATACCCTATATGATACTACCTTTGACAATAACCGTAGATGTAGTACTGAGTCAAATGTGTTTCGGAAATCAAGAAATACTGAATCTACCAAACGGCCTTCATCCAAAGCTTTCAGCGTGTCATGTGAAAAAAGTCTGAGTTGGGTTTCACACGATCAGTGTTTGCTGGTTCGCAACGAGGTGGTCAAAAAATGGTTCAAATGGCTCTGAGGACTATGGGACTTAACTTCTGAGGTCATCAGTCCCCTAGAACTTAGAACTACTTAAACCTAACCAACCTAAGGACATGACACACATCCATGCCCGAGGCAGGATTCGAACCTGCGACCGTAGCGGTCGCGCGTTTCCAGACTGTAGCGCCTAGAACCGCTCGGCCACCGAGGAGGTCATTCTGTCCAAAATACCTCATTACATTTAAACTCAGAACATGTTCTAAGAGCCGGCCGGGTGGCCGAGTGGTTCAAGGCGCTACAGTCTGGAACCGCGCGACCGCTGCGGTCGCAGGTTCGAATCCTGCCTCGGGCATGGATGTGTGTGATGTCCTTAGGTTACTTAGGCTTAAGCAGTTCTAAGTTCTAGGGGACTGATGACCTCAGCAGTTAAGTCCCATAGTGCTCAGAGGCATTTGAACCATGTTCTAACATTCTATAACAAATCGATGCCAAGGATATTGGACGGTACTTTCGTGATACACTTCTACTACTCTCGTTGTACACAGGTGTGACCTGTGCTTTTTTCAAGAACTGGGAACGGTTTTTTTGTTTGATGGATCTATAACAGAGTATGGTTAGAAGAGGGACTAACTCAGTCGCAAATTCAGTATAGAATGACGGGATTCCATCGAGCCGTGTAGCTTTGTTGAACAAGCTTTGGACATTTCAGTTTTTCCAGCACCTCCATGAAGCCCTCCCATGGTTAAAACAAAGTCTGAGACCATTCGTGCGGAACTTAAAAAAAAAAAAGTTCAAATGTGTGCGAGTTCTTAAGGGGCCAAACTGTAGAGGTCCTCGATCCCTAGACTTACACACTACTTAAACTAACTTAGAATAAACCGAGGGAGGACTCGAACCTCCGGCGGGAGGGGCTGCGCAGTCAGTTCAAATGGCTCTGAGCACTATGGGACTCAACATCTTAGGTCATAAGTCCCCTAGAACTTAGAACTACTTAAACCTAACTAACCTAAGGACATCACACACACCCATGCCCGAGGCAGGATTCGAACCTGCGACTGTAGCAGTCCCGCGGTTCCGGACTGCAGCGCCAGAACCGCTAGACCACCGCGGCCGGCCGCGCAGTCAGTGACATGGCATGCGGAACTTCCTTCATGCGTACATTTACCTTTGTTAGTTCAATCTCATATGGTTCCCATGAACTTAAGCAAATTTCTGGGATTGATCGCACGAGTGTTTCATAAGAAATCCCTTTGTAGACTGACTGCATTTTCCTAGTATCCTACCTACTTTACCTGTGACTGCAAACTACGATAACGTTGTTCGAGTTGGACGTTATTCCAGCTGCCATATACGGTATTCAACTAACATGGACCTATCTGACGGAAAAAAACCTCAGCAAACTAGAGAATGGTAAAACAGTCTCCTGGAAAGAGCTCTTTCAATCTCAAAACTTACAAGAAATCGCTACTCCTGCACATTAGCGTAAGAATCTGCCTCCACAGAAGTTCAGACGATTCTTCGATCTTCCAGAGACACAGGCATATAAAACCGTTCATTGAGGAGAGACAGAAAGCAACGGAAGTATGGAAAGAAATCATGTTAACAGAAACGGTGGATACAGATACATGGAAAAGATCGAACTTCCAACAGCGCCACCTGCATACTCGTTTCGTCGCCTATGATTTACATTGGAAGATACGCCAGGAAAGATCGGGTCACAACGCCAAGGAGGATCATATCTGTAAACTATGCAACAAGCAATACCCTTAAAATAATTTAGAGAAGTGTGAAAACAGAACTCAACCACTAAGCACTTTAACAAAAGACTGGTGAAAGGAAACTCAAATGTAACCTTAAATGCCATAGTCTCATTAATCTTTGATGTGAAATTTCATTAATTTTACCAACTGTAATCATTATAAAACATCAGATATTATAATTTGAACACTATCAACAACCATTTTAGTCTTTCTAGGGGGAACTATACCACGAATGAAATCAAGGAGATGTACATTTTGTTTAATAAAATTCTTATTATTTACCTATGACTCAGCTTTTCGTTTGATAAATGTCATATCCCGGAAAACTCTTACGCCCAAGCATTTGTATGAGGTGACTGATGTCACATGAGCCTCATTGTTTTTGTACTCGTAGGATACTACGTTTTTCTTTATTTTTGTGAAGTGCACAATTTCACATTTATGAGTATTCCAGCAAGCTGCCAATCTTTTGCAACACTTTGAAATCTTATGAAAATCTTACTGACTGGCAAGTTTGGCAGGATAGTATTCGAGGCAACATTTTAATGTTTTCTATTATTTTGATGGTTGTCTTACGTATTGCTTTAAGGCATTTGTTACAGGCATCATTAATTTACGTACGCTTCTTCACAATTGCTTACAGGTACAATAACTTTATCTTGGAACTCTTCCATTTGGTCCGTGTTTGCATAAAAAAACAACTATATCAGAAATCGAGCCCGCCTTGATGCAAAACACCTTGTTATTTGTTTACTTGTTTATTTTCCCAAACTAGTTTCGGCGAAAAATATCACCATCATCAGTAGTTCTTTAAAATCTAAAACATGCAGAAAATAGCTTAGGTATATAACCACAGTGACACATTATTACATTTTTACTATTCGTTTTTTTGAAATATAGTTTTCTATGGATACTTTCACAGAAAAACCGTAACCCCATTAATATCGAAAGCCATCTACACATTCTGAAAAACAGCAACTGTCTCAAAATGGTTCAAATGGCTCTGAGTACTATGGGACTTAACTGCTGTGGTCATCAGTCCCCTAGAACTAACCTAAGGACATCACACACATCCATGCCCGAGGCCGGTTCCAGACTGTAGCGCCTAGATCCGCTCGGCCAGCAACTGTCTACGCCGACAACTAACAATAGAAGAAAATTACTACATACAAAAGGCTATAGTCGAAGGGGAAAATGTAATAAACGAAAACACACCCCTTTGCAACAACACACACTTTACCGCTCTGAGCGGACTGACCAAGGACGCAGAACAGAAAACACACACACGCAAAAGAACCACTTCCCTATTACCCACAGAGACATAAATGAGGAACAGAAGTCATCGTAAATCACGCTTCAGTTTTCATAGCCTTCTCGCAACATGCGATACATCTCCCGCCACACAGGCGAACAGCAAGATGGCGTAATATTCTTGATCATAAACAAAGTGCGAAAGTTTTGTTTTTCTGTGTATAGAATTAGCTACATACCATCCAACGAACGTGAGTACACGAATAACTAACAGCCCAGTACAAACCAAAACTGGCTTCCACAACAGTACCGCAACCCCAAGTATATAATGCTGACATACGAAATTCACCTACTAGTATTTTGTATACTAACAGCCGCTCACAGCAGTTGAAGATGACATGATGTTCGTTGAGAAAAAATGGCAACAGAAAAAAGCACTGAAAATATGTCGTAAACAGCGACAATAATTCTCAAAATCATACTATAACATACAATAAAGAAGGTAGTATGAAAGTATCCATAGAAAACTATATTTCAAAAATAACGAATAGTACAAACGTGTTAATCTGTCTCTGTGTTTGTATAACTATGCTATTTTCTGCTCGTTTTAGATTTTTAAAAAAACACATGATGGTGATATTTGTCGCCGAAACTAATTTGGGAAATAATCAAGTAAACAAATAACAAGGTGTTTTGCATCAAGGCTGACTCAATTTCTGATATTGTTGTACTTACAAGTGGAGAGAAAAAATTTCATTTATAGTACTGAAGGAAATAGTTGCTTCTACAAGTCACTCCTCGCTCTTAATTCCAGATTTTCATGGAAAAATCTTAAGGAAAATAATGCTAAGTAAACGTTCTAAGACTAAAAGACGTTGATCGTTTCGTAAAGCTAACAACAAAAAGAAACTCTAGTTATAATTTGGCGACAAATGGGCAGATTACAAATCTCTCTCGAACGACATGATAATCCTCCTTCAGGGAGCTTTCTTAATGAAGTGAAAGTGGAAATTGAGGCGTCGCGGAGCTGCAAAGCTCAACGAGTTTAATTATAAGGAGTAAGGACAAGGTCTGGAAACGATTAGCAACAAAAATGTGGAGAAGGATAAGCAGTGTCGGGCATCCGTGAGTACTGAGCTGCATAAATACGTGTCATCAGAATAGTATATTGAATGGAATCTAGAAATACACCTTTTAATATTGTTTATTGGTTCAGAACACAGGGAATATACATTATTTTACGAATAACATTCATCAGCCAAAACGCTGTATTCACTCATCAAATAACGTATGATCCTTTTGCATTCGGAACAGCAGGAATTTGACGTCGAGCACGTTATACAAGCCGTCGATGTGCATCTGGAAACAGACAGCACCGTACACGCTCACGTCAAATCATTCCTACAGGTAACGCAGATATGGTCAGTGGATAATGATCTGGCATTCGATGATAACGCAGATATGAAACTGCTGCTGCTTCATCACTTCGGTCGACGTGTTTGTTTATTGTTCACATAGAACGTTTGCAGCTAGATGTGGGACGATAATAGTCAGCCATTCGACATCAGCTAATGCTTGACCCTTGCAAGCGTTACGGTCCTTACATAACTTGTTTACAGTATGCTAATCTTGCATGTTTTCTAATTGCTTCCTACCCTCAACTAGGTCGTCTTCCGACGTCTCCTGACGTATACATGGTGAGAATCGTCACGGATCGACGTTATCTAATCCAGTGACCTGTGAAAGATGTACTCGTATGCGAGGACCGGTGATGTGGTTTTCACTGATGGAGCAATAATAGCTGCTAACCAGAGTGCACTGCCGACTCGCAGAAGTGTTACGTCTGGAGTACGGTCCAAAAACTAGCAGCGAAAAAGTCGTGGGGTCTGTGACAACGGAGTTCTGTGCTGGCTTATGGCAGAGGACAGAATAAGGGGTAGGTGGATGGATGCGAAGGAGTCTGTGGTGGACGAAAAGGTCTGATTTTAGAGAAAGACGGACGTTGTATGGTACAATGTTTTAGCGTGTAACATCAGTTGACTTAAAATGCGGTCAAGATTCATGTATACTTTGTAAGTAGGCTGTTTATGTTTTCTTATTGGCAACGTTACGTAGCGGTCTGTGTGAGAATCACTGGCTGTGCTGTGAGCAGTCTGTGGCTGGTTTGCATTGTTGTAATACTCGCCATTGTAGTGTTAGGCAGCTGGCTGTGAACAGCGCGTAGCGTTGCGCAGTTGGAGGTGAGCCGCCAGCAGTGGTGGATGTGGGGAGAGAGATGGCGGAGTTTTGTAATTTGTCATGAACTGCTATATATATTATGACTATTAAGGTAAATACATTGTTTGTTCTCTATTAAAATCTTTCATTTGCTAACTATCCCTATCAGTAGTTAGTGCCTTCCATAGTTTGAATCTTTTATTTAGCTGGCAGTAGTGGCGCTCGCTGTATTGCAGTAGTTCAAGTAACCAAGATTTTTGTGGGGTAAGCGATTTGTGAAATGCCTAGGTCAATGTTAGTCAGGGCCATTCTTTTGTAGGGATTTCCGAAAGTCAGATTGTGTTGCGCTAAAAATATTGTGTGTCAGGTTAAGCACAGTCCTGTATAATTGTTCAAAAGGGGACGTTTCATAACTTGACCTGAGGATAAAAATTTGCTTTTAGAAAGGAAGTGAAAGATCGACGATAAACAGTATAGACAAGAAGAGTATAGAAGGCTTTGAAATGTTGTGCTACAGAAGACTGATGAAGATTAGATGGGTCGATCACGTAGCTAATGAAGTACTGGACAGAACTGGGGAGACATGAGATTTGTGGCATAACTTGATCAAAAGAAGGGATCGCTTGATAGGACACATTCTGAGACACCAAGGAATCACCAATTTGGTACTGGAGGAAAGTGTAGGGGGTAAAAACCGTGGAGGGAGGAAAAGAGATGAATACAGTAAGCAGATTCAGAAGGATGTGGGTTGCAGTAGTTACTCGGAGATGAAGAGACTTGCACAGGATAGAGCAGTTTGGAGAGTTTGTATGCAATCTTTTGCGGGAGAATTTGCGTTTATCTTCAAGAGTTTGCTACGTCAAGCTCTTCAGCGTTTCCGTGTCTCTCTCCCGTGAATCAAATAAGGCTGTGACCATTCGTGCCACCCCTCTCTGTGTAGCCGAGGTATGTTCTGTTACTCTTATCAGCTATGGGTTCCATAAATTTGAGCAATATTCTCAGGTACGACGAACAAGTAACTTGTAAGCAGCTTCGTAACTGTTGAATATTTATGGAAACTGGATATCCTACACCACAATCTGAACCATTCGTGGGAGTTATGTCAGGACACGGATGTCGGCTTCTCGTTGTAACTTCGACAACTTTCAAGGTATAGAACTGAAAACTGTAATAAATAATATAGAATACAAATGAAAAAGACTCGCTTGTTTTAATATTTTTGCATTTACTGTTTTTAACGTATTTTTAAAAAGTTTTTCGTATGCAGTTTAATTACAGATCTTTAGAATATTCAACATCTCTAGTTTATTGAATTCTGTGTGGTGAGAGTACGAACTGGTCTTCTGAACTACCGGTTCGTGAAAGGGCAAAATACAACTGACTACGTGAAAAAATATTCTGGTTGTAAATCGATACCGATCGAAGTGGCGCAGCGGTTCGTAGACTGGACTCACTTCGGGAGAACGACGGTTCAATACCGCGTCCGGCCATCCTGATTTAGGTTTTCCGTGAGTTCCCTAAATCACTCCAGGCAAATGGCGGGATGGTTCCTTTGGAAGGTCACGGCCGATTTCCTTGTCAATGCTTCTCTCATCCAATGGGACCGATGACTTCGTTGTTTCGTCTCCTCCCCCAAATCAACCAACCATAAATCGATTGCAACATATTTGAATGTTTGACCTTCAGCTTTGCTTACTGTTATTATTAGGAACTGAAAAAGTCGCTTAAAATGAATAAGTAAATCGGTTGGGATTATTGGCACACAGGGTACCTGAGCGACCTCCCAAAATGTGGAAAGTTTGAGGATAGCAGCTTCAAAAATATTGCTTCACATTGCTTTAATCTACAATGAGGTACTATCACGCAGTTTCGAAGACGTCAGGTTGCTTAGAAGTATTGCACACATGGCGACTGTGAGGCTCAAACTGTGTGTCGCAAAGCCAACTGTATTCCGTGAATTTAGCAATCCTTGTGGATGCTGAACTGCGCCTTCATTGGTGAGTACAATATCGACTGATTGGTATTTTTAATGTTCTCCTATTACTTTTTCAACAATAACTTTTTTTATTTTATTTCAAACGCATTACAAAGTTCCGGAAGTTTCAGGTTGCTCAGTAGTATTTTAATCAAAGCCGAAAATCCATAAATATAACTTCCCTAACGAATAGTGTTTCTGTTGACATCGACTGCGAGGAAGGAACGTAACAGCGCAATGTTGTATAGGCCTACAGATTTTGTTGGAATTGTATACACAGAGAAATAATATACACTATGTGAGCAAAAGTATCTGGACATATGGCTGAAAATGACTTACAAGTTGGTCGCGCCCTCCATCGGTAATGCTGGAATTCAATATGGTGTTGGCCCACCCTTAGCCTTCATGACAGCTTCCACTCTCGCAGGCATTCGTTCAGTCAGGTTCAAAATGGCTCCGAGCACTATGGGACTTAACTTCTGGGGGTCATCAGTCCCCTGGAACTTAGACCTACTTAAACCTAACTAACCTAACGACATCACACATATCCATGCCCGAGGCAGGATTCGAACCTGCGACCGTAGCGGTCGCGCGGTTCCAGACTGTAGCGCCTAGAACCGCTCGGCCACTCAGGCCGGCCGTTCAATCAGGTCCTTGAAGGTTTCTTGGGGAATGGCAGCTCATTCTTCACGGAGTGCTGCACTGAAGAGAGGTATCAATGTCGGTCTGTGAAGCCCTGCACGATGTCGGCGTTCCAAAACATCCCGAAGGTGTTCTATAGGATTCACGTCAGGAGTCTGTGCAGGCCAGTCCATTACAGGGATGTTACTGTCGTGTAACCACTCCGCCACAGGCCGCTTATAGTGAACACGTGCTCGACCCTGTTGAAAGATGGAATCGCCATCCCTGAATTGCTTTTCAACAGTGGGAAGCAGGAAGGTGCTTAAAATATCAATGCAAGCCAGTGCCGTGATACTGCCTCCAAAACAACAAGGGGTGCAAGCCCCCTCCATCAAAAACAAGACCACACCATAACACCACCACCTGAGAATTCTACTGCTGGCTCTACACACGTTTGCAGGTGATGACGTTCACCCGGCATTCGCCAACCCACACCCTGCCATCGGATCGCCATATTATGTACGGTAATTTGTCGCTCCACACAACGTTTGTCCACTGTTCAATCATCCAATGTGTACGCTCCTTACACTAAGCGAGGCGTCGTTTGGCATTTACCGGCTTGATGTGTGGCTTATTAGTAGCCACTCGGCCAATGAAATCCCATTTTTCTCACCTCCCACCTAACTGTTGTAATGTTGCTACACGAATTTGCTATGCTGAAATCGGGTGCTAATAGTAGAATAAAAGCGGGTTAGAAGCCGTGCGCTGTCTGGGGAGGTTAACCGTGCGTTTACTGGGCAACTGTTTCAGCAGGTAACTAGTCTAGGTTTACCACATTACCAATCAGACTAACATTGATTATAATCTTTTACAGTCATACAACAACCGGTAATATATCTATATAAAAGGAGAATTTAAATAAAAAGAAAGAAATCAGTTTATATTTGCAAATTTATTTTAAGATTGTTCATTGAAATTTCAGCATATTATACGTGAGTTATAACTGAGCTGGTGCCTTATTTACGATTGTGAAAATGTGAGATTGGAATCTTACGGAACACATAAAATATGGAGCCAAGATTGGGAGACTGGATACAACACTGCATTCATAAAACAACACACAAAGAACATTGAAACACATGCAAGAGAAAGTTAACCACAACCAACAGATTCAAATTTTCAGTCAAAGAAATTACGTTCGTAGCACAATCCTGTCCGTCATGTAATTACCACACACTGGTATACTAAATTCATATTAACTCTTTGTGAAATCTTCCCAAGAAGAATAGCTGAGGGCTACTTTGAATTACACCACATGCTTCACGTGGTCAACTTGGTTTACACAAAGCGTATAACTCCACAATAATTCTGATAATTAAAATAAATTAGATCGAAAAGCAAATTACAAAAGAAAAACCTCGAACTGGTTACTAACGTCTTACTGTTAACCTGACGGGTCAAACAGTTATATAAGCACGTGTTACTGGTCTCACAAAGTACACCCCACGTGGGTTGAACATAAAGAAAAGTTGCTATATTGAAAATATTATCAAGACGAGACGTTATAATCACACAAGCATTCGCTTTTAAGATTGATCTTAGTTAGAGTTACTGACCAACACGTGGTTCCACTTTACTCATAAAGTAGTAACAAAGCAACAACCGGAAAATAATATGAACTTCACACGAGAATTACACTACGCTGCAATTTAAGATAACCTTAGATATTTTAGAGCTAACCCGAAATAAAAGTGATTAAATTCTCAGTTAGGTTGAACTTAACAAATCCATTGTCCTACGGACTTAGCAGACACTCGCTTAGCCGGAGATCTTACCATTTCAGACGCTCGCCACCGCCAGACTGCAACTGCCTACTGCTAGACTGCCACTCTCCAACTGGACTGCAACTGTGCTACTGCTCAGCGTGCTCCCTCAGAGTGGCTCACAAAGACAAATGGAAGGGGCCAGAGGGGCAGCTTCCTATACCAACATGACAAGGGACGGACCGGACCATACTAAGAATAGAAACCTCTTTGCTTTTAGGAACCGTAGCTACCTGTTCCGACGTTGGTCCTACTGTTCTCTAGCAGACAGCCTTGTCTGCTACCCTCAAGCATGCAACTACAAACACATTTGATCATTCATCCTCTCACACAGAAGGGAAGGGGGATGACAGTATCTTATCATATATAGTATATAACAGAAAGCGGATGTAGGTTCCGTATGAGACTGTGTGACATGAATTACATATTAACTGTATTTTAAAGTGTAGTAGTGTGACAGATCGTTCTTGTTTACGTGTAAAAGTAACACGTTCCACTACTCAGTCTCCTCCCAGATAGTCAGAAACGCCACAGTAAATTTAGGAGAGGAATTTACTCCATAAATGACATCAGATTTAAGAAATTAAACATGAAAGGAATCCAACAGAGACCTTTCACTGTCATAGTACTTGCAACTGATCCTGTTGTAGTTTTGAATTCCTGTGTAATGGTCTGGATAGATGTCTGCATATTACACATTACGACCTTCCTCAACTGTCGGCGGTCTCTGTCAGTCAACAGACGAGGTCGGCCTGTACGCTTTTGTGCTGTACGTGCCCATTCAGGTTTCCAATTCACTATCCCATCGAAAACAGTGGACCTAGGGATGTTTAGGAGTATGGAAATCTCGCGTACAGACATATGACACAAGTGACACCCAGTCACCTGATGACGTTCGAAGTCCGTGAGTTCCGTGGAGCGCCCCATTCTGCTCTCTCACGATTTCTAATGACTACTGAGGTCGCTGATGTGGAATACCTGGCAGTAGGTGGCAGCACAATGCACCTAATATGAAAACGTATGTTTTTTGGTTTGTCCGGATACTTTTGATCAAATAGTGTATATGGGAAAATGAATTTTTCTAACGGTTTAAATTCCCCGCTATCGTAGTTAAAACGGACTGGGAGAAAGAAAAATTTTTACAGCACATCATCATCTTTCTCGTGACAGAAAATCTGTACATCGCTGTTTAAAAAAAATGTATGGTGTATTTCGGTCTGAATATTTATCAGAGAATAGTGTAAAAATCTAATGTAAATCTATCAAGAACTTGCCCATAGCTTTGATAGTAGCGTTTTTACATTAATATTAGTACGGAGTGCAAGGCGTCGAGTTGCTTCAAAAGTTTTTCAAACGAAAACCTGGCTATATTTCAATTTTATTGGGATATTTGTTATCAACGCTCTGCAAATGATAAGAATTAGCTAATTTCATGCAGTGACGTGCATACATCTTCACTGTCACCTTTAAGTAGATAATACACTGACGGAAAAAATGACACCTTAAAGAAGGAGTTATGCGACATAAACGAATGCTGGCGGGCGTGTTTCTACATGTGGAAGACGAAGTGTATTGAAATTCTGCGCCAATAGCATAATAGTGGCGCTAGTAGCACTACATGGAGGTAGGAAATCAGGTTTGCTTCAAATAGACGCTGTAACGTTCGAGGGCGTTAGTTCAAAATGGCTCTGAGCACTATGGGACTTAACATCTGAGGTCATCAGTCCCCTAGACTTAGAACTACTTAAACCTAACTAACCTAAGGATATCACACAGATCCATGCCCGAGGTTGGATTCGAACCTCCGACCGTAGCAGCAGCGCGGTTCAGGACTGAAGCGCCTAGACCCGCTCGGCCACGGCGTTACTTACATTTGAGATTGGACATAGTTAACTGATATTAGTCAAGAATGCCTTTAAGGGGCTCCGGAAAGGCTCAAAATCATGAAAAGTTCAATTTTTATTTTTTTGCGTTTTCTGAATCTGCAGACTATTACCTTTTAATAGATATATAATTTATTCAATTCCGAAGACTACAACTATTTTTAATTTTTTTTTGAAATGTGTTCTACATGGGCGTGACCCACTGTGGCGCTGTTAAACTGCTGTCAAATGGTGTTATTATTAACGTCCGTGTTCATCAGGTACATTTTAGTGATGTGAGATAAAGTATGTGTTGTGGCTAACCTGTGATGGTTCAATATATATCGCTGGTGTGATTGTCGATTGTTTCATGTTTATTTACTCTGTCGTTATCTCGAAAATATTCGTAATTAATTCTGTTTCTTGAGTCTCTGTTTTGTTGAAGTATAATAATGAGTAAAAGTAAAGTTATTAGAAATCCTCTGAAGGCTTTTAAGAAAAGGAGAAATGTTGGAAAGCCAAAGATATGTGTTATTACTGTAAACAATAAAGACGATGAAAATCCCCAACATAGCTTGTGTCCCAAAGAAGAAGACAGTTGGTGTAAATATAACAAAGGATTGCTAACTGGTGAAGTGTACACTCATAAGCATAGTCTGCCTCATGCAATAATGGAGGTGATAAAACCTATTTTCAGAGACTTAGCAGCACCTGAACTGTTGAAAAAGTGTATTCACGGAAAAACTCAAAACCCCAATGAAAGTGTAAATAATGTTATATGGTCGAGAATCCCCAAGACTGTATTTGTTGGAATAGAAACACTTCACTTTGGTGTGTATGATGCTGTTGCGACTTTCAATGATGGCAACATTGTAAGGTGCAAGGTATTTAGAAATATGGGAATGAAGATAGGTTCTAACACGGTACGAGCGATGCTTGCTTTAGACAAGGAACGCCTTCGGGCTGCAGACAGGGCTGTAAAGAGTCTAGAAATACAAGCAAGAGTAAACAGGAGGAGGAACAAGAGGAAGCTGGAGGAGGAGTTTGCAGAGGATGAAGATAATCCATCATATGGACCTGGAATGCACTAAAAAGCTAATCCAAGCTTTGTCGCTCGATTCCCAAAACTTTTATTTTCTCATACTAATTACATGTTTTCTAAGGATATTCCAAACATATTTGTTTCAAACTTTCAGTAAATGTTACACAGTACCTTCTGCATAATTTAACACAGCATTTTTCCAAAAAACTGTATATTTTTGAATATATAAATAAAAAATTGCAAAAAAATGTTGTGAATTTTCATTACAATTGAAAAAAAATCATCTTTAATAACTGAACTAAAATTTTGTAAAATCGCTGTGTTAAGTTGTAGCCCATATTCCAATAAATAATCTGTAAAAAGTTCAACTTCCTACCTCAAATACTTTGTGAGGAAAGATGTAATTTATAAGCGTTATTTTAACATTGGAAGTATAGGGCGTTCCGGAGCCCCTTAAGGCAACAAAGACGCCATTATCAGCACCTGATTTTGAATGAGGTCGCGTAATAGGGTTACGAGAAGCTAGTTGTTCCTTCTGTGATACTGGAAAAAGACGGCATCAATGTAGCCACTCTACATGGTTACTGGCAGTGGTGGTTAAAAGAACTTAGGGTCGCAAGAAGTCCTGGCTCCGGACGCCCAAATGGAACTACCGAGAGGGATGACCATTATGTTCGGCGTATGGCTCTGGCCCATCGTACTGCATCTGCAGCAATAGTTTCAGCAGCAGCTGGCTCGTTTCTGATGAAAGCTGGTTCGGCCTCGGCGCCAGTGATGGCCGTTTTTTGGTTAGACAGCGACCGGTTGAGGGCCTATAATGAACCTGTCTTCGTACTGGGCACACTGGGCCTACGCTTGGAATTATGGCCTAGGTGGCTGCTTCGTATGGTAGCAGGAGCACCCTCGTGGTCAACCCACGCACCCAGACTGTAGGTCAGTATGGTGATGCGACCTGTTGTGCTGCCGCTCAAGCATTCCAGGGGGTGTTGTCCAGTAGGTAAGGCTCACCTACATATCGGTGTTGCAACGCAACAAGTTCTACAGAATGTCGACTTGTTGCCTTGGCCTAGCAGATCGCTAGGTCTGTCTCGAAACGACCACATATGGGACATCATCGGACGACAACTTCAGAGTCATCCACAAATAGCATTAACGGTCCCTGTATTGACCGACCAAGTGAATCAGGCATGGAAAAAACTGACGTCCGGCACATGTGCAACGTAATGCATGCATGTTTGCGTGCTTTCATGCAACATTCTGGCGGTTATACCTGCAATTAATGTACAAGCATTTCACATTTGCAATGTCTTATCTCTTGCTCATATTAATCTGTGATCTTGCAATATTAATCATTTAAATTGGTTACCGAGACATACAGGGGAATAGGCAAAATAATTTGAACATCTGTACTTACTTGAGAATGGTTTATTAATGAGGGTGTGGACCCCATTTGCCCGTAATACAGCTGCGATTCTTCTTGGAATACTGGCATATAATCTTCGATCATAACCTCTTCTAACTCCTATAGTGACGAGGGAGGTGGAAATCTGCCCTGGAGTCTGCGCTCCAATACCGCCAACGAGGGTTCGATAATGTTCAAGTCCGCGGATTGTGCTGGCCAGCGAACACGCTGCAGTTCAGTTGCATGCTCCTCATGCAACAATTGTACTGTCCTGGCAACAGGTCTACTAAAGAGACTGCTTACACCACGCCTGTCCGCTCTATTCTGGAGTATTGCTGTGCAGTGTGGGATCCGCATCAGGTTGGACTGACGGATGACATCGAAAAAGTACAAAGAAGGGCAGATCGTTTTGTATTATCGCGAAATAGGGGAGATAGTGTCACAGACATGATACATGAATTGGAGTGGCAGTCATTATAACAAAGGCGTTTTTCGTTGCGACGGGATCTTCTCATGAAATTTCAATCACCAGCTTTCTCCTCCGATTGCGAAAACATTCTGTTGCCACCCACCTACACAGAGAGAAATGATCATCACGATAAAATAAGAGAAATCAGGGCTCGCACAGAAAAATTTGAGTGCTCGTTTTTCCCGCTTGCCGTTCGAGAGTGCAACGGTAGAGAGACAGCTTGAAGGTGGTTCGTTGAACTCTCTGCCAGGCACTTTATTGTGAGTAGCAGAGTGGATGTAGATGTAGATGTGGCTGTGTGAGTGGTGCATTATCGTCCTGAAATATGACAGCATTGTTGGGGGAACAACATTTGAATCATGGGGTGCACCGGATCACCTAAAATCGTTGGCTGTAACACGGCCTTTGAGAGTAATGATGGGACCAGCAGAATACCATGATATGGCTGCCCACACCAACACACTTCCACCTCCATGCTTAACCGTTGGACTCAATCAGTCAGGACTGTAGGCTTCTTTCGACGTTTTCCAGACGTAAACCCGGCTCGATGTTGGAAAAAAATGGTTCAAATGGCTCTGAGCACTATGGGACTTAACATCTATGGTCATCAGTCCCCTAGAACTTAGAACTACTTAAACCTAACTAATCTAAGGACATCACACAACACCCAGCCATCACGAGGCAGAGAAAATCCCTGACCCCGCCGGGAATCGAACCCGGGAATCGATGTTGGAAATAACGTAAACGTTGATTCGTGGGACCATACGATGTGTTTCCACTGATCAGCCGTCTAGGATTTATGTTCCTGACACCGTGCTTTACCTTTCTTTGGGTTGGATGTCATCACTAATGGTTTCGGTATAGCAGCTCGTCCATGAATATTCGATTTATTGAGTTCTCGCCGGACAGTGTCGATGGATACGGGATCTCGAAGATATCTATTGAGCTCTCAGTCACTTTAGCCGCCGTAGTTCTGTGTTGCTTTGACACAATTCGTGTCGATCTCTGTCATTTAGTTTTGACTTGCGCCCACTGTCACGTTTACACGATGATGTCTTTCCATATTTTGCGTAGGCTGTCATGACTGTTAAAACAGATACTCATACTCTTGAAACATTCGATAAGTTGGCTATCTTGGTTACTGATGCTCCAGCTAATCAGACTCCCCCCCATCCCCCCGTCTGCAGTCTTTGGAACTCTCTTAGGTCTCTCATTGCACGTCGACCTCGGCCTCTGAATGCAAATACGAAGTGCGCACTACTCGTAAACAACCTGCACTGATGCCTAGTCCGCACTGAGCATGCACAGTCCAACGTGATACGCTGCTTACCTGCGTTGTTGACCGTCGAACGCAACCATCCCAACACTGTTCACATTATCTTGCCCCCTGTATGTACGAGGCGTGTTTTTTTAAGTAAGTACCGCTTTGAAATTAAAAAAAAGACGTGCTAAGATATCTCAATAATTTTATTTTTACATGAAAGCCTGTACCTTAATCTATGCACTGACGCCATTACAGTCTGATTCTTCCTTGTTTACGTTGTGTACTGAGCGTTAAAGATGCCTCCGATAATCCTAAGTCCCGCCGACTGTGAAGTGCCGGCTGTTATAAGATTTCGTAGTGCTAAAGGCCTAAAAGCGATCGATATTCATCGTGAGATCTATGCAGTTTACGGAGAAAACATTATGAGTGATGGAATGGTAAGAAAGTGGGTGAGAGCATTTAAAGATGGCTTCACAAAACAACGGAGTGGGCGTCCTTCGGTCGTTAATGAAATTTTGGTGCAGGAAGTGGACAATAAGGTGAGAGAAAACAGACGCTTTACGATTTCCTCCTTGCGGGATGACTTTGCTAATGTTTCTCGTAGTGTTTTGTATGGGACTTGAATTACCGAAAATTTTGCGCACGTTGGGTACCGAAAATGTTGACGGCTGTGCACAAAACAGTGCATTGACTTTCCTTGAGCGGTACCACAACGACGGTGATGATTTCCTAAGCCAAATTGTTACGGGCGATGAAACATGGGTGGCCTACGTCACACCAGAATCAAAGCAACAGTCCATGGAAGTTGAGCAAGGGCATCGTTTTGCTGCAAGACAATGCCCGTCCGCGTGTGGCGATTCAGACCAAAGATCTCATCACACCTTTTCGATGGGAAACTACATCATCCTCCGTACAGCTCCGATCTTGCGCCCAGTGACTACCACCTGTTCCTGCGCTTGAAGAAATACCTGGGCGGTATAACTGCCCACGTCGTGTTGTGTCGACTCCACTGTAGCTTGAATGGATTTTTAAGTTTGTTTTATATGCCCGACTTCTAATTTCACCACACAAGTCTACAGGGTTGAGCAGTTATTGCCCGATGACGACACGCAATACAGTTTGTTAAAGCGGAGTTCGCCGTTATTAATTATGTTTTTTAGACTTAATTTTATTACTCGTACAGAGACTCAACGTTCCTTTGTTTAACAGCGCGTCGTCAAAATAAGTATGAAATGCTAATGTCTTTGCAATACATGATGTCGACTATTGAGTTAAAGTTCGTACCTATTTTGCCATTTTAGAGAAGAGAAACCTTAAGCGCGTCTGCTTCTATAGTCTCAGTATCAAATGCTCACTAATTTCAATTTACTTCCTATCTCAGTTCAGTATTTAATACAAATTATATATCAATGTCATTTCAGAGATATTACGTCGGTTCCACACTAACCGAATAACACGTAATTGTGATTTAACATCACTTTTTCTTATGACGTAAATGTTAATGAATGATCATTATCTAGGAGGAAAGAGGGATTGATCCTAATCATGAGATAATAGTTTTTAATGAGTCCGCAATTGTTAATTAAATAAAAAGTCACGTTCAAGGAAGATATGCGAACAACTTCCGTTACATCCCTTTTCACGTATCTGTCAAAACTAATACTATCGCCCACAATTCAAATGAACACTGACGTTAACCCATTTTGTCGGAATATCGAATCGTAACTATTACGTGAAAGTTTATTCTAGTCCCCAAATTAATTCCTTTCAGATACGCTCACGACCGAACAGCAGAACGGAACACAAACGACTTGTTTTAACAACCGAACAACGCAATGACGTTACATTACGACAATGTCCGCCCAATGAACATCTCTTTGAGTATCTTCTCTACTCTGCTTAATTAAATTATTCCTAATTACAATTTATTCAGCTTTTTAACGACGACATCTAACAAAAAATAAAATAAATTTATCCCAACGTAAAAGGTCCGTTATAGCGGTCAGCGTCTTCAAGACGATGACTAAGTCAAAACAGTGGTGATGCAGTGTTTAACAAAAAAATGTTCAAACGTGTGTGAAATGGTTCAAATGGCTCTGAGCACTATGGGACTTAATATCTGAGGTCATCAGTCCCCTAGACGTAGAACTACTTAAACCTAACTAACCTAAGGACATCACACACATCCATGCCCGAGGTAGGATTCGAACCTGCGACCGTAGCAGTCGCGCCGTTCCGGACTGACTGCCTAGAACCGCTAGACCACCGCGGCCAGCTGTGCGTGACATCTTATGGTCCTTAACTGCTAAGGTCATCAGTCCCTAAGCTTACAAACTACGCAACCTAAATTATCCTAAGGACAAACACACACGCCCATGCCCGAGGGAGGACTCGAACCTCCGCTGGGACCAGCCCCACAGTCCATGACTGCAGCGCCCTAGACCGCTCGGCTAGTGGTTAACAAGTCAGGTGGCAGACTTCTATGGGGAGAGTATTCAAAAACTGGCACAACGTTATGACAAGTGCCTCATTATTGACGGAAATTATGTAGAAAAGTAGATTAAGGTACAGGCTTTCATGTAAAAATAAAATTATTGAGATGTCTTAGCACGTCTTTTTTTTATTTCACAACGGTACTTACTTAAAAAACACGCCTCGTATTCCTGAAATTTCATTACTCAATATTAATTATCTTTTGGAGCTGCGATTTTTTCCGTCAGTGTATTTGTACGACGTGTAGTCCACCGTGCGGAGTGTACAGTAGATGTAGATGGGGTGAGCGGGCGCAGCAGCGGCAGAGTGTAGCGTCCGCACGGCGCCCCGGGGCGGCAGCCTGGGGGGCTCGGGGCGTCGGCGCCGGCCGGCGTCGGGACGCGCCGCTACGCGCTGGGATTGCGGGCGTCGCCGCGAGCGCTGCCATCGATCGCGCCCGCCAGCGCCCAACATGGCGACACCGGCGTCGCTCGCGAGCACGCGCCACGGGCGCCGGCTGCTGCGTCCGGCCTATCCTCATCCCGCAGCCTACGCTCCCGTAACAGGAGCACGCGCCCAACTAGTCACCGATTTTACTCGTCTCTCGCACGACTGTGGTACACACTTAGATGATTGCTTTGGTGCGAAGCGCTTCTCCGGTTTCTTTCCCCCCACACATCCAGTTCGTATTCTTACGAGCCTGCTACATGCGAGAGTGCCATCCGTCGAGCAGGGGCATTAGTGGAACAGGATTGATGCCGGTTAACACTGACCGTCAAGATAACGGGGAAAGCGACGTTACCGTCGAATGGTGATGTTCGCATGGTCGAGTACCGAACGGTGAAAGTGAGGTTATGAGATACCATCCGTGATACAAAGAGTTCATCTTCATCTACATCTACATCTACATGATTACTCTGCAATTCACATTTAAGTGCTTGGCAGAGGGTTCATCGAACCACAATCATACTATCTCTCTACCATTCCACTCCCGAACAGCGCGCGGGAAAAACGAACACCTAAATCTTTCTGTTCAAGGTCTGATTTCTCTTATTTTATTTTGATGATCATTCCTACCTATGTAGGTTGGGCTCAACAAAATATTTTCGCATTCGGAAGAGAAAGATGGTGACTGAAATTTCGTAAATAGAGCTCGCCGCGACGGAAAACGTCTTTGCTTTAATGACTTCCATCCCAACTCGCGTATCATATCTGCCACACTCTCTCCCCTATTACGTGATAATACAAAATGAGCTGCCCTTTTTTGCACCATTTCGATGTCCTCCGTCAATCCCACCTGGTAAGGATCCCACACCGCGCAGAAATATTCTAACAGAGGACGAACGAGTGTAGTGTAAGCTGTCTCTTTAGTGGACTTGTTGCATCTTCTAAGTGTCCTGCCAATGAAACGCAACCTTTGGCTCGCCTTCCCCACAATATTATCTATGTGGTCTTTCCAACTGAAGTTGTTCGTAATTATAACACCCAGGTACTTAATTGAATTGACAGCCTTGAGAATTATACTATTTATCGAGTAATCGAATTCCAACGGATTTCTTTTGGAACTCATGTGGATCACCTCACACTTTTCGTTATTTAGCGTCAACTGCCACCTGCCACACCATACAGAAATCTTTTCTATATCGCTTTGCAACTGATACTGGTCTTCGGATGACCTTACTAGATGGTAAATTACAGCATCATCTGCGAATAACCTAAGAGAACTGCTAAGATTATCACCCAGGTCATTTATATAGATTAGGAACAGCAGAGGTCCCAGGACGCTTCCCTGGGGAACACCTGATATCACTTCAATTTTACTCGATGATTTGCCGTCTATTACTACGAATATAGTAAGAGAGTTATGGGGGTAGCGATGGTAAAGTCTATTAACTGCCGAATCAAACGTCATAAACGATGTTCTTGACAAAATTTGTGTGGTAAACTGCTGACGAAGCAGTAAAGAAGAATGCCGTCCTAACATTTGTAGCCATCGATATTTATTTGCTAGGGATATTATATACCCACAAAAGCATTGAAGAATTCTTAGGTTCTCCATGCAGGCAGCTGAATATTCGATTAATGAAGGCTGTTGCAGTTACGATATGCACTTTATGTTTCCAGAATGAGATTTTCACTCCGCAGCGGAGTGTGCGCTGATATGAAACTTTCCTGGCAGATTAAAACTGTGTGCCGGACCGAGACTCGAACTCGAGACCTTTGCCTTTCGCGGGCAAGTGCTCTACCAACTGAACTACCCAAGCACGACTCACGCCCCGACATCACAGCTTTACTTCCGTTAGTACCTCGTCTCCTACTTTCCGAACTTTACAGAAGCTCTCCTGCGAACCTTGCAGAACTAGCACTCCTGAAAGAAAGGATCACAGCCTGGGAGATGTTTCCAGAGTTCGAGTCTCGGTCCGGCACACAGTTTTAATCTGCCAGGATAGTTTCATACTTTATGTATGTTCACGTCCGGTTTCGGCTTACACATCCCGGCCATTATCAGATGATTCTGAAACTGCTGTTGTTTATGCGTAATGTGATGGCTGCATAAATATCTTACGTTATAGGAGACAAAATCGAAGCTTATATATGTACAGTTTATGTACAGAAATAATACGTAGCTTACATTGTGCTGTTGAATAGCAAAGTCAGATCATAAGGAAAAGTAAAACTTTGGAAGATTTAAAACTTACATGTTCTACGATATCGTTTGAAAAATGGGCGTGTCATGATTATGAATATTGTACAGTTCTATGCATTAAAACTACTGGCATGCTTTAGCTTTAGGCGGAGTTATATTCTGATCTGCCCGAAAATTCAAACTGCATGCATATTCCTTCTGTGCCTACACTGTACATACGTTAAGTTCTGTTTTTCATCTATTACGTAAAACATTTATATACTCATTATATTATGCATTAACAATAGCAATTTCGGATCCACTACAGAATGACCTAGATGGGACGACCAAAAACGGTCGAGGACTTACATAAAGCACACATCAGCAAATTAAGTTCTGTATTTTTCCTTCCTAAGTATCAACTGACGTCAAAAACTACTGCATTTTTCTCCTTGAATGTAGCTTGTACAAGGCTGTTTAATGCAAACTATTTCATCAGTCTGATTTCACATCTGTGCGCAGTGTAGGCTTTTACTTTGTCCAATTATTGTAAAATACAAATAATTTTTCGCTCTAAAATATCTTATTGCTTCTGTGAAAGGACGCTAATAGAACGTCTGTACTAGGTCAGGAAAAACAACAAGCAAATGAAGATAAAGAAGATCACAAGAGCACGACGCGAACAGATAAATTCTCCATGTTAGCAGGCGACGACATCCCCATCCTGCCCCCCTCTCCGTCTACTAACGTTAACGTAAAAACGACATTTTCGAAACACCTTGACGCTACCCTCCCGCCCCGTTCTTTTTCTATTTTATTTTTTTTTTTCGTTAACGGTTTGAGTAAGTGCCACCATTTGAAGAATGTTGTGGATGTTTAGAAGTTCAGGTCCGACCTTAACACGGCGAACTTACTAGAAGTCTACATGCACTGCAACATTTTAAGATAACAGTTTCTCGAGTCACGGAGGCGTCACAAGGCCATGGCTGCTCCATATACCACCACAGTTTATGTCGCTGCTCGTAATCTAGTAGAGGCGTCAATTCCGTTATACAGGGTATTATGCTAAGTGCGGATAAACTACAGGAAACGATCCCTGAGAGTATAAGGAGCATGGCGTCTACGCTGCGGGGTCGCAGCAGAGGAAAGCCTGTACGTAATAAGGGCTGCACGTGCTGTGAGCGATACAGTTAGTAGCTGTCCTCGTGGACAAAGTAACAGCTCACTTGAGTGCAGATCTAACATACTGGTACAGGTAGAACATTCCCACTCGCCTATTGTGTTCCCATGTGTGCCTTTAATTACTGATCCCAAACTGCGAAAGATCTTTTATTTCCGTCTTCAAGTGGGTGTACCTCCCTTGGAACGCATGTCCGTCCATATCATCTTTTTCGCTCATTATCTTTTCCTATGGTTTGTCCCATCGTGTATGGTAGATAACTCTGTACATTTCACCGTGGCCTTTCCAGCATCGAACACCTGTTTTCACACACAATTGGGAATAGATACTGCCCAATTAAAGCTACTGTTGCCGGCCGCGGTGGTCTAGCGGTTCTAGGCGCTCAGTCCGGAACCGCGTGACTGCTACGGTCGCAAGTTCTAATCCTGCCTCGGGCATGGATGTGTGTGATGTCCTTAGGTTAGTTAGGTTTAAGTAGTTCTAAGTTCTAGGGGACTGATGACCACAGATGTTAAGTCCCATAGTGCTCAGAGCCATTTTTTTTAAAGCTACTGTTGCACATTCCGATCTCAACAGCTCTTTTGATGATACAGGGTGGATACATTTGGCCGTGACAGCATTAATGGAGGAGGAAAAGACCTAGAGTTACTTCCAACAAGATGGAGCAACTGCCCATACAGCCGAACAATGGAGCATATTTACTCAAGCTTTACGCTTGACAGAGTTTTTAGCAGAGGTGAGTGTGGTCGCGGCCGTAACTGGCCAGCCAGGTCACCTGACCCCTCAGTGTGGGATTATTTTGTGTGGGGAGCGTTCAAGTCTAAAGTGTATTGCAACAGACCTCATAGTCTTCAGGAACTGCAGCAGAACATTTCGGATGACATTGCAACAATTCCAGCAGTCCAGCTACGATCCGCCTTCAGCAAATTGCTGACGAGTGCCCAAAACTGACAAGAGGTAAATGGTGGCTACTTTCAGCATCTGCTGTAGTCAGGTTAGTACTGTATTTCCTTTCATCTGCTGTGTTTCTTTGTACCCCGGAACTCTGTTTTCCGGATCACTTTAATTTGCCCCACCCTATAGAATCAGATTACATAGCTGCGTGGTATAAAGGTATTCGTTACATCAAACATAATCGTATGTGTGTTCGGCAACAGGAGATTTGTCCAAAGCGATATTTAATGCGGTAGCACGTTTCTCATTTTACACGTACGATTTCAAAACCCTGCCAAGACTTGACAAAGACTTAGATATTATAGGTATTTTTTTGGAAATAGTAGTCGAATTAATTCGGTGAATAAAAGACAATCAACGAAAACAAGACTTCTGCACGGTGGAACAAGGTTGAACTCAATAATGAGAAACATAAAGAAAGTCTATAAGAAGTATTCGACAAAAGTCGAGGGGAATGATGCGGTGCAAGCTGGAGTCCGATCCCGGGACAGTGAGAAAGGTACTGCACGGCCAAAGCCTCGACACCACGATAGTGTTTTCGAACTCCCGTAGCGAACGTAAAGGGCGTTGAGACAGCGAACTGCGAAAAAGCGTTGATACTAGATGACTGCAACACGGGATTGGGTCTACATTTGTTCACTTTTCTGACGAAGTAATGCCGACGGTGTGGTGCGGCTGCTGTGGTCCATCTCTGTCGCAAAAAGAAAAAAAAAAATGGTTCAAATGGCTCTGAGATCTATGGGACTTAACATTTGTGGTCATCAGTCCCCTAGAACTTAGAACTACTGAAACCTAACTAACCTAAGGACATCACATACATCCATGCTCGAGGCAGGATTCGAACCTGCGACCGTAGCAGTCGCGCGGTTCCGGACGGATCGCCTAGAACCGCTAGACCACCGCGGTCTGCTCCCTGTCGCAAGCGCCGTCTCACATATCATAGAGCTTTCGACTGCTGGACAGACAAGTGCAGCGCAGAACGGTCGAAAGAGAGTGAAAATCTAAAGTTGTTATAACATTTGAATGCAGTCTCTTTGAATGTATCACAGCAGCAAAAAGTCTGTCAGTTTCCTCTCAGAAAGACCACGAACAAATTAGATCAGTTTTGGAGAGGCATTTCGGGTATTCCACTCGTTGAAGTATTTTATCTGCGAAATAAAATGCACGGAGTAGTGTAGCATAAAATGTACCGGCGTGGTTACCGAGTGTTTTCAAATTATGTAGTTTGGTGCTTCGTAATTTGGCATTTTAGCTAACACGTTGTACAAAGTAGGTTTGGCGAAGAAATCGGCAGTCTTGTTTACAAAACAACAATTTCGATATTTGCCTTAAGCAGTTAGGGAGAACACTACTACATACCAATATCTGGGGTATGAACATCCATGAACTCGGGTGCCAAAGCCGTGGATTACTGTTCGGCCTCATGTCACAGGCGGACCTATCGAGAATCTGTGAAACGATTTGGCTGATTATTATACAGCGGAAGATGGCGAACGTCCCGTTCACGTCGTTACATTAGAGACGTTGTACAAGCTAGGACTGGTGAAAAAATCGGCAGTCTTGTGTACAAAACAACAGTTCCGATATTTGCCTTACGCAGTATATGTAGACCACTACAGCCGGCCGCGGTGGTCTAGCGCTTCTGGCGCTGCAGTCCGGAACCGCGGGACTGCTACGGTCGCAGGTTCGAATCCTGCCTCGGGCATGGGTGTGTGTTATGTCCTTAGGTTAGTTAGGTTTAAGTAGTTCTAAGTTCTAGGGGACTTATGACCTAAGATGTTGAGTCCCATAGTGCTCAGAGCCATTTTGAACCACTACATATCAATATCCGGGATATGAACCTCCATTTACTAAAGTGACAGTGTAGTGAATTACTGTTTCGCCTCATGTCACAGACGGATCGATCGAGAATCTGCGAAACGATTTGTCCTTACGTCGTAGAAGGACCGGTGGCTTGGAAACCGGAGGTAAGCGACGTACGGAGGGAGAAGCGACCATTTTTCTTCGCCTCATTCGCAACTGGAACGCCCGCATGGAAGGGGGATAAATTGTTTTGTTTTTTGTTGTGAAGTGCGTATCTTCGTGTGCTAAGGAATGGCGTCCCGATACAAAGTAACGGTGTAGAATAAATGCACACATTTCTGGCACATTAATGTTTTCTTCTAGAACTCGTTAGCCGGCCGAAGTGGCCGCGCGGTTCTGGCACTGCAGTCTGGAACCGCGAGACCGCTACGGTCGCAGGTTCGAATCCTGCCTCGGGCATGGATGTGTGTGATGTCCTTAGGTTAGTTAGGTTTAACTAGTTCTAAGTTCTAGGGGACTAATGACCTTAGCAGTTGAGTCCCATAGTGCTCAGAGCCATTTGAACCATCTAGAACTCGTTAAACTGAGAGAGTGCGCAGGTGTAGACGTCGACTGGACGAGAAGCCGTTGACAAACAGAGCGGCTTCAGTGAGAAGCGTGTGGGGAAGGTGGGGCTTTTAGCGGCAGACGCGCGGCGTGCGCGTCGCAGACGCGCGCCATGTTTGCGCCCGCGGCAGCGAAAGCGCCTCGCCGGCGCTGGCGCGCTATGGAGCCGAGCGTAGCTGGCGGCGCCGCAGCTATGCGCCCGGCGGCCAGTATCGATTGCGGCCGACCGGTCGATCAGGCGCGCACAATGGCGGGCCGCAAGACGGCGCCCGGCGCCGGCCGCCGCCATGTCGCCAAGACGCCGCCGGCGCCGCCGCCGCCGCCGTCTCCACCGGCGGCGTCAGCTGAGTCACCTGAAGGTGCTGGCGGGCACAACACGTCGCGCACTCGAAGCCCTCAGGTGCTTTCTGCGCTACGTATCTTGAAGAGTGTAGCGGAATGCAGTCACTACTGTATCAGTTAAACGTGAAATTCTTTCCAGTCCAATAGCGCGTACAACAGTGGCATCCAACCTGGGGTAATTACCATCCGAGGTGGTCCATTGATCGTGACCGGGCCAAATAACTCACGAAATAAGCGTCAAACGAAAAAACTACAAAGAACGAAACTCGTCTAGCTTGAAGGGGGAAACCAGATGGCATTATGGTTGGCCCGCTAGATGGCGCTGCCATAGGTCAAACGGATATCCACTGTGTTTTTTTTAAATAGGAACCCCCATTTTTTATTACATATTCGTGTAGTACGTAAAGAAACATGAATGTTTTAGTTGGACCACTTTTTTCGCTTTGTGATAGATGGCGCTGTAATAGTCACAAACATATGGATCACAATTTTAGACGAACAGTTGGTAACAGGTATGTTTTTTAAATTAAAATACAGAACGTAGGTACGTTTGAAACATTTTATTTCGGCTGTTCCAATGTGATACATGTACATTTGTGAACTTATCATTTCTGAGAACGCACGCTGTTACAGCGAGATTACCTGTAAATACCACATTACTGCAATAAATGCTCAAAATGATGTCCGTAAACCTCAATGCATTTGGCAATACGTGTAACGAAATTACTCTCAACAGCGAGTTGTTCGCCTTCCGTAATGTTCGCACATGCCTTGATAATGCGCTGACGCATGTTGTCAGGCGTTGTCGGTGGATCACGATAGCAAACATCCTTCAACTTTCCGCAAAGAAAGAAATCCGGGGACGTCAGATCCGGTGCACGTGCGGGACATGGTATGGTGCTTCGATGACCAATCCACCTATCATGAAATGTGCTATTCCATACCGCTTCAACCGCACGCGAGCCATGTGCCGGACATCCATAATGTTGGAAGTAAATCGCCATTCTGTCATGCAGTGAAACATCTTGTAGTAACATCGGTATAACATTACATAGGAAATCAGCATACATTGCACCATTTAGATTGCCATCGATAAAATGGGGGCCAATTATCCTTACTCCCATAATGCCGCACCATACATTAACCCAGCAAGGTCGCTGATGTTCCACTTGTCGCAGCCATCATGGATTGTCCGTTGCCCAATAGTGCATTTATGCCGGTTTACGTTACCGCTGTTGGTGAATGAAGCTTCGTCGCTAAATAGAACGCGTGCAAAAAATATGTCATCGTCTCGTAATTTCTCTTGTACCGAGTGGCACAACTGTACACGACGTTCAAAGTCGTCGCCATGCAATTCCTGGTGCATAGAAATATGGTACGGGTGCAATCGATGTTGATGTAGCATTCTCAACACCGACGTTTTTGAGATTCCCGATTCTCGCGCAATTTGTCTGCTACTGATGTGCGGATTAGCAGCGACAGTAGCTAAAACACCTACTTGGGCATCATCATTTGTTGCAGGTCGTGGTTGATGTTTCACATGTGACTGAACACTTCCTGTTTCCTTAAATAACATAATTATCCGGCGAACGGTCCGGACACTTGGATGATGTCGTCCAGGATACCGAGCAGCATAAATAGCACACGACCGTTGGGCATTTTGATCACAATAGCCATACATCTACACGATATCGACCTTTTCCGCAATTGGTAAACGGTCCATTTTAACACGGGTAATGTATCACAAAGCAAATACCGTCCGCGCTGGCGGAATGTTACGTGACACCACGTACTTATACATTTGTGATTATTACAGCGGCATCCACACAAAGCGAAAAAGTGGTCCAACTAAAACATTCATATTTCTTTACGTACTACACGAGTATGCAATAAAAAATGGAGGTTCCTATTTAAAAAAAAACGCAGTTGATATCCGTTTGACCTATGGCAGCGCCATCTAGCGGGCCAACCATAGCGCCATCTGGTTTCCCCCTTCAAGCTAGCTAAGTTTCGTTCTTTGTAGTTTTTTCGTTTGACGCTTATTTCGTGAGATATTTGGCCCGGTCACGATCAATGGACCACCCGGTATAATTTACTGAGGGGTTAAAATAAAATAAATCTTTGTGCCATGAAACTTATTTTCAAATGGTCATTGCTACGAATATCATTTGTTAACCTGTAATGCTAGTTACATAATTTACCAATAATTAGATTCTTTTCAAATGCTAGCATTAACGTGCGACTCAGTGACGTCGAGGATACAGCTTCTGAAACGAATCTATAAACATCTTTCTCACATAGTCCACCGACTACACATATTAACTGAGGCGACAAAATCGTGCGACAGCGATGCGCACATTTACAAATGGCGGTAGTTCCTTGTACTGAAGCTGTAAAACGGCAGAACATCGGTGGAACTGTCATTTGTACTCAGGTGGTTCATGTGAAAAGGTTTCCGACGTGATTATGACCTCAAGCTGTGAGTTTTTGACTTGGCTTTCAGATCTTATCTCAGCATAAAGGATTCCTTCTCGCGCCCCACACAATGCAGTTCTTATGGAACACGGGCTGCCCTCCTACACGCATGCTGTGGGCACACAGGAGACTGTGACTTCTCTGCTCTGTACCCCCTCGGCGTCAGCTTTCAGTGTCAAACAAGTTTGTGACACTCTGGTTCTTCTAAGTCAATTTCCCTCAGTGCAATCATTGGTGGTCGTGAATATTTTCTGCAGTTTTCATGCAGCTTTAAAGAACCAACTATACCGAATATAGGATGTGCATATCACATTAGAAAGTAAGGTCATAAGAGTTTTGGCATATACTGTCACGTAACAAGGGGAATTGCACGTGGCTACACTCTGTCGCTAATTCTGCCATATCTGATAATTAACAGACCGATCCCATGAATAAACGGAATAACGGCTAAGGAAAAGAAAAAGCTACAAGTTTAATGGTGCAGAGAATAATAGATGTGGGTTGTGTCCATCATGTTACATGAGGATAGGAATCAAGCTCCAAAGCGATTGTATCAAGCAAAGAATCAACAACTCTTACTGTACAGAGTATTTCACTCTAGCATATGCAACGTTATACTGTGGTGTGTATGCCCAAGGCATTATGCGCATATGTAAAATTGTCATAGCGTTTCGGACACATTTTCATAGCACATAACACAGTTATAGAAATACACAAGTACGGAAAGTGAGAAGAGTGGACAATTTTCTCACTGGACTGTTTGCACAAAACAAGTTCAATAATTTCATAAAAAGAAATAAAAAAAAGAAACTCACCTTGTATGTAATACCAAAGCTTCCATTCTGTTCTTTTATAATTTTACAGCAATCCATTATTCACTTCCGCACGTTTATGTGCTCCACACGTACATTATTATCAATTTGTTTCTTAAATTAAGGCATGTATTCGGTACTAATAGACTTCTTTCGGCGAGGAATGCGCTCTTTTCCTGTACTTGTCTACTTCTTATGTCACGCTCGATTCATCCGTCATGCGTTATTTGCTTCCAGAGTGACACAATACTTTCCCTTCGTATATTACGCGGTCTCCAGTTCCGACGTCCACTTCTTCATTAACCACATTTCTATTGACCGTTAACACTTTTGTCTTTCAGTGGTTTCACTCAATGCAATCCTTATTTTGCCCTCAGTACACTGTTCATTCCAGCCAACAAGTCCTGTTAATCTTTCTCACTTTCATAGTATAACAACATACTAATAGGATAGCTCACGATACGACGTGGCTATCACATGCCAATGTTGCGACCGCCCTTAGGTTATGCAGACGCTCGCTAAGGAATCGGAAGTCATAAGTTTTCCAGTGACAACTTATAAGATGCACATGTCATTTTGATTTTTGTATCTTATCGATGTGCCCGACAGAGAGAGAGAAAGTTACGTTACTGTTAAACAATCTTTGGTCTTGCCATGGCACAGTCTTTGCCTCTGCCCAGACTGATACAGTCTTAGTTGAAGTGTGGTAGGTGATGACCGACTGATACATTCTTAGTTGAAGTGTGGTAGGTGATGGCAGACTGATACATTCTTAGTTGAAGTGTGGTAGGTGATGGCACACTAATACATTCTTAGTTGAAGTGTGGTAGCTGATGGATGTATTCTGTAGCGCTGAGTTTACTTGTGATTGTATCTGTTTGATGAAGAAAGACTAATTGTAAAGGACAGCAAGGATGAATAAGATGTGTCTATTAGAAATGGAAGAGAATATAAATTTAGAATAATGTTATTATTTTTTGAAGATAATAAATTTGAGGTAAGACTGCAGCATTTCGCACCTAATTTGTAGAAATTCTTATTGTCAGCTAGTTAACTCTGTTCAATTGCTCAGAGCTGAGAGAAAGACCACCCCACTTCCCTGAGTCATGCATTAACATATTAATACATTAAGCTGTCTGATTTTTATAGAAATTATTTGTTAACGTTTTATCCTCTTTAAAAATCATTTTTCACTTTGTTGAGCATAATGTTGTCCAGGCCTATGTCATATATGAAGACCACACGAAGTTTTACTGCCGGCCGTTGTGGCCGAGCGGTTCTAGGCGCTTCAGTCTGGAAGCATGCTACCGCTACGGCCGCAGGTTCGAATCCTGCCTCGGGCATGGATGCGTGTGATGTCCTTACGTTACTTAGGTTTAAGTAGTTCTAAGTTCTAGGGGACTGATGACCCCAGATGTTAAGTCCCATAGTGCTCAGAGCCATTTGAATCATTTTTTGAAGTTTTACTCTGACCTTTTGAATACATACTTCATTCTAAAATCGTTGTCTTGGAATATCACATCTTAGGAATACTTTCCCTCCACATCCCACGCACAATATGGTATGAAACAGTTTGAATAATGTTCGGAAATTTTATTTAAAAATAGAAATCTAGCTTAGCCGTTACCTGCTTCCTGTTTTGGTTGTGCTTTCGAGAAATCTTTAACAATGTTGTCAAGACTCGAGGTAAGTGGAAATTTCGATTAGTGCCAAATAATTGTTCTGCTTCAGTTGCGCGTTTAATTGAAAGATAAGTTATATTGAGACCAGTTACACTTCAATTCAGATTAGTCTCTGTTCAGTCAAAGTTAGCATACGAGTTCGAGCTGGATAACAGTTTGTGAGTAGATAGTTTTGGTAACACGTAGATTTTTTTGTAGAGTGGGAGGTAAAGTTGGGGTAAATTTCATGTATAGTCGGGAGGTTACAAAGTCCTCGCTGACTGTTCTTCGCATGAAGATAGTAGTAACCGCATCAGAAGCGTGTATGAGCAACACTGTCCATACGCTAAATAAATAAAAATGTCCGTCCACTGATGGGAAATGTTAGCTTGGGGAGGCTCGCGAATTCTGGTGAAAGTACGCGGCCGGGAGGAGCAAGTTTGAGCTCGCGTACTCGCAGAGTTAAATACTTAGACGATTTAGGGACCGTTGGTCACTCGCAGATATAGGGAGGAATTTCAGAGAGATGCGTCAGCGGGAATCATGGTACAGTGGGCTACATAAACGTACAGTATGGCTGACATGTTCTCCACTCGCCAGCTGAAGAAGCTGGAAGAGTAAGGTTTAACGTCCCGTCGACATCTAGACGGGCATGTAACGTGGAGGCAATGGGAAATCACATGTTTGTTGCTCCGAACAGCCACGATGGAATCTCACATTGTACACATCACTTGTTCTCAATGCAAGTTACTACTAATGTTTGTTATGTGACTGAACATTTTGTACACTACTGGCCACTAAAATTACTACACCAAGAAGAAATGCAGAAGATAAACGGGTATTCATTGGACAAATATATTTGACTAGAACTGACATGTGATTACATTTTCACGCAATTTGGCTGCATAGATCCTGAGAAATCAGTACCCACAACAACCACCTCTGGCCGTAATAACGGCCTTGATAGGCCTGGGCATTGAGTCAAACAGAGATTGGATGGCGTGTACAGGTAGAGCTGCCCATGAAGCTTCAACACGATACCACAGTTCATCAAGAGCAGTGACTGGCGTATTGTGACGAGCCAGTTGCTCAGCCACCATTGACCAGACGTTTTCAGTTGATGAGAGTTCTGGAGAATGTGCTGGCCAGAGGGCAGCAGTCGAACATTGTCTGTATCCAGAAAGGCCCGTACAGGACCTGCAACATGCGGTCGTGCATTATCCTGCTGAAATGTAGAGTTTCGCAGGGATCGAATGAAGAGTAGAGCCACAGGACGTAACACATCTGAAATGTAACGTCCACTGTTCAAAGTGCCGTCAGTGCGAACAAGAGGTGACCGAGACGGGTAACCAATGGCACCCCATACCATCACGCCGGGTGATACGCCAGTATGGCAATGACGAATACATGCTTCCAATGTGCGTTCATTGTGATGTCGCCAAACCCGGATGCGACCATCATGATGCTGTAAACAGAACCTGGATTCATCCGAAAAAAGGGCGTATTGCCATTCGTGGACCCAGGTTCGTCGTTGAATACACCATCGCAGGCGCTCCTGTCTGTGATGCACCGTCAAGGGTAACCGCAACCATGGTCTCCTAGCTGATAGTCCATGCTGCTGCAAACGTCGTCGAACTGTTCGTGCAGATGGTTGTTGTCTTGCAAACGTCCTCATCCGTTGACTCAGGGATCGAGACGTGGCTGCACAATCCGTTACAGCCATGCGGATAAGATGCATGTCATCTCAACTGCTAGTGATACGAGGCCGTTGGGTTCCAGCACGGAGTTCCGTATTTACCGTCCTGAACCCACCGATTCCATATTCTGCTAACATTCATTGGATCTCGACCAACGCGAGCAGCAATGTCACGATACGATAAACCTCAGTCGCGATAGGCTACAATCCGACCTTTATCAAAGTCGGAAATGTGATGGTACGCATTTCTCCTCCTTACACGAGGCATTACAACAACGTTTCACCAGGCAACGCCGGTCAACTGCTGTTTGTGTATGTGAAATCGGTTGTAACCTTTCCTCATGTCAGCACGTTGTATGTGTCGCCACCGGCGCCAACCTTGTGTGAATGCTCTGAAAAGCTAATCGTTTGCATATCAGAGCATCTTCTTCCTGTCGGTTAAATTTCGCGTGTGTAGCACGTCATCCTCGTGGTGTAGCAATTTTAATGGCCAGTAGTGTAGTAACGGGAATCTCGAACTTAATTCTGGTCACCCGGTATGTTGCCACAGGAGTAAGCTCAATCGGTGTAAAGGCACGTTTGCAATTCGCTCGTTGTCTCATTTAGTATACGCTGAACAGCTTACATGAACCTTTGTTGTCTAGTGAAATTCCAGTCACTCGAATACACGACGCAAGTAATACTTTGAAAAAAAAAAGGACATTTTTAACTTTGGAAGACCTTTCTGGTTCAGGATGGGACAAATAAAGTGGTGTTCTTTTATATCCAGGTTGAAATTTGCGTGCCCAATTAGCTCTGTAAGTCTTACGAGAGAGGTGACTTCCTGGTAGCGTACGTTCTGTGACCTAAAATCGCCGAAGTCGCAAGTGTGGCGTTTAGGCAGGTGCTGCCACAGTCCTGGGAACTGCTTGGCACCTGCTAATTATAAAAAAGCACGACAAGTCGGTAGGATGCGGTGGCAGCTCGTTCCCATTGGTACAGCAACAGGAAGGCGGTGATTAACGTCCGGAGACGTTATCTGCGCATGCGCGCAGCTGTACCTTCCGGAGGCGAGCCGAGGCCGGAGGGAATGGCATCTCCCGTATGCTAAGCAGAGTCGTACTCTGCATTAATTATCTCTCCCAAACGGACGCGCATTACCGCTGCTTTTGACGTTCGCATTTACATCTCTTGTTACGACTTGCGTTGCCTTGATTACTCACTTTCTACATGCTCGCACGATGTTTCTTGTATTCCCTGCCATAGGCACAAATGTAGACTATTTATCATCTGCATATGTAATGCATTCGACGTAAAGGGCGTTGTAGGCGGGCTGTCGGATCGCCTCCAACCTCATCAACCTGCTTCTGGCCACCTGGGAAAGTATGTTATAATGGGAACCCGAGATTCTTAAAGAATGATTGTGTCCGGATGCCTGACATGTCGAATGAAAGTAAGTATCGTGGTGAGGAAAGTAATGATTTCATTCAATCAGAGGTTGCAGTAACAACACGTGGAACTCACATCCAGACAGCGATCGCATCTTTACCGCTGGCTACCTCAGCCACACTGTGTTAGGATGTTGATTTTGAACATTCATCAGAGCAATTATTGGCGTTCTATGGCATTCGAAGACCGACACGGTTAAAGCATCTGAAATATAAACGCTTACGGAATATATGTTTTATTATAAACCGAATTGCTTTCTTCTAATCACGTCCACAACTTGTGTCTCAAGCGACGAAAATTGCTGCTACAGAGTTGCTTCCAAATGTAACGTCAAAATAGTTGGTGGCTCACTAAAGTAGTCTGATCAGTTACCAGTCCTGAGAACAGTTTCAATATTGTAAAAGATTTCTTAAGAGTTTTAGTATAAAACGTAACCTTAAAAGACGTACCATATTCGTCTCTCATTATTGGTAGAATACAGAACGGACAATTCGATATATCGTTTGTTACCTTCGTATCACGGGCGTGGCGTAAAGAAATCGGCACCCGGTTGCAAAGTGCCATAAAAGTACTTGGAATTTGGTGGTAGGGGTCGATCGCACCAAGAGTGAGGTAACAGCATACAAGGTGTTCTCTGCACAGGCATTCCTGGCCGCTTCATCTTTGCCTCAATTTTGTGAATACGTACATACCCTGGCACGCACTGGAACGAGAACACTTCCCAGCTTTCCTAAGATTGACGTCCGTAATGATCTGGTCATGTCTGTCTGTCGGCTACATTCACTAGTTTGCTTCTTCAAAGGCTTTTAGGGCGTCGGAGAGAGGTTTACATCTCATTTGGACGAGTTTCGCAATGGCTGAATATAATTTTGCATAAAAAACTGCAAATTCATTCCTTAAACCAGGGCTTCACAACATACGTGCTCGCGGAGCAAGCTGTGAGCAGCAAGGAGCGAGCACGGAGCAGCGCGAGCACGCTACCCCCACTACCGGACCAGAGCGGAGAGTGGGGAGAGTCATGTGAAGCACACAACAGCTGCCGCCAGTCAATGTAAATCCGCGGCCTCCTGCAGGGATATCACTCACGAATTATACTGCGACAAATGAAACAAATAAAGGAGAATGTACACGTGCCAGATAATTTTATTAGCTTAGTGTATGCCTCTACATTCGTATTAATTTGTGAACTGTTACATAATAAAAGGTGTCACTGAAGAGTGGGATTCTCGGTTATCTTGTACTTTTTGCCCTTTACAATTGCGTTTATGTTCGGAATAATTGTTCTTGTGCATTGTAGGCGCAGCGTGCAGTTTAAATTTCGATCAGAAAATGCGTTTCTCAGGAGCGTCTTGTTACATTTCATTGCAGGGAACAGTTGTTCACAAACATACGTGGAACCGAACATTGATATTATTGTAGCCGCCAGTTTTCTTGTTCTGAAATTTGTCTCTGTATTCTCTGTCACACTGCAGGTCAATAAATTCTACTTGCAGCTCAGGACGAATCTCTTCAATATTCACTGAATATGGAGAGGAGAACAGATCAAAATCACTGTCTAGTGCTGTCAGATCTTGAAAGCGTTGATCAAATTCTTCCTTAAGGGCAACTAAACTATGTGAATAACGTTCACAGTTTTTGTGAACATCTTGCATGGATGGTAATTTAGGAAAATGAGCTAATTTCCTATTTCCAGCTGACTCACCCAAAGTGTCAATTTCATTTTAAAAGCTCGTATTCGATCTATGAAACGAGTAATTAGCAGATCTTTACCTTGTAGTGAAATGTTCAAAGCATTCAGATGGCTAGTTAAATCTGCTAAGAACGCGAGATCACATTTCCATGAAGGCTCTTTCAGTTCAGGAACACACATGTTATTTATTTCCATGAACATATTTATCTCATCTAATAGGCAAAACAATCTATTTAATAATTCGCCACGACTAAGCCAGCGGACCTCGCTGTAATAAGGCAGGCTACCATACTGGTTTTCTACATCCTCAAGAAAGCTTTTTAATTGCCTGTGTTATAGCCCATGCTTCCTTATATAATTGGTTGTACGATCAACAACATTCATCACATTTTTTAGAGTGATACTCTTTGCACATAAGTTTTCCTGGTGGATCACACAGTGAACGCCCCTTATTTCATTCGGCACGGTCAATTTTTGCATTTTCTCCTTCAACAGCGCAACGAAACCTGATTTTTTCCCTGTCATCGCTGGTGCACCGTCTGTAGACACTGAAACTAAAGAATTCCACGACAATCCTATATTTTCAACACTTTCTTCAACACTACTTAAAATATCACCTCCAGTTGCAGTGTTCTTCATGGCTACTACATCGAGGAGCTCCTCCCTCACCTGAAGGTCTCTATTAACACCTCTAATAAATATGGCAAGCTGTCTGTTCCAGTGATATCAACACTTTCGTCCAGAGCTAGAGAATACGCCATAAAATCTTTACAGATATTTGCAAGCTGGCTCTGTACGTCGTCTGCCATGCCCTGTATGCGATGCATAATGGTCATGTTAGATAATGGCACAATCAGAAACTGTTCAACTTGAGATGGACACAAATGTTCCGCTGCAGCTACCAAACATTCTTTTATTAAATCGCCATCAGTGAAGGGGCGCAGGGATTTTGCTAAAAGCAAAGCAATTTTGTAACTCACTCTGAGAGCTGCCTGTTGATTTTTCTTCGTCGTCCAGATCTTCTTCGGATAGCTTCCTTTTAAGTTTAATAACTTCCTGTGCACGATCTGGTCAATCACATTTTCCACTTCCGTAGTCTTTCGCGTGGTACGACATATAATGTCGCTGCAAATTAAATTTCCTAAAAGAATTCAGCGTTTTGTGACATACTAAACATTTTGCAACTCCATCTTTTTCTGTAAACAGATACAATTCCTGCCAATGGCGTTTGAACTGCGAATGCATGGTTGGGGTTACACAACGGCGACTTGACATGATTCTTAACCAGCGAAGTGACTGTTAGAGCTGATCGTGGTACTTTAAACGTTACACAGTAGGTGCGAATTCAATAGGCATGCTGCGGCCCTATTCAAACGTGCGCGCGCATTTCCCCTCCCTCCCCTCATCCCTACTCCGCGACCTTGCACCTGCTCGCGAGCACATGCCTGAGCAGACGCGAGTACTCGCGCTCAAAACCGGCCAGTTGTTAAGCCCTGCCTTAAACGAACCAGAATACTGTGGCTCAAAGTGAATAAGAAGAGCTCACAGTGGTATGCTCATATAATTTTGTTGTTTTTTTTTTGTTGTTTCACGTCTATGGTCACAAACTTGTAGGTTCTGAGAAATAAAAGAAATTTATTCTACATTTTCAGGTCTCTGTAGCATTCGCATCCACGTCGCAGCCTGTATGTCTGTATGACTTGTGGAGGTAGTCTGCACTGTTTTGAGTTTAGCCTCACCAGTTTATGTACTATTTTTTCTGCTTTGTTCGTTGTTAGCCTTATGTGTTTGTGGAGATTCAATTTCTAATACATGTGTATCCCCAGATAGCCCGTAACATGTGCTCGTTTGATGTTTGTGTACCCTATTTTGACTGAAGGGTTCCTTTGGAGTGCTCCTTTCAGTAACGTGGATGTTGTTTTGTTTCCGTCTATCCTGAGTTTGTTGTTGTGACAACGAGTGTACTTGTTAGTAGTATTCCACGGCGTTTCTCTTCTAGTTGGGCTCTGTTGTTTGCAGTGACTACAACTAACAAGTCATCTGCGTCGGCGACAATTCCGTCTGACATGTCATCCAAATCTTGAAGTTGTAGGAAGGGTTCGATTGTTATGTTCTAGAAGATGGGGGCCGCACATCGACGCTTGAGGACAGCCTTTGGTAATTCTTTTAATGGCCATCCCACTGTCCATCTGCCAATCGACTAATTGGCCATTACAGCAGTGTAGAAAACTGATATAAGTGGTTGGGGTACTTACAGTTGTCTTAACCTCTGAAACATAGCGGGCCAGCAGAGGTTATCGAATGCCACAATAATGTCAATCATTACTGCCACGGCATATTTCTGTGATGTAGTGCTAACTTTGTGTAGGGCATAGTTGATAGCATGATCTACGTACCCTACTGGCCATTAAAATTGCTACACCACGAAGATGACGTGCTACAGGACTCGTAATTTAACCGACAGGAAGAAGATGCTGTGATATGCAAATGATTAGCTTTTCAGAGCATTCACACAAGGTTGGCGCCGGTGGCGACACCTACAACGTGCTGACATGAGGAAAGTTTCCAACCGATTTCTCATACACAAACAGCAGTTGACCGGCGTTGCCTGGTGAAACGTTGATGTGATGCCTCGTATAAGGAGGAGAAATGCGTACCATCACATTTCCGACTTTGATAAAGGACGGATTGTAGCCTATCGCGATTGCGGTTTATCGTATCGCCACATTGCTGCTCGCGTTGGTCGAGATCCAATGACTGTTAGCAGAGCATGGAATCGGTGGGTTCAGGAGGGTAATACGGAACGACGTGCTGGATCACTAGCAGTAGAGATGACAGGTATCTTATCCGCATGGCTGTAACGGATCGTACAGCCATGTCTCTATCCCTGAGTCAACAGATGAGGACGTTTGCAAGACAACAACCATCTGCACGAACAGTTCGACGACGTTTGCAGCAGCATGGAGTATCAGCTCGGAGACCATAGCTGCGGTTACCCTTGACGCTGCATCACACACATGAGCGCCTGCGATGGTGTACTCAACGACGAACCTGAGTGCACGAATGGCAAAACGTCATTTTTTCGGATGAATCCAGGTTCTGTTTACAGCATCATGATGGTCGCATCCGTGTTTGGCGACATCGCGGTGAACGCACATTGGAAGCGTGTATTCGCCATCGCCATACTGGCGTATCACCCGGCATGATGGTATGGGTTGCCATTGGTTACTCGTCTCAGTCACCTCTTGTTTACATTGACGGCACTTTGAACAGTGTTACGACCCGTGGCTCCACCCTTCATTCGATCCCTGCGAAACCCTACATTTCAGCAGGATAATGCACGACCGCATGTTGGATGTACTGTACGGGCCTTTCTGGATACAGAAAATGTTCGACTGCTGCCCTGGCCAGCACATTCTCCAGGTCTCTCACCAATTGAAAACGTCTGGTCATTGGTGGCCGAGCAACTGGCTCGTCACAATAAGCCAGTCACTCTCTTGATGAACTGTGGTATCGTGTTGAAGCTGCATGGGCACTCTTGATGAACTGTGGTATTCTGTTGAAGCTGCATGGGCAGCTGTACCTGTGCACGCCATCCAAGCTCTGTTTGACTCAATGCCCAGGCTTATCAAGGCCGTAATTATGGCCAGAGGTGGTTGTTCTGGGTACTGATTTGGTAGGATCTATGGACCCAAATTGCGTAAAAATGTAATCAAAATGATTCAAATGGCTCTGAGCACTATGGGATTTAGCTTCTGAGGTCATCAGTCTACTAGAACTTAGAACTACTTAAACCTAACTAAGCTAACGATGTCACACACATCCATGCCCGAGGCAGGATTCGAACCTGCGACCGTAGCGGTGCGCGGTTCCAGACTGTAGCGCCTAGAACCGCTCGGCCACTCCGGCCGGCGAAAATGTAATCCCATGTCAGTTCTAGTACAATATATTTGTCCAATGAATACCTGTTTATCATCTGCATTTCTTCTTGGTGTAGCAATTTTAATGGCCAGTAGTGTATTTGCGAGATCTGTGTCCCGTATCCGGAGTTTCCGAAGCGCCTTAGTGTTTCTCGCAAAGTGCAGGAGGACTGTATTCCGCAGAGGGCGGCAGGAGAGCGGCGGCGCCAGAGCCGCAGAAGGGGCCGTGTGTGGGCGTCGAGAGGCCGGCTGGTGTTTATAGAGTGGCGGCGGGACGGTGCGCTCCGGCTCAGAGGTCAGCGCCTGGGCCTGCAATTAAAAGCGGACGCCGCGGTGCCACAGAAAAACCAACTCGGATATATCTCCGCTCCGCGAGCAGGGCAGGGGTCCGCAGAGGAGGAGACGCTCGACCACGAAAGGTTACAATTTTCGGCGCGCACCAAATTACGGGGTCTGGTAAATCTTTTTCCCCCCAGGAGGAGGAGGAAAAGTAAAAGATGCGAAACTTTTCTGAAAGCGCGCCGCCGGGGTGGGCGGGCTAAGTACACGTTTGGCCCGCGGCTGGAGGGGGCGGCGGTGGCGGCGGCGGCGGCGGCGGCAGACGCAGAGGGACTAACGACGGCAGGCGCCTCCTCTGGCGCCGCATTGCGTTCGCAGAGTCGCCGCGCGGCGGCCGCATTCCCAACAGCGGCGCCGGGCTCAGCTGACGGCGGGATCTGCAGTCCACTGTGGCGACAAGAATACAATTTTCTTTTCCCTGGTTGTAGAGAAAGCTTTTGACAATGTTGACTGGAATACTCTCTTTCAAATTCTGAAGGTGGCAGGGGTAAACTACGGGGAGCGAAAGGCTATTTACAATTTGTACAGAAACCAGATGGCAGTTATAAGAGTCGAGGGACATGAAAGGGACGTAGTGGTTGGGAAGGGAGTGAGACAGGGTTGTAGCCTATCCCCGATGTTATTCAATCTGTATATTGAGCAAACAGTGAAGGAAACAAAAGAAAAATTTGGAGTAGGTATTAAAATCCATGGAGAATAAATAAAAACTTTGAGGTTCGCCGATGACATTGTAATTCTGTCAGAGACAGCAAAGGACTTGGAAGAGCGGTTGAACAGAATGGATAGTGTCTTGAAGGGAGGATATAAGATGAACACCAACAAAAGCAAAACGAGGATAATGGAATGTAGTCGAATTAAGTCGGATGATGCTAAGGGAATTAGATCAGGAAATGAGACACTTAAAGTAGTAAAGCATTTTTGCTATTTGGGGAGCAAAATAGCTGATGATGAAAGTGTAGACTGGCAATGGCAAGGAAAGCATTTCTGAAGAACAGAAATTTGTTAACATCTAGTATAGATTTAAGTGTCAGGATGTCGTTTCTGAAAGTATTTGTATGGAGTGTAGCCATGTATGGAAGTGAAACATGGACGATAAATAGTTTGGACAAGAAGAGAACAGAAGCTTTCGAAATGTGGTGCTACAGAAGAATGCTGAAGATTAGATGGGGAGACCACATAACTAATGAGGAGGTATTGCATAGAATTGGGGAGAAGAGGAGTTTGTGGCACAACTTGACTAGAAGAAGGGATCGGTTGATAGGACATGGTCTGAGGCGTCAAGTGATCACCAATTTAGTATTGGAGGGCAGCGTGGAGGGTAAAAATCAAAGAGGGAGACCAAGAGATGAATACACTAAGCAGATTCAGAAGGATGTAAGTTGCAGTAGGTACTGGGAGATGAAGAAGGTTGGACAGGATAGAGTAGCATGGAGAGCTGGATCAGACAAGTCTCAGGACTGAAGGGCAGAACAACAACAACATTCAAATCTGTCATCCTCTACAGTTTTGCCCTCTACAGCCTTTACTCTCTATAGCTCCCTCTAGTTCCACGGAAGTTATTCGCTGATGTCTTAACACGTGTCATGAAATCCTGTCTCTTGTTCTTGTTAGTATTTTCCATATATTTCTTTCCTCGCCGATTCTACTGGGAACCTCCTCACTCCTTACCTCATCAGTCCACCTAATTTTCAACATTCGTCTGTAGCATCTCATCCCAAATGCTTCTATTCTCTTCTGTTCTGGTTTTTCCACCGTCCATGTTTCACTACAATAAAATGCTGCACTTCAAACGTACATTCTCAGAAACGTCTTCCTCATATTAAGGCCCATGTTTGACTCTAGAACACGTCTCTTTCCTATGAATGCCCTTTTTGTCAAATGTAGTCTGCTTCTGATGTCCTATTTGCTCCGTTCGTATTTTGCTGCTCAGGTAACATAACTCCTTAACTTCAATTACTTTGTGATCACCGATCCTGATTTTAAGTTACTAGCTATTCTCAATTCTGCTGCTTATCATTACTTCCGTCTTTTTTGTATTTACTCTCAGTCCATATTCTATGTTCATTGGACTGTTCATTCCTTTCAGTAGAACCTGTAATTCTGCTTCACTTTCACTGAGGTTAGCTGTATCATCATTGATATCCTTTAACGTTGAATTTTAAATCTGCTCTTGAAGCTTTCTTTTATATCCCTCATTGCCTCTTCGATGTGCTGATTCAACAGAATGGGCGAAAGACTTCGTATTTGATCTTCCACACTTATTCTTCCCTCTTGGTTCTTTTACATACTGTATATTACCCGTCTTTCCCTGTTGTATGTGTTGTAATATTATGGGGCTGGTATCGGTAGATTCAGTAAAACTTTCTAGTTCATCTTTACAAACTATTTACACAATATTTCGACAGATAACATTTGTAGACACCATATAAGTGCTACAGACAAGAAATATACGATGGATTTTACAGCTAATCGAAAATGTTTTTCAATGTAGACTTACAACCAATTTTGCAACGACGCAGTTATCAAGGAAACATAAACTTTTGGATCAGACAAAATGTATATTTCATGTAAACCAACCTCTGACCACTGACATAATAGAAATAACCGTGTTAATTTCAATAACGAACCAAAATACGAGAATTACAAAGTGTCCAATATTGTTAAATTATTAATTAAATCGTATTTTGGAACTTTATGTCTCATCTAAAGACTTAGGAGACAGAGACACTGAAATGCTCTCTAGTTTTTGTCAGTTCTGTCCCAAATAGAAAATAGCTAAATTTGAAATATGAAAATAGCGTCGTAATATTGAATTAAAAAACATCACTGATTCACATAACTGTTCACACCAAAATTATTTTTATAATTTGTAAATGCTGATATGGAATATAAAACACATATAATCTGTATCCAGAAGAACACAGAACTGCAAAACATCTGTTTAAGTATGCCATTGTCAACACAATATAAACTTCATATTATTGTAAATAATTACCAATAATTTCTCTACGCATTATTCTCGATCTGTAAGTTTCATACTTTTATGGTTTTTTGTACCTGTGTCAGAAGCTTTCAAACAAACTCCAGATAACAACTCCAGCGTGGACCTGGAGGTTTTACGTGGTCTTTGACGTCTTTAAGCAGACGACACACTCGGTTGTCGGGGATGGCAGGAAGTGGACCCGTTATGCAGGTCGCTCTAAAAACAGTTGTCATCACTAATACATGTGAATATTGGAACCAATAGTGAAAGTGTATCGGAATTTGGAAGTAAACCATCTGGTGGAAAATAACATCATGGCTAAGACTTTTTTTTTTTAAAGGCAAAAGTCAAACCTCTTAGCAGAATCTGTTTTCATACGTTGCACGAGAAGGAGCAGCAGCCTGGGAGACATCGACCTAAACTTCAACAACATCAAAAAGCTACGTACAAACTGATTCAGCTACACCTTCTTCACTTTGCCCAAATTTAAATACTTTAGGGTAGAAGACGACTACTGGAATCTGGTCATACCCACAAAGGCATTAGGACAGGTGGGTGAAGTGACGTTAGAAGCTTACCCCTATTTTGCCCAGAATTTCGAACACCTTGTACAACTTGGCATTGTCGAACGCTTTTTCAAAGTTGAAGAATCCTATGAACGTGTCTTGAGCTTTCTTTTGTGAGCTAACATTACTGGGCGACTTCATAAGCCAAAGACGTGGCTTCTATGGTGCAGTAGAGCTTTCGATCATCCACTACTACATCACTACTCTGAAATTCACACTCAAGTGTTTGGCAAACGATTCGTCCGCTCACCTTCAGACTAGTTCTCTACCGTTCCATTCTCTACCAGCTCGTGGAAATACGAGCACTTAAATATTTCCATACAAGCTCTGAGTTATCTTATTTTATTTTGGTCATCATTTCTCCCTACTGCTCCTGGTCGTCAACAAAATACAGTGTAAGCAAAAAAAAAACTGCACGCCACGAAGGAATTATCCAAATGGGTCCGGAAATCGGTAGACATGATGAAAATGTAGAGACAAACAAATGATCACAATTTCAGAAAAATTGGATAATGAATTTATGAGAGAGAGAGGTCGATTTATTCCAGAGAGAGAGCTTCACAAACTGAGCAAGTCAATAAAGCGTTAGCTCTTGTTCAAGGAGCTATTCGACTTGGCATTGATTGACGGAATTGTTGGGTGTCCTTATGTGGGATATCGTGCCAAATTCTGTCCAGATGGCGTGTTAGACCATCAAAATCCCTAGCTACTTCGAGGGTCCTTCCCGTAATGCTCCAAACGTTCTCATTTGAGGAGAGATCCGGCGACTTCGCTGGCCAAGGTAGTGTTTGGCAAACACGTCGGCAAGCAGTACAACCCCTCTCTGCGCGCAGGCGGGCTTTGTCTTGCTGAAATTTAAGCCCAAGATGGGTTGGCATGGAGGGAAATGAAACGAGGCGTAGACTATCGTCGACGTACGGCTGTGCTTTAATGGTGCCGGGGATGACAACCAAAGGGCTTCTGCTGTGAAAAGAAATGGCACTCCACACCATCACTACCTCACAAGCTGGTAAGTGAAAACAGTACATGGAACTGTTTTGATAAATTAATTTATTTTAATTTTAATATTTTATTTCTTAAGAACTCGTAGAAAATATACACAACAACTTAAGCACTGCCATTGAAAAATTTGTTAAAGCTACAGTGAAATTACACACATTTTGTTTTCAGAAATTCTGAGTAGCATTTCGGAAGGCGAGTTCCAGTGAAACGGGATTTCTTGTATTAGAATATATTTAAAACAAACTTATAAATTACCAGTCATGGACACTGAACGAAGTGAAGTAAATGAAGTCAAGATTTCGAGAGCAGTTTGAAATTGGAAAACAACGGGTGAACACAATGAAGGAAAGGAAATACAACTCACAAGGGAACCTCCCCATCGCACCCGCCTCAGATTTAATTATAAGTTGGCACAGTGGATAGGCCTTGAAAACTGAACACAGATCAATTGAGAAAACAGGAAGAAGTTGTGTGGAACTATGAAAAAATAAGCAAAATATACAAACTGAGTAGTCCATGCGCAACATATGCAACAATAAGGTAATGGTGAGCTCTGGAGAGCGGTGGTCCCGTGGTTAGCGTGAGCAGCTGCAGAAGGAGAGGTCCTTGGTTCAAGTCTTCCCTCGAGTGAAAACTTTTAATTTTTTATTTACAGTTTATGTCACAATCTCTTTATGTTTTCATCACTTTTTTGGGAGTGATTATCACATCCACAAGAAAACCTAAATCGGGCATGGTAGAAGAATCTTTTTACCCATTCGCCAAGTGTACAGGTTAGGTGGGTCGACAACATATTCCTGTCATGTGACGCACATGCCGTCACCTGTGTCGTATAGAATATATCAGACGTGTTTTCCTGTGGAGGAATCGGTTGACCTATGACCTTGCGATCAAATATTTTCGGTTCCCATTGAAGAGGCACGTCCTTTCGTCTACTAATCGCACGGTTTTGCGGTGCGGTCGCAAAACACAAACACTAAACTTATTACAGTGAACAGAGACGTCAATGTACGAACGGAAAGATCATTAACTATAGGAAAATAATGAAAATAAAATTTTCACTGCAAGGAAGACTTGAACCAAGGACCTCTCGTTCAACAGCTGCTCACGCTAACCACGGGACCACGGCTCTCCATAGCTCACTATCTCCTTGATGTTGCATATGTTGCGCATGGACTACTCAGTTTGTTTATTTTGCTTATTGTTTCGTAGTTCCACACAACTTCTTCCTGTTTTCTCGATTGATCTGTGTTCAGTTTTTCAAGGCCTATCCACTGTGCCAACTTATAACTAAATCTGAGGGGGGAGCGATGGGGAGGTTCCCTTGTCAGTAATGAACTGAGAACAATACAACTGGAATGAGGAATGGGGAACGAGGAACCAACCGCGAAAAAACCGAGACCGACCGAACGAAACTGAGGCGGGAACGAGACACATCTGAAGGGAATGCTAAATGACCGTTCTCTGAAGTAGTTCCTCGGTGATTTCGTTCTGTTTAGTAAACAGTTCCTTTGGACCTTTTGCTTCGCGTGCGTGGACGAGCGTTATCTTAAGCGCCTTTTACACGAGCAACTTTCCTTTCTCATCCGACTACTCATGGTGAGTGAGTCTCCGAGTGAGCTCCTGGCGTTTCATTCCTGTAATATCCTCTGCCACGAGCTTTCGTTTACACGCCATTACCAAAATTATATGTGTAGTGTGGGCTGACTGCTGTGCAATTTGGCAAAGTGAGGTTATGACGGACTATCTTTTTCACGAAAAAATCGAAATATATTAACAAAATCCAGCAACAAGCAGTGATAATAGAGTTTATTAATGACCAAAGCAAAGTTCACAGTTGATGTATATGTCCAAAGTCTTGTGGTAAATTCTCTACATTCCTGAGAACTGAAAGAATAAGGAAATTGTCCAAATATTTCAAAATAAATACATTAATTTTGTAGAAAAAATTATACTTGCGAACACACCAAACTGTATTTAGAACTCAGTATATAGTACCTTAACAATTTAGCCTTCGTATCTTGTTTTCTTTCTAGAAGCCAAATAACATCGAAAATTATTTCTCTCGTTAAATTAATTTTGACCTGTTCACAGATGAAATAATTTGCATTAGAACGCGTTTACCTATTTACATTCTTATTTATCCATAGTGCAGGCATTTTCTTTATCCAGGTATTGTACAACATAAAAGCCATTTTGTTTAAGACATTTCGTTTCTCTTGTACAAGAACTCTAGTAGAAAAATACGAGGTTCTCATACAAACTATTCAATGTGTGACGAAAAAAAAAGCAACAAAACAACACAATAAAGATTGAGAAGACACGAAAGTACAAATTCTATTTCTGTAATAGGACTGAGCTCGCCCAGAACACGTCTTTGGCCGTTGATTTACAAGCAAGCACGCAACACGCGCCCACAATGGGAGGTCGATTTCATGCAGAATGTCGTTCGTGTGGATCTGGATTTATTGGAAGATGGTACCGGGATATTCGTGGCTAGTGAGGAACTCAACTGTTATTTCATACACGGTTCTTGTGATTTCATTTGGTCAGATTTTAAAGTGAAAGATGCAACTAGCCATAAGCTCCGAAAGACGCGACAACTCAGTGACCTATGTGTAAAATGGTAACTAATTCTAAACGTATTTATGAAAGGAGAGCCAAAGGAATTAATGATATTAGCTGCCATTGGCTATTTATTTAATTCAAGGTGGAAATTTCAAAATTTGTTCTTGTCCGGGATCGAACCCGGATCTCATGCTTCCTTTTTTTTTCTTTTTCTTCACTTTGTACATTATTGATCTTATCATTTGGTCTGGGCGGACGTCACATGCCACCCCTATAAGTACGTCGCTGAATGTTTCACTCTGTTTTTTTTTTTTTTTTTTTTCTTTTTCCCTGAGGGCAGGCAGCCCTCTGATCGAACACGCTGAGCTACCGTGCCGGCAACGTATTAGCTGATGTGCCTACTAATGTGCCACCCGGCACAGCAGTCATGGCAACTGCGCGGACTACCCTAGCACACCTCCCGTCAGACCCAAATTATCAACTTACCCACACACTATTGATGCAGATTCTCATTACTCGCGCCATTTCCCCGACTTCCGTAAGGGTAAAAAAATGACTCTGAGCACTATGGGACTTAACATCTGACGACATCAGTCCCCTAGAACTTCGAACTACTAAAACCTAACTTTCCTAAGGACATCACACACATCCATGCCCGAGACAGGATTCGAACCTGCGACCGTAGCGGTCGCGCGGTTCCAGACTGAAGCGCCTATAGCCGCTCCGCCACACCGGCCGGCCGACTTCCGTAAGAGCTCTATCGTGTAATGAAAGTGGTCCAGACGAGTGGATTCGATTGGACATGAATGTATGCATATACTCACATCCCGTGACGCCCACAGCACGTGTATGCTCACCACGTGATCCACACCCGTTCAGAGCGTAGTGTGGGTTGTGTCAGTGCAAGTGGAGCAGTGCAAAGTGTACGATGGCATTCACAGTGGAGCAGCGGGTGTCCGCTGTGGAAATTAATGTGATGACAAAGTCGTGGAAACGGTGTGGTAAGTAGTTTGCTGAGAAGTTTAAGGTGTCAAAGTGCCAGAAAAGAAGGCCATGCAACTCTTAGTCCAAAAATGGCGTCAGGCAGGATCTGTTTTAAACAAGTCAAAAAACATACCGAAACGTGCCCGTACATCAGCAAATGTGACTGCCGTTCACTTGAAAATGCTTCCGAGTTCTACCAAATCAACCCGACGCCCGTCGAAAGAGGCCAGCACATGACGTCGATCATGCGGACGAATACTCCACCTGAACTTTCACGTGCATCCCTACCTACTGTCTGTTGTTCATGCATTAAAACCAGCAGATGCTCCTCAACGCCTCCAATTTTGAAAGTGGCTGCCCACTGAGATAATAAAGGATGGCTTCGACATGGATCTGTTCTTTATGTCTGATGAAGCCTGGTCTCACCTGAGTGGTTACGTCAACACACAAATAGCCGGCCGCGCTGGCCGAGCGGTTCTAGGCGCTTCAGTCCGGAACCGCGCGACTGCTACGGTCGCAGGTTCGAATCCTGCCTCGGGCATGGTTGTGTGTGATGTCCTTAGGTTAGTTAGGTTTAAGTAGTTCTAAGTTCTAGGGGACTGATGACCTCAGATGTTAAGTCGAATAGTGCTCAGAGCCATTTGAACAATTCGGTCGCGTGGCTGCAGACTGTAGCTCCTAGAACCGCTCGACCACACCGGCCGGCGATAATGAGCAAGAGGAACTACATCAGTAGTGTGTGGATAAGTTGACAGTTTGGATCTGACAAGAGGCATCGTAGGGTGGCCCGTGCAGTCGCGATGAACGGATAACGCGGTGGTTAGCATATCTACGTAGTGAACAGGAGACATGGGTTCCATTCCTGGTCTGGAATAAATTTTGAATTTCTCCATTGATTTAAATCAGTTCCCACTGGCAGCTAATGCTGTTAACACATTTGTGTGTTGATTCATAGTGGCTGCAGGAGCAAAATGGTGTCTGTTCTTTTGGACATGTCTGAAAGAACAGAGATCATATATAAGAATTTATGAAAGCTTTATAAATGTTTTCGTAATTAATTGGAACCTACCTGGCTCATAAAAGGCCTGGTCTTTTATAACATGTAACATATCGCCGTGTTTCTTTGAAAAGCAACAAATTCTCAGGGAGCAAATTGTGTGCCTCGCTTTCTATCTCTTGACTTTTTGGAATAGAATTTTATGTTTCCCTGGCTAACACCGTTCTCAGTGTATTAATGTGGAGAACAAAAGGTGGTGTCATTGCAGTCAAACATCAGAAGCAAAATCCCGGAAAATAGGGTGTTTTTCGTGGAGAAAATCGTATTATAGCTCGTAGCGAGGCGAGAAGCACTGTTTGTGTGTGTGTGTGTGTGTGTGTGTGCGTCTGTGTGTGTGTGTGAGAGAGAGAGAGAGAGAGAGAGAGAGAGAGAGAGAGGTGGCGGACACTGGTGCGGCTGTAACTCATCTGGAGTGAGTCGCGAAGACAGAAAGGACGAGAGAGAGAGTAAGGCAAAGTGTTGGAGAGGGGGGGGGGGGGGGGGAGGCAGGTGCGTGGCTTGGTGAGCACCCTGTTCTGTTCAGTCCCGGCGCCTCCCTCCGCGTGCCTCCATTAAAAGCTGTTTTTGATGTGGAATGCAACAAACGATTTCAAAGAATGTAGTTTTATATACGCCTGCGCTGCGTCAAACGGCATTATAATTACACACGCGCGCTCACGCACGGGCAGGTAGGGGGAGAGAGAGTAGTGGGTGGGAGGGAGCGGGCAGAGATAGCCGGCTGTCAGGAGCACGCAGCGCGCCGCATCACGACGCACGTGCGTGCGCGGCTGCGTGTTTGCGCGCGGACCGATTTTCGCGGCCCCTAATGAAGTGGGCGGCAGCTGCGCGTTCGCACGTCGCGCTGCCGTGTGTCGGGCTGTTCGCCGCCCACCGTTCTTTGTTGCCGCGGCCAGAGCACCACTGTGCGTGTGACGGCGCCCGCGGCGGCGATCGCCGGTCGCTCGTCCGCTGTTTGTGGCTGTCCAGATATCGATACGTCCCCGGGCACTGCCAAGTTGGGTCGCGCCCTATTGACGCCGCGCGGACCCGAATCAAAAGACACGCCTGTCGCGATGGTACTGCGTACGCTTTTTGTTGGCAGTCTGCGCTTTGCACCGACCGCGCGGCCAATGGTCCGACGTGTAGCTTTGTTTGTCATTCCTACGAAATTTAACAGGTTTATCCGCCAGCCGTGAACGCGCTCTGCAGTACTGTCAGCTCGTACACACGCAATAGTTTACCAGTATGAAGATCCATACATCATTACTAAAGTCTGATTTCAGTTAGTTAGTATCTGATACGACGACCTAGGCTGGTAGGGGCCAAGATGGTCGTTTTTAGAAACTGCACAGGAAAGTTTCAATAAAATCTGATAAGTAAGATAACCTTCAAAGAAGTGAGAATGATGGAGACTACTAAGACTCAGATAAAAAGATGAAAGTGCTCCTGAACGCAAATCAGCTTCAAAATTTGTTCCTAATCAGGTAAATTTAAATAATTGGTAAGAAAACGACGTAAGCTGTGTCCCTTACTTAGCACTGCCTATGTGAATTTACGTGACAGTCCGACGGCAGAATTGTTAAGTGACACCCTTAATATCATAGCCTACTTTTTTGAAGTACTTATAAATCATTATTTCAAAACTTGGTAATGTGAATCTTAGTGACATAAAGTGAAACAATTCGGATCTCTTAAATCTGTGTAATGTATCGATTACTGATTCTGCAAGTAAAGAGTGGTCATTAACCCGTATTAAGGGCACTCGGTCTGCAAGTAAACGTAGTACCCATAGACGTATTTTAAGAGTAAAAAAAATGGTTCAAATGGCTCTGAGCACTATGCGACTTAACAGCTCAGGTCATCAGTCCCCTAGAACTTAGAACTACTTAAACCTAACTAACCTAAGGACAGCACACAACACCCAGCCATCTACATCTACATCTACATCTACATCCATACTCCGCAAGCCACCTGACGGTGTGTGGCGGAGGGTACCCTGAGTACCTCTATCGGTTCTCCCTTCTATTCCAGTCTCGTATCGTTCGTGGAAAGAAGGATTGTCGGTATGCTTCTGTGTGGGCTCTAATCTCTCTGATTTTATCCTCATGGTCTCTTCGCGAGATATACGTAGGAGGGAGCAATATACTGCTTGACTCTTCGGTGAAGGTATGTTCTCGAAACTTTAACAAAAGCCCGTACCGAGCTACTGAGCGTCTCTCCCGCAGAGTCTTCCACTGGAGTTTATCTATCATCTCCATAACGCTTTCGCGATTACTAAATGATCCTGTAACGAAGCGCGCTGCTCTCCGTTGGATCTTCTGTATCTCTTCTATCAACCCTATCTGGTACGGATCCCACACTGCTGAGCAGTATTCAAGCAGTGGGCGAACAAGCGTACTGTAACCTACATCCTTTGCTTTCAGATTGTATTTCCTTAGGATTCTTCCAATGAATCTCAGTCTGGCATCTGCTTTACCGACGATCAACTGTATATGATCATTCCATTTTAAATCACTCCTAATGCGTATTCCCAGATAATTTATGGAATTAACTGCTTCCAGTTGCTGACCTGCTATTTTGTAGCTAAATGATAAGGGATCTATCTTTCTATGTATTCGCAGCACATTACACTTGTCTACATTGAGATTCAATTGCCATTCCCTGCACCATGCGTCAATTCGCTGCAGATCCTCCTGCATTTCAGTACAATTTCCTATTGTTACAACCTCTCGATACACCACAGCATCATCTGAAAAAAGCCTCAGTGAACTTCCGATGTCATCCACAAGGTCATTTATGTATATTGTGAATAGCAACGGTCCTATGACACTACCCTGCGGCACACCTGAAATCACTCTTACTTCGGAAGACTTCTCTCCATTGACAATGACATGCTGCATTCTGTTATCTAGGAACTCTTCAATCCAATCACACAGTTGGTCTGATAGTCCATATGCTCTTACTTTGTTCATTAAACGACTGTGGGGAACTGTATCGAACGCCTTGCGGAAGTCAAGAAACACAGCATCTACCTACCTGTGAACCCGTGTCAATGGCCCTCTGAGTCTCGTGGACGAATAGCGCGAGCTGGGTTTCGCACGACCGTCTTTTTCGAAACTCATGCTGATTCCTACAGAGTAGATTTCTAGTCTCCAAAAAAGTCATTATACTCGAACATAATACGTGTTCCAAAATTCTACAACTGATCGACGTTACAGATATTGGTCTATAGTTCTGTACATCTGTTTGACGTCCCTTCTTGAAAACGGGGATGACCTGTGCCCTTTTCCAATCCTTTGGAACGCTACGCTCTTCTAGACACCTACGGTACACCGCTGCAAGAAGGGGGGCAAGTTCCTTCGCGTACTCTGTGTAAAATCGAACTGGTATCCCATCAGGTCCAGCGGCCTTTCCTCTTTTGAGCGATTTTAATTGTTTATCTATCCCTCTGTCGTCTATTTCGATATCTACCATTTTGTCATCTGTGCGACAATATAGAGAAGGAACTACAGTGCACTCTTCCTCTGTGAAACAGCTTTGGAAAAAGACATTTAGTATTTCGGCCTTTAGTCTGTCATCCTCTGTTTCAGTACCATTTTGGTCACAGAGTGTCTGGACATTTTGTTTTGATCCACCTACCGCTTTGACATAAGACCAAAATTTCTTAGGATTTTCTGCCAAGTCAGTACATAGAACTTTACTTTCGAAGTCATTGAACGCCTCTCGCATAGCCCTCCTCACACTACATTTCGCTTCGCGTAATTTTTGTTTGTCTGCAAGGCTTAGGCTATGTTTATGTTTGCTGTGAAGTTCCCTTTGCTTCCACAGCAGTTTTCTAACTCGGTTGTTGTACCACGGTGGCTCTTTTCCATCTCTTACGATCTTGCTTGGCACATACTCATCTAACGCATATTGTACGATGGTTTTGAACTTTGTCCACTGATCCTCAACACTATCTGTACTTGAGACAAAACTTTTGTGTTGAGCCGTCAGATAACTCTGTAATCTGCCTTTTGTCACTTTTGCTAAACAGAAAAACCTTCCTACCTTTTTTAATATTTTTATTTACGGCTGAAATCATCGATGCCGTAACCGCTTTATGATCGCTGATTCCCTGTTCTGCGTTAACTGTTTCAAATAGTTCGGGTCTGTTTGTCACCAGAAGGTCTAATATGTTATCGCCACGAGTCGGTTCTCTGTTTAACTGCTCATCACGAGGCAAAGAAAATCCCTGACCCCGCCGGGAATCGAACCCGGGTGGAGGGTCTCCAAACACGTCTTCGATGGTCATCGGGGCTCAGTTCGAAGCGGGACTTATGACTGAAGACGACTCTACTCCAGTCAATGAGATTCCAGGCTGAAGTCGTGTCTGGAGACGCCCCAGACAGGTTTGGCATACCAGCTTGACTGTCACCTGTATACATCCCGACAGGTAGGAGTGATGGTCTATGGTGCAATTTCCCCTCTTGTGTGGGGCCCGTGAGATCGCATCTGCAGCGCCATCTGCTTCCTATAACGGCTGACGACGAATGTGAATACACAGTAACACAAGTCCCATACATCGATAGTCGTTTCATACCCGTAAACATGGGTTTTGTGTCTACGAACTACGATTTGCGGACAACATTAATTTTCTGTTATCATTTGAAGAAAACTGTTGCAGAATCGCACCGAATGCATGTCGAAACATTCGAGGAACATGCTCTTGGTATTAAAAAAAAAAACAGTGTTTCTAGTGGTTAAAAAAAATTCAGAAGTGGCGATTTTGACGTGAGGAACGACGAGCGCGGGAAACCACCGGAAAAGTTCCAAGATAACGAATTGCAGGCCTTACTGGATGAAGATGATACTCAAACTCAACAGGAACTCGCGGAAAAATTGAATGTGAAACAGAAAGCCGTTTATCTTCGATTGAAAGCTCCGGGAAAGGTGGAGAAAGTGGAAAATGGGTTGCTCATGAACTATATGAAAACTAGCAAGCAAATCGAAAGATCACTTGTGAAACGCTGCTCGCCAGATACAAAAGAAAGTCGTTTCTCCATCCATCTAAGAGTGATAGATGACGAAAAATGTATATACTTCGAGAATACGAAGCGTTGTTAATCATGTGTGAATTCAAGCAAACCATCGACATCCGCTGCAAGATCAAATCCCTTTGGAAAGAAGACAATGCTCTGTGTTTGGTGGGATCGGAAGGGTGTCATTTATTACGATTTTTAACCTGTTAACACTGATCCCTACCAACAGCAAATTATCGATTTAAATCGAGAATTACATTAAAAACGACCAGAATATGGAAAAAGGCAACACAAAGTCATATTGCTCCACGATTACGCCCCATCCCACACAGAAAAATGGGTCAGGGAAACGATCGATGCGTTCAGTTGGGAAGTACTAGGGCATACGACTTATTCTCCAGACTTGTCTCCGTCAGATTATCATCTGTATGCATCACTGGGACACGCTATCGCTGAACAACGCTTCAATTCGTATGAAAATGTACGAAAATGGCTCGGTGACTGGTTCGCTTCAAAAGAAGAACTATTTGTTTGGCGTGGCATGCATAGCCTTCCGGAGAGGTGGGAGAAACGTATAAATAGCAATGGAGATTATTTTGAATAAAATATTGTTTATCAGTTTCAAATAACAGACGTGTAATTACTGCAACGAAATTCCGGTTTCATACTTCTACACCTGGTATTTGATTTGTTTTATTTATGAAGGGCTTCCGTCTTGCAATATGACCGTGAAAATTACCTGCCGACAGCACCCTCTATACTGTTTCTTTGGCAGTCTCTGTAGTGAGTTTTGCAGCACTTAACTCGGGGTCCTTCTTCGTTTGTCTGATGATACAACACGCTTCTTGCACAGAAACCGTTCTTGGACGTCCTGTATGCGGTAAACTGTCTATACTATCTTCCTCTCGGGATCTTCTTATTATATCGGAAACTGTACTTTTCTTCATTTGTAGCATTTCAGAAATTTTACGACAGCTTTTGCCTTTATCATGGTGAAAAATTACTTGTGCCGCTGTCCGAATGTGCTCTCTCTTCCTCAGCGGCCCATCGTTACTTCAGCTGCACACAGCACACTCACTACCTCGCTGAATGTTTACGTTCACACTGCCCTTGGCTCCTCTACACAACATCTCTGGAGGACAAATGAGTGTGTCCAGATAACCTTGTTGACGCACGTCACTGGTTCTCCCCTGTTTTCTAAACGTAAACATTTTACCATGGTGTTAACTCTGTCGAACAGGGATATGAACAACTAGTTTGCGTGTGCACTGTTTTCCTTGAGCCATAGGGCCAGCGTGTCGCAAAGGCTAGTTTTTAATAAATGTCCTAGTAATTGTTTTTTTTATTTAATAAAATTTGAACCAAATAGCCATATACAGTTACTTTGCTTAACATTTTACATTTACATTTTACATTTTTGCATATTCATTTATCGATTTCACTCTTTTACTGCACAGTTGTATATGATATCGTTCACAGGCTTCGTTACACAGTTCACATACACATGTTGTGGTTGGGACGTGATAAGTTTTGTTTTTGCAGATTAGATGATGAAAGCCGTGAATAGAAAGTCTAGTTACGACATGTCGCAGCTCCAAGTTTGGTGCTGTCCATGAGCGGTTCGTCATTGCTTCGGTGCCATTGAACTCCGGACATTTTTTTTTTCTCTTTTGTCCTCCATGATCTTCAGTTGCTTTCTGGAAGCCCTGGTGTGTGGCATTATATATCGAAGTTTGATGTCTTCAATTAGGAATGTCTCTCTCGCTAGCAGGTACACTAGTCTAGATCTTGTTGTCTTTGACAGACCTAGTGCTCTTTTTAGATAAGTCGATTTTACCTTTTCTAGAGTTTCTAGATTTTTTTCTGTCGGGTGGTCCCATATAACCTCCATCCCATAGGCCAGGATTGGCAAGATTTTTGTGTTGAATAATTTCATGGCTGTTTCTAGACTGAGTAGGCGGATGTTTTTGATGTCCTATATTGCTATTATTGCTTGGGCTGTACTTTTGTTGTATGTTTTGTGAAGCATTTGGCTGTTGGTTGCAATGTCATCCCTAGGTATTTAAAGTCTGATGAGATTTTTATTTTTTGTCCTCTGATGCTGACTTCCGCATTCTTGGGTGTTTTGCCTCCTTTTCTGAAAATTACCATTTCTGTCTTTGTTATATTTATGTGTAGTTTGTGTTCACTGCACCATTTGTCTATTTTCTCAATGATTCTCTGTATCCTCTGTATATCTATTGAACCTACGGCTATGTCGTCAGCGTATGCATATACATATACATCTTCTTCATTTTCTGCAATTCGGAGTACTTCTTCAGTGGCAAGAATGTACAGCAAAGGGCTCATTGGGTCACCCTGTAAGACTCCGTTCGATTGCAGAACGGGGTTCGAAAAAGAGAGGTTGTCTGATATTGTGATTAGGTTGTATTCGAGGATTGACTTTATTATTCTTGCCCATACGCTATAGTCTCCCATTGTGTTTTCCAGTTTTCGGACTATGAGATCTCTTTCCAGTAGGTCAAAGGCTTTGTCCGAATAATTATGTGAATCACTGTATATAACCTGGCGTGTCAGTACGTATGAATGCTGCAAATAAACCGTCGTATAAAAACACGGCCCACCATAGCGGACCGTCAACTGAAACACTCCAGTAGAACCTGAAATACAAGAAGTTATTTTGCCAGACTGACGGACGCAGAAAAATGGTATTTAACGAGAAGACGTTGTTAAATGAGCTCTTTTGTCGAGTAAAAGTGTACAACATCACGTCAATTAAGGGGAAACGCAGATCGTATAATTAACTAGATCAAAGAATAAATCCTTCAAACGACGACAAGCTGCAAACTGCAGGTAAACGAATATTTGCGGCACAAAACACTCAACATTAATGAGAACTAGCCGTGTCATATTTGAGTTTAAATTATGGCGGCAAGACAAAATTAACCTACGTCTTTCATGTGGCACATAGTTATTCAGTCTGAAATTCCACCGCTTTTATGTCATTGACAAGATACTAAATTTTATCTGCTCCACATTGGGCTCATCTGGGACACAGACGTCGTGTTACATTAAAGATCGACAGGAAAAGTAAATTTTCCAGACAGTGTTCTAATATTTCTTACATTACAGCCATTATATTCGGCTACAAGCAGCTCTTCTTAGAGCAGTTGAGAGGACAGCAGTGGGGAGATGACGTAATATTACGTGAGATACCGGTGACAGATGGTTTATTCGCTACATGTATCGTGAGAAAGACTGCTTAAATTGTGGACCTTCTCCGCGATTTGTTTCTGTATTCGGAAGTAGCGCGCCAAAATGATGAACTTCTGTTATTAATATTAGAAAACTTAAAAGATGAATTACTTGCATTTCATATAAAAACATCTCAAGATAGCAGGCTATTATTCAGTTATTTCAAAAGAATTAAGTACCAGCAGAATAATAAACGACTACTAAACAAAAAGGCAGACGAAGCACTTACAAGGGAACCTCCCCATCGCACCCACCTCAGATTTAATTATAAGTTGGCACAGTGGATAGGCCTTGAAAACTGAACACAGATCAATCGATAAAACGGGAAGAAGTTGTGTGGAACTATGAAAAAATAAGCAAAATATACAAACTGAGTAGTCCATGCGCAACATATGCAACAATAAGGTAATGGTGAGCTCTAGAGAGCGGTGTCCCCTGGTTAGCGTGAGCAGCTGCAGAACGAGAGGTCCTTGGTTCAAGTCTTCCCTCGAGTGAAAACTTTTAATTTTTTATTTACAGTTTATGTCACAATCTCTTTATGTTTTCATCACTTATTTGGGAGTGATTGCCGGCCGAAGTGGCCGTGCGGTTAAAGGCGCTGCAGTCTGGAACCGCGTGACCGCTACGGTCGCAGGTTCGAATCCTGCCTCGGGCATGGATGTTTGCGATGTCCTTAGGTTAGTTAGGTTTAACTAGTTCTAAGTTCTAGGGGACTAATGACCTCAGCAGTTGAGTCCCATAGTGCTCAGAGCCATTTGAACCATTTGAACCATTGGGAGTGATTATCACATTCACAAGAAAACCTAAATCGGGCAAGGTAGAAGAATCTTTCTACCCATTCGCCAAGTGTACAGGTTAGGTGGGTCGACAACATATTCCTGTCATGTGACGCACATGCCGTCACCTGTGTCGTATAGAATATATCAGACGTGTTTTCCTGTGGAGGAATCGGTTGACCTATGACCTTGCGATCAAATATTTTCGGTTCCCATTGAAGAGGCACGTCCTTTCGTCTACTAATCGCACGGTTTTGCGGTGCGGTCGCAAAACACAAACACTAAACTTATTACAGTGAACAGAGACGTCAATGAACGAACGGACAGATCATTAACTATAGGACAATAATGAAAATAAAATTGTCACTGCAAGGAAGACTTGAACCAAGGACCTCTCGTTCAACAGCTGCTCACGCTAACCACGGGACCACCGCTCTCCAGAGCTCACTATCTCCTTGATGTTGCATATGATGCGCATGGACTACTCAGTTTGTTTATTTTGCTTATTTTTTCGTAGTTCCACACAACTTCTTCCTGTTTTCTCGATTGATCTGTGTTCAGTTTTTCAAGGCCTATCCACTGTGCCAACTTATAACTAAATCTGAGGGGGGAGCGATGGGGAGGTTCCCTTGTTAGCATATCTTCGGGTCCGCAGCTCGTGGTCTAGGGGCTAGCGTAGCTGTCTCGGGACCCCGGGTTCGATTCCCGGCCGGGTTGGGGAATTTCTCTGCCAGGGCACTGGGTATTTGTGTTGTCTTCATCATTTCATCATCATCATTATCATTCGTTTCAGTGGCCAGATCGGATTGAGTAAAAATTGGGACTTTGTACGGGCGCTGATGAACGCGCTGGAGCGCCAACAACCAAACATCGTCGCATATCTTCAGGTCGCTCCTATCTTGGATTGCGGGTGAAGCAGGTCGGCAGTAAGATCAGAGCTCGATCGGCAGTCTCGGAGTACGGACATGTTTTCTCGCGCGGTCGGTTCAGTTAAGACATAATTAGCAATCTCTGGTTTGTAAATGTAAGGGTTCGATCGGCAATCTCGGAGGGCAGACATATTGTCTGCTACGGTGGGTATTCGTTTAGAATTTAATTAGTAATCTCTGATTTTATGGTCAGATAATTGAGAACTATTACGACAGTAATAACGCAAACACGCAGTCATTATTTGGTTTATTCTCTGTGAAAGCATGAAGAATGGAAACTATTTGTGATCTATGAAGTGGGCTATAATTGCCGCGTTTATCGTATTCTGCTAATAAAAACCGAATGGCAGCCCGTTAAATCAAACCAATTCTAAATTTAATTACTTATACAATAACAGTGCCTCGCTAACAGTTTATTACAGCCCCAAGACATCGTATTCGCGACATTCGGCACAACAACTATAGAAAATTTGCAGCTTGGTGAACGTTATTCAGGGTTGTTGTTGGGGTTGGGTAGGGTTGTTTAATGGAAGAGACAAAACTGCGAGGTCATCGGTCTCATCGGACTAGGGAAGGACGGGGAAGGACGTCGGACGTGCCCTTTCAAAGGAACCGCCCCGGCATTTGCTGGAGTGATTTAGGGAAACCACGGAAAGCCTAAATCAGGATGGCAGGACGTGGGATTGAACCGTCGTCCTCTCGAATAGTGCTAACCACTGTTCCACTTCACTCGCTGAACGTTATTCAGAGCTTACGCATTCCGCTCACGGTTGTTGTTGTTGTGGTCTTCAGTCCTGAGACTGGTTTGATGCAGCCCTCCATGCTACTCTATCCTGTGCAAGCTTCTTCATCTCCCAGTACTTACTGCAACCTACATCCTTCTGAATCTGCTTAGTGTATTCTTCTCATGATCTCCCTCTACGATTTTTACCCCCCACGCTGCCCTCCAATGCTAATTTTGTGATTCCTTGATGCCTCAAAACATGTCCTACCAACCGATCCCTTCTTCTAGTCAAGTTGTGCCACAAACTTCTCTTCTCCCCAATCCTATTCAATACTTCCTCATTAGTTACGTGATCTACCCACCTTATCTTCAGCATTCTTCTGTAGCACCACATTTCGAAAGCTTCTATTCTCTTCTTGTCAAACTAGTTATCGTCCATGTTTCACTTCCATACATGGCTACACTCCATACAAATACTTTCAGAAACGACTTCCTGACACTTAAATCTATACTCGATGTTAACAAATTTTTCTTCTTCAGAAACGATTTCTTTGCCATTGCCAGTCTACATTTTATATCCTCTCTACTTTGACCATCATCAGTTATTTTACTCCCTAAATAGCGTAACTCCTTTACTACTTTAAGTGTCTCATTTCCTAATCTAATTCCCTCAGCATCAACCGATTTAATTTGACTACATTCATTATCCTCGTTTTGCTTTTGTTGATGTTCATCTTATATCCTCCTTTCAAGACACTGTCCATTCCGTTCAACAGCTCTTCCAAGTCATTTGCTGTCTCTGACAGAATTACAATGTCATCGGCGAACCTCAAAGTTTTTACTTCTTCTTCGAATTTTTCTTTTGTTTCCTTTACTGCTTGCTCAGTATACAGATTGAATAACATCGGGGAGAGGCTACAACCCTGTCTCACTCCTTTCCAACCACTGCTTCCCTTTCATGCCCCTCGACTCTTATAACTGCCATCTGGTTTCTGTACAAATTGTAAATAGCCTTTTGCTCCCCGTATTTTACCCCTGCCACCTTCAGAATTTGAAACAGAGTATTCCAGTTAACATTGTCAAAAGCTTTCTCTAAGTCTACAAATGCTAGAAACGTAGGTTTGCCTTTTCTTAATCTTTCTTCTAAGATAAGTCGTAAGGTTAGTATTGCCTCACGTGTTCCAACATTTCTACGGAATCCAAACTGATCTTCCCCGAGGTCCACTTCTACCAGTTTTTCCATTCGTCTGTAAAGAATTCGCGTTAGTATTTTGCAGCTGTGACTTATTAAACTGATAGTTCGGTAATTTTCACATCTGTCAACACCTGCTTTCTTTGGGATTGGAATTATTATATTCTTCTTGAAGTCTGAGGGTATTTCGCCTGTCTCATACATCTTGCTCACCAGATTGTAGAGTTTTGTCATGACTGGCTCTCCCAAGGCTATCAGTAGTTCTAATGGAATGTTGTCTACTCCCGGGGCCTTGTTTCGACTCAGGTCTTTCAGTGCTCTGTCAAACTCTTCACGCAGTATCGTATCTCCCATTTCGTCTTCATCTACATCCTCTTCCATTTCCATAATATTGTCCTCAAGTACATTGCCCTTGTATAAACCCTCTATATACTCCTTCCACCTTTCTGCCTTCACTTCTTTGCTTAGAACTGGGTTGCCCTCTGAGCTCTTGATATTCATACAAGTGGTTCTCTTCTCTCCAAAGGTCTCTTTAATTTTCCTGTAGGCAGTATCTATCTTACCCCTGATGAGACAAGCCTCTACATCCTTACATTTGTCCTCTAGCCATCCCTGCTTAGCCATTTTGCACTTCCTGTCGATCTCATTTTTGAGACGTTTGTATTCCTTTTTGCCTGCTTCATTTACTGCATTTTTATATTTTCTCCTTTCATCAGTTAAATTAAATACTTCTTCTGTTACCCAAGGGTTTCTACTAGCCCTCATCTTTTTACCTATTTGATCCTCTGCTGCCTTCACTATTTCATCCCTCAAAGCTACCCATTCTTCTTCTACTGTATTTCTTTCCCCCATTCCTGTCAATTGTTCCCTTATGCTCTCCCTGAAACTCTCTACAACCTCTGGTACTTTCAGTTTATCCAGGTCCCATCTCCTTAAATTCCCACCTTTTTGCAGTTTCTTCAGTTTCAATCTGCAGTTCATAACCAATATATTGTGGTCAGAATCCACATCTGCCCCTGGAAAAGTCTTACAATTTAAAACCTGGTTCCTAAATCTCTGTCTTACCATTATATAATCTATCTGATACCTTTTAGTATATCCAGGATTCTTCCAGGTATACAACCTTCTTTTATGATTCTTGAACCAAGTGTTAGTTATGATTAAGTTATGCTCTGTGCAAAATTCTACAAGACGGCTTCCTCTTTCATTTCTTCCCCCCAATCCATATTCACCTACTATGTTTCCTTCTCTCCCTTTTCCTACTGACGAATTCCAGTCACCCATGACTATTAAAGTTTCGTCTCCCTTCGCTACCTGAATAATTTCTTTTATCTCGTCATACATTTCATCAATTTCTTCATCATCTGCAGAGCTAGTTGGCATATAAACTTGTACTACTGTAGTGGGCGTGGGCTTTGTGTCTATCTTGGCCACAATAATGCGTTCACTATGCTGTTTGTAGTAGCTAACCCGCACTCCTATTTTTTTATTCATTATTAAACCTACTCCTGCATTACCCCTATTTGATTTTGTATTTATAACCCTGTAATCACCTGACCAAAAGTCTTGTTCCTCCTGCCACCGAACTTCACTAATTCCCACTATATCTAACTTTAACCTCTCCATTTCCCTTTTTAAATTTTCTAACCTACCTGCCCGATTAAGGGATCTGACATTCCACGCTCCGATCCGTAGAATGCCAGTTTTCTTTCTCCTGATAACGACGTCCTCTTGAGTAGTCCCCCCCCCCCCCCCCCCCGGAGATCCGAATGGGGGACTATTTTACCTCCGGAATATTTTACCCAAGAGGACGCCATCATCATTTAATCATACAGTAAAGCTGCATGTCCTCGGGAAAGAATACCGCTCACAGTAGAGGAAGCAACTGGGCAGCTCACGTGTACTGCAGTATTACAACAAACGAGATCAGTGACACGTCATGTGTTGTAACACAGAGGAGACACGAAAGAAGGAAATTTTCGAGAGATGGAATTTATCATGCTCACACATGTCTGAGAGAAAATTTGAAGTTGTTGACTGTAGAGTTTAATAAAGCTTCGAATAGCACATAGGCATGAGAGACAGCATCGTTTATACAGGCTGTGCAGCTCGTTGGCTAAATATGTGATGAGCACGGCATTACTAAACTCCCACCGAGTAATTTTCTGTTTATACAAAACATCTGACAGCAATATGTAATCAAACTGGAATGATAAAAACTTGGATACTATAACCCAGAGACTGTTCTGTGACGTATAAAGAACATGGAGAAGCTTCAGCAGTTGTCCAGTCGACTCCTCTTAATACAAAGTTTCGTTAAATTAAAATCATGTTTCCAATCGCAGAACGTGTCCAGTGGTGGTAGGCAGGGGCTTATAAATCAATTAATGAAATCAATCAGTTAATTTATGAATTAAAAGCAATTTTCCGTCGCCAACTACGGCCATCTATGGCTCGGCTTAGTAGAGGACCATCGAATGGTGCGGGTGGGGTGATTTTCGTTTTCACCAATTAGTTATCTCAGAAAGTTCAAAAGAAGGCGAAAATCTCTAAAAATGATGGGCCCAAGGAAACCAGCATTCGGCGAACTGGCGCCGCTACAGGTTTCCAAATATGAGCGCCGGAGACCGAGCTACGTCAAGGGCCGAAAGCGGCAAGAGCCATTGCAGTACCACCCCATCCCCGCCCCCCCCCCCCCCAATCGAGTTTGTGACAGGAACTTTTTCCTGTGCACGATTCCCGGGCCGTCATTTCGTCTGCAGTTCTTGGTCGGCCCCACTTCGTTATTAGTAGTATTGCGGGGGTCGCCGCCATTTTATTGCTTGCATATCGGCATCCATCACTCTGGAAACAACCATGTGTTCACTCAGCCAGCCTTAGTAAAGACATTTTGCTGTAGCACGCTCGTGGCAACTCCGGCCGCGGTTATTATTATGCTCCGCGAGCAACCGGCATTACGATTCCATTAATGCTAGCGCGGTACGCTTTGTCGTGCTGCCCCTTTCTGTGTGACTCTTCTTGACTCGCAGCATTCGTTTGTGATTCTCATTTCCCAGAAAGCATCCAATTTTTTTTCCAATTGTCACTTTCTCTGGGGACTGGACGAGTCATCGTTGTTGTTCAATGTTTTCCATGTATTGAATTTTCTCATTTCGCGGGAACAGAAGGGCCATCTGTTTAATTGTTAGAAACTATTCAACAGCCAAGGTCGTATAAAGTATTTTTTTATGGGAGACAACTGGTTTGAACAGACTATGCTGTCATCTTTAGGTATTAAAACCCTTTGTTGTAAAACATGTCCATTTTACGCTGACCTCATGCACAAGACATCAGGTGGATAAAAATTGCACATTATAAAAGGCTTGTCATCGCTAAAATATTTAAAAACACAAAGCACATTGTGGCAACAGGCTATATCCATATAAATATTGCTCACACTTGCTTGTTGCATCATATAAACACTGTACACAATAGCACAATTGTGTACATATGCCGGACATGTTCTAAACAGTGCGACTCCATTATATAGAATATAACCAGCATACGTAAACTGTTGTGCTATTGTGGCCGGCCGGGGTGACGAGCGGTTCTAGGCGCTACAGTCTGGAACCCCGTGACCGCTACGGTCGCAGGTTCGAATCCTGCCTCGGGCATGGATGTGTGTGACGTCCTTAGGTTAGGTAGGTTTAAGTAGTTCTAAGTTCTAGGGGATTTATGACCACAGCAGTTGAGTCCCATAGTGCTCAGAGCCATTTGAACCATTTTTGACTTGTACCACAATTGAAATAAGGCCTTCATATCTAGGGACTTGAGAAAGTTACACATGTCGTCCCTATCTTAGACCATCGCACAACAGGAGTGGCGTATTGTCAGTAGATGGTGTATGTTCCGCTTTCCTGCATACACAGTTCTGCTGCGGTTCGGATAACAGGTGCATCGCATTGTGGAAGTGAAATGACACAGGAACGGAGAGACTACTACCAAGATGAAGTACGCAGGACGGCACTATTTTCGCTGGCAAATCGGCTAAATTGCACACATATTCACCGTAAAATTCTGGCAGCATGTGGACCAAATGCAACGTCGCGTCCGCCAGTAATGAAAAAGCGCTAACAGTTTGACCAAGATGCTGTGGGTGATGCTGAAGCGCCATAGAGTCCAGATACCGCACCATACCATTTCCATCTTTTCGGCAAGCTGAAAGAACATCTGTGGGGCAATATACTTTCCAAGAGGCAGGAATTCACACAGCGGTTCCCGAATGGCTCAGTGAACAAGGAGTGGTTTTTTATTGTCGAGGAATTGGAAGACTGGTGGAAAGTTCTGGCCGTTGTTTACAGAGACTTAATAATTGTGTTGAAAAATAGTGCCATGTATGTGTGTCTTTAAACTGTAAAGCAACATTCAACAAAAGTTACTTGGCCTGCCATAATAACGCGTAAATTACTATTTGATAGCCTCTCGCAGTAAAGCACACCAGTGTTGAAACCATAGCTATGTGGATGATAGAATCCAACTTATTTTATTCGTGTTTATTGTTGTCTATGTAAGATAAAGGGACATAAATTCGTGACAGATCTTCTACAATATTTTTTTCACTCTGTAACATGAAAGCATTTCATCCAGTTATATATATGATATTACCAGAGTAACTACAAATAGAAATCTAAAAAATGGTTCAAATGGCTCTGAGCACTATGGGACTTAACATCTGAGGTCATCAGTTCCCTAGAACTTAGAACTACTTAACCTACCTAACCTAAGGACATCACACACACCCATGACTGAGGCAGGATTCGAACCTGCGACCGTAGCAGTCACGCGGTTCCGGACTGAACCGCTCGGCCACCGCGGCCGGCCAAATAGAAATCTAACAACTTTTTTTTACAAGTACAAATGGAATTTCAAATGATGGTCAAGTACCACACACATTGGTACATAATTTCGTCATATCCGTAAGTAATTTCGTTATAGATACAAGGTAATTTTGGGAAAGTTCTAACGCGATTAGCAGATTGCAGCTACGTCAATAATACCTGTCAACAACGATGTTCCAAGAGACTACAAGCCGAAACAGCACATTGCCCCTCCATTAGGTGTGGACCCAGTGAGTTAACAAAAAAGTATTACGGAATTGCCTGTATCATGAAAAATACCTTCCTTTACCTTACCTTACCCGCTTCTTATACACTCCTGGAAATGGAAAAAAGAACACATTGACACCGGTGTGTCAGACCCACCATACTTGCTCCGGACACTGCGAGAGGGCTGTACAAGCAATGATCACACGCACGGCACAGCGGACACACCAGGAACCGCGGTGTTGGCCGTCGAATGGCGCTAGCTGCGCAGCATTTGTGCACCGCCGCCGTCAGTGTCAGCCAGTTTGCCGTGGCATACGGAGCTCCATCGCAGTCTTTAACACTGGTAGCATGCCGCGACAGCGTGAACGTGAACCGTATGTGCAGTTGACGGACTTTGAGCGAGGGCGTATAGTGGGCATGCGGGAGGCCGGGTGGACGTACCGCCGAATTGCTCAACACGTGGGGCGTGAGGTCTCCACAGTACATCGATGTTGTCGCCAGTGGTCGGCGGAAGGTGCACGTGCCCGTCGACCTGGGACCGGACCGCAGCGACGCACGGATGCACGCCAAGACCGTAGGATCCTACGCAGTGCCGTAGGGGACCGCACCGCCACTTCCCAGCAAATTAGGGACACTGTTGCTCCTGGGGTATCGGCGAGGACCATTCGCAACCGTCTCCATGAAGCTGGGCTACGGTCCCGCACACCGTTAGGCCGTCTTCCGCTCACGCCCCAACATCGTGCAGCCCGCCTCCAGTGGTGTCGCGACAGGCGTGAATGGAGGGACGAATGGAGACGTGTCGTCTTCAGCGATGAGAGTCGCTTCTGCCTTGGTGCCAATGATGGTCGTATGCGTGTTTGGCGCCGTGCAGGTGAGCGTCACAATCAGGACTGCATACGACCGAGGCACACAGGGCCAACACCCGGCATCATGGTGTGGGGAGCGATCTCCTACACTGGCCGTACACCACTGCTGATCGTCGAGGGGACACTGAACAGTGCACGGTACATCCAAACCGTCATCGAACCCATCGTTCTACCATTCCTAGACCGGAAAGGGAACTTGCTGTTCCAACAGGACAATGCACGTCCGCATGTATCCCGTGCCACCCAACGTGCTCTAGAAGGTGTAAGTCAACTACCCTGGCCAGCAAGATCTCCGGATCTGTCCCCCATTGAGCATGTTTGGGACTGGATGAAGCGTCGTCTCACGCGGTCTGCACGTCCAGCACGAACGCTGGTCCAACTGAGGCGCCAGGTGGAAATGGCATGGCAAGCCGTTCCACAGGACTACATCCAGCATCTCTACGATCGTCTCCATGGGAGAATAGCAGCCTGCATTGCTGCGAAAGGTGGATATACACTGTACTAGTGCCGACATTGTGCATGCTCTGTTGCCTGTGTCTATGTGCCTGTGGTTCTGTCAGTGTGATCATGTGATGGATCTGACCCCATGAATGTGTCAATAAAGTTTCCCCTTCCTGGGACAATGAATTCACGGTGTTCTTATTTCAATTTCCAGGAGTGTATTAATTTGAAAAGATATTGTAAGATGATAACACTGCGAGAATGCGGAGAGTAGCTTCCAAGAAAGTCGATGGCGCGTTAGAGTGCCAGAGGACCAAGAGCGTTTTGATTTCTGTACGCAGTAGTGCAGAAGGGCGAGCGCAAGAGTTCTGCCGAATGATTCCACTTACACCCTTAGTTAACAGGGTAGTATTCTGTATTACTTACAAGTAACTGCTTTTTGGAAAACGCTACTCACGTCAGAAATGCTCAAACGTTTGCGAAAATTGGAATACCCAGGAATATTTCTACTTCGGAAGATGTGCGGAACATTATACCATAGACAAAACGTTACTAGGCCTGCAGAGTTATTATGTATATATAGGCCCACCAGCCTATCGGAGAGGTTGGAATTAGGTTTTTCTTATGCAAAGCTGATAGTAGAGGGCCTTCAAACGAAATAGAAATCGTACTCTTCTTTATTATTTAAAACAAGGTGGTTTCGGTTTTGTATCCTCTCACAACACTGCTGTCACTGGAAGCAGTTGTTAGCACACATATGTAATGAACAGTGAGTTTATCTTCCTCCTGACGAAAAGTCAACCGGTAATGTGGTAACGAATTCCCAGAGCCAATGTAAATTACAAGGCTGGAGTGAAAATTACGATGCTAATAATTCGAACCTGCTGAACTTAACTTATTGAATGTATAAACTCTCAAACTGGAAGTAGAATAAGAGGTTTTGGTAACACTCCACACAGCAGGGGCAGAAGTCTTCAGTTTAGTTTCGTGATTTATGCGATTATTATTCCTTTATTGGATTACGTTACACTTTTGGAATCGATCAGAGAAGCCTATATGTGCCACTATCTCTACATTGATCTGTCACAATGAGGAAGGTAGGAGGTCATAAATGCAGACATAAGGACGCTCCAGTATATGAGGGCGGTGAACTTGGAAGTACACGTTGACCTGTCTGAAACATGTACGCAATGTTAGTATGTTACATATTACACAATTTTATAAAGGAACACAATTAAATTAGTTTCTCATAAAAAAAACTGGAGGGGGGGGGGATCAGCTACATTATTTCATTTGTCTGAAACAGCTACCCTGACAGAGTTCTCATGACGGCAGAAGCCGACTAAGTTATTGCCAGTTATCTTTGTGATGGAACATAAATAATAAAGTAACAGGGTAGATTTGATAAGGTAGATTGCCTTTCGAACTAAACTCTATATTTCTTTGTCCTAGTTGCCTTTAAAGTCCGTCAAACGCGTCTGAGCTGCCTCGTTTCTTCTTTTTTTTTCTATCAGAGGTTTTCGACATTTTTCTGTCTTCATTCTTTCACAGGGAGACTGGAAAGCGCGAAACTTTCACCGATGAGCCGTAGCACAATGCTTGAATGCAAAGGACAGTATTTTCATTGACGGAAATACGGAGACTCCATAAAGTCAGGGTCTCATTTAAAAAAATAATAACTTGATAACTAAGAGAGTTAGAGCATCGTTGTAAAACATTTAACAGCTGTCAGAGTTGTTCTCTATTATTCCACAATTACAATGTGCCCCTCACAATGTGTGCGGCTAGTATAGTGACACGGAAGTTCTGCCCACGTAGGCGTCAGCATTGCAGCTCCAACAGTTCTCACTGCTTGATTGGTTCGTGCACGAACGGTAGCAATGTCATCCACTGCTGTGTGCACGCGATCCTTGACGTAACACCACAGAAATGAAGTCTAAAGGCAAGACACCGGGAGAGCGCAAGAGCCATCTTGGCACTGTCCGTCTCTTTAAAGTTCTTAAACCACAACATTATACTCGATTTTTTACGGTGGTGGCTCTCTCCGATACTGGCGTGTTAATTCCGCAGTATCTTTGTCACAGATTTGGATTCTGCATACCGGTTCACGCATTAAACCTTCTTCTGGTCTATCTCCATACTGATGGATTCCAAGAGAAAATCAGCAACAAAGGCCAAACGAAAGAAACTTTGAGATCTGCTGATCATTTTGCAACAAACCAGGATCCTCTATCTCTAAAAGTTTACAAGTTATGATTTTTTGAAATGATAGGGGGATTTTATGGACGTCCTGTATAGCGGGTGATTTCCTTAGAAGTGGTTCGCCAAATTGGGTTTTGCAAGTGCGAACGAAAATCACCTCACCGCTGAGGCTGCTGTTCAATGTCAATTTTAGATCGAAAATTGCAAAAATAATAAAAAGTTTCCCTTAGGAAGCGATACATTTTTCTAAAAAAACTTCGCTATTAAATTTCGGTTTATTACATTATTCATTTCGCGAGATTTGTTTATATTTGAGCGCTGTTTATTTATGAAGCTTCCATATTTATTTTGGGGCGGCGCCTATTTTCACATTTGCTTATTTAATACTTTATTTATATTGGACGGTGTTTGTTTAGCTGCGTTGTTTAATTACTGGCTCTTCGCCGTGGCTGTAGGACCGGCGCGCTCGCGGCCGATATAATTAGGCCACGGTGCGCAGATCATCCCATCGTGCTGGTGCTCGCTAATTGCTCCTCTGCGGACACCACCTGCCCGCAGCGGTGACGTCACAGCGATTTGACAGTCTCGTCAAAGAAGTGAGCGCTGAACGCGCTGACAGGGTCAGCTGAGACTTTGTCTGCCGTAAGGTGAAAGGCACAATGCACAATAGTTGTCGGTATCCATGTACGAGGGCATTTCGAAAAGTAAAAATGCAATGGCTCGCAGTCCTTAAATAGAACATTTATTTAGAAAACGTCAGTTACATCTTATTAACTAGATTATTTGTTATTTTTCGACATAATCACCCCCGTTATCCAAACATTTGTTAAGTCGGTCGACAAGCTTTTGTATCCCACAGTCATAGAAGGTTGCCGCCTGTTGTCGGAACCACATTTCAACTTCATCTTTGATCTCTTCATCGTCGTAAAATGGTTTGCCACCAAGATGTGACTTCAGGTAAAGAAGACATGGAAGTCGGTGGCGCAAGGTCCGGGCTGTGTGGTAGATGGTCCAATACGTCCCATTTGAATTGTTTGAGTAATGCTTTGGTTACGAGCGCTGTGTGAGGCCGAGTGTTGCCATGAAGCAAGCGGACTCCACTTGTCAGCATTCTCCTGCGTGTGTTTTGAATTTCCCTTCGAAGACGTTTCAAAGTCTGGCAATATGCAGCAGCATTAATTGTCGTTCCAGGAGGCATAAATTCCGACAGAAGAATGCCTCGTCTGTCCCAAAAAACAGAAGCCATGATTTTCTTCGCTTAAATCGACGTTTTGCATTTCTTGGCTTTTGGTGAATTCGAATGGCGCCATTGCATTGATTGTTGCTTGGATTCAGGTGTATGGTGATAAACCATCGTCTCGTCACCTGTCACAATGTGATCCAGGAACTCATCACCTGCTTCAGCATAGCGTGTGAGGAAGTCGAGTGCAAAGCCCATCCTTTTCTTTTCCGTTAACAGTTTTGGAACCCAGCGCGCACACAATTTCCTGTACCTTAACTTGACAGTCACATCATAAAGAGTTGTCAGTGACACGTCCGTTAGATCTGATGCAATTCTTTCAATGTGAGACGTCTATTCGCACGAATTGCTTCCTCCGTTCTCCGAAGAAGGGCATCAAAGATCACAGATGGCCGACCTGTTCTTTGTTCGTCATGAACATCGGTCCTACCTTCAGAGAAATGACACCATTTCGTTACATAAAAAGAAACAATTTCTCTGTGAATATCCGCTGGTCGCTGACCTTTTGCATGAAGAAAACGTAAGACGGAGCGCACTTCGCATTTGGCGGGATTCTGAATCGGCGCAGCCATTTTAAACACGACCTACTCCAACCAGAAGCAACGTTCAACTGCCGAACGACTGCGAGGAGAAAGCTAACGGTTCAAGGTTAACACCAGTGTTGCCAACTTGCTCGCCAAAACTATTCTGTTCCTCTGGCGCACGGTGTATCTTTACTTTCCGAAACACCCTCGTATCTTTAATACACTGAGGTGACAAAAGCCATGGAATACCTCCAAATAACGTGTCGGACTTCCTTTTGCCGGGCGTAGTGGAGCAGCTCGATGTCGCATGGTGTCAACGATCCTTTCTGTCTCTAAAGCCGTCGATAATTCCGATAGTTTCCCCAGTGCAGAGTGTTGTGCACGAACTGACCTCCTGATTACGTCCCATATGGGGTGATCTCGGTGGAGAAATCAGTTCCGCGAATTGTCCAGAATGTTCTTCAAACCAATCGCTAACAGTTGTGACCTGGTGTCATGGGGCACTGCCATCCATAAAAAATTCCATCGTTGTTTGGGGACATGAAGGCCATGAATGGCTCCCAGTGGTCTCCAAATAGCCGCAATAACCATTTATACGAGGTGCGGCTAGAAAAAAACCGGACTGATGATGGAAAAAACATTTATTTACAATTATTTACAATTTCATGTTTTCTCCTTCAATGTACTCTCCTCCTCGGTCTCTACACCGCTCCATACGAATTTTCCACTGTTCATAGCAATGCTGCAGTTCATTTTCGGTAAGTCCATACATTACTTCCGTCGCTTTTTCTTTTACTGCTTCAACAGTCTCAAATCTAGTTCCTTTCAAAGCTGACTTGACTTTAGGGAAAAGAAAAAAGTCACAGGGGGCCAAATCAGGTGAGTAGGGTGGATGATCTAAGATGGGAATGTTGTGTTTTGCCAAAAACGTCTTCACTGACAACGCACTGTGAGCTGGGGCATTGTCTTGGTGAAGGATCCATGACTTTTTTCTCCACAAATCGTTCCGTTTTCTCCGTACTCGCTCACGTAGGGTAGCCAGGACGCTAATGTAGTAATGCTGATTCACTGTTTGTCCCTCTGGTACCCAATCAATGTGCACAATCCCTTTGATGTCAAAAAAAAAAAACAATCATCATTGCCTTGAATTTCGATTTTGACATTCGTGCTTTTTTTTTTTTTTTTTTGTCGTGGAGAGCCAGGAGTTTTCCAATGCATCGATTGGCGTTTAGTTTCGGGATCGTAAGTAAAAAACCACGATTCATCGCAAGTAATAACATTTTGTAAGAAGGTGGGATCACTTTCAATGTTTTCCAGGATGTCAGAACAAATCATTCTTCGGCGTTCCTTCTGTTCAATTGTGAGACACTTTGGAACCATTTTTGAACACACTTTGTTCATGTTGAAACTTTCATGAAGAATCTGCCTAACACTTTCCTTGTCAACTCCTGTTAACTCAGACACAGCTCTGATTGTTAAACGGCGATCTTGTCGAACAAGTTTACCGATTTTTGCAATGTTTGCATCAGTTTTTGCTGACTATGGTCTGCCAGTGCGAGTGTCATCACTGGTGTCTTCGCGGCCATCTTTAAATCGTTTAAACCACTCAAATACTTGTGTTCGCGATAAACAATCATCGCCGTACACTTGTTGTAAACATTACAAACGTTTCACTTGCAGATTTTCCTAGTTTGAAACAAAATTTGATGTTAACACGCTGTTCTTTCTGTACACTCAACATTTTCCGACGCACAGACAAAACGTCAACTACTTAAAACAGACGCCACGGGCAGACTGAGTGCAGGAGGCAGATAAAACTCGAGCAGTAGGCGGAGCGAGAGTCACGTGACAGTCCACGCGACTTTCAGCCTTATTGCATTCGTTTTATTGTTTCACCAGTACTAGTCCGGTTTTTTTCTAGCCACCCTCGTAGTGAATGATCGGTTCAATTGAACCAGAGGACCAAGTCCACCACATGTAAACACAGTCCACACTATTATGGATCCACCACCAGCCTGTACAGTGCCTTGTTGTCAACTTTGGTCCACAGCTTCGTGGGATCTGCGCCACACTCGAGTCCCAACATCAGCTCTTACCAACTGAAATCGAGAGTCATCTGACAGGGTAACGGTTTTCCAGTCGTCTAGGGTCCAGTCGATGTGGTCACGAGCCCAGGAGAGGCGCTGCAGGCGATGTCGTGTTGTTATCAAAGGCACCCGCGTCGGTTGTCTGCTGCCGTAGTCCATTAACGCCGAATTTCGCCGCCCTGTCCCAACGGATACATTCGTCGTACGTCCCGCACTGATTTCTGCGGTATTGTCATGCAGTTTTGCTTGTCTATTGAGCGCTGAAGAATCTACGCAAACGCTGCTGCTCTTTTATTAAGCGAAGGTCGTGGCCACTGCGTTGGCCGTGGTGAGAGGTAATCCCTGAAATGTGGTACTGTCGTCACAGTCTTGACACTGTGGATCTCCGAATATAGAATTCCCTAACGATTTCCGAAATGGAATGTCCCATGCGTCTAGCTCCAACTACGATTCCGAGTTCAAAGTCTGTTAACTACCGTCGTGCGACCATAATCACGTCTGAAACCTTTCCATGTGAGTCATCTGCGCGCAAATGACTGCTCCGCCAATGCAGGGCCCTTTTATACCGTATATCGATGCTACCGCCATCTGTATATATGAATTTCGCTATCCCACTTCTGTCACCTCAGTAAACTGTAGCCGTAGAATAAAACTTGTGCTGCCTACGAGAAACGGCGAGGAGAAGTACCACAGTATGTACTAAAAAATGGTTCAAATGGCTCTGAGCACTATGGGAGTAAACATCTGAGATCATCAGTCCCCTAGAACTTACAAGGAAACCTCCCCATCGCACCCCCCTCAGATTTAGTTATAAGTTGGCACAGTGGATAGGCCTTGAAAAACTGAACACAGATTAATTGAGAAAACAGGAAGAAGTTGCGTGGAACTATGAAAAAAAATAAACAAAATATACAAACTGAGTAGTTCATGGAAAGATAGGCAACATCAAGGACAATGGGAACGCAGGCGCGCCGTGGTCTCGTGGTAACGTGAGCAGCTGCGGTTCAAATCTTCCATCAAGTGAAAAATTTAGTTTTTTATTTTCAGTTTGTGTGACAAACTCTTATGTTTTCATCACTTTTTGGGAGTGATTATCACGTCCACAAGAAAACCTAAATCGGGCAAGGTAGAAGAATCTTTTTACCCATTCGCCAAGTGTACAGGTTAGGTGGGTCGACAACATATTCCTGTCATGTGACGCACATGCCGTCACCAGTGTGGTATAGAATATATCAGATGTGTTTTCCCGTGGAGGAATCGGTTGACTTATGACCTTGCGATCAAATGTTTTCGGTTCCCATTGGAGAGTCACGTCCTTTCGTCTACTAATCGCACGGTTTTGCGATGCGGTCGCAAAACACAGACACTAAACTTATTACAGTGAACAGAGACGTCAATGCACGAACGGACAGATAATAACTACGCAAAAATAAAGAAAGTAAAATTTTCACTCCCGGGAAGGCTTGAACCAAGGACCTCTCGTTCCGCAGCTGTTCACGCTACCACGGGACCACGACGCTCCTAAGCTCACGTTCTCCATGATGTTGCTTATATGGCCCATGGACTGCTCAGTTTGTATATTTTGTTTATTTTTTCACAGTTCCACACAACTTCTTCCTGTTTTCTTAGTTGATCTGTGTTCAGTTTATCAAGGCCTATCCACTGTGCCAACTTATAACTAAATCTGAGGGGGGTGCGATGGGGAGGTTCCCTTGTTAGAACTACTTAAACCTAACTAACCTAAGGACATCACACACATCCATCCCCGAGGCAGGATTCGAACCTGCGACCGTACCGGTCGCGTAGATCCAGAATGAAGCGCCTAGAACCGCTCGTCCACACCGGCCGGCTATGTACTAAAAGCCGACACACACTGACTAATATCAGTACAAACTTTAAGTGATTGCATAACCAGAAAAGAGGCATGATTAACACGCCGTTAACACAAACAAGACGAAAATGTGATCCGCAGGGCTGCGGAGGGGAGTTGCAGCTGCCGGAATGGGTTCTGAGGAGCAATTCGTACTCCACCACCCACCAGTTGCGTAAAACGTTTCACGAAACGTGACGCCCAGCGTAGTGACACGTCGGGAGAAGAAATGTTGTGTACCTCCTATCTGCCATACATCCCCAGAGTGATGGACAGAATCGGTCGTATTTACAAGGGACATTCCGAAACTAAGTTTCGTCATTGCTTTCGAAAGAAAAGATGGTACACCAGTTGACAGAAACTAAAACCATATGCTGGTTTATCGACGGAAGGGGCATCAGCGGAGGATGCATGACGCATACGCAGGGCCCCAAAGAAGAGAGAGTAACAGCAGATTGGCATGCACGAGGTTATTCGAGAATACATCATGAGGATCGACGGACGTGCTCTGACAACACTATCGCCAATAGAAGCCCCTACTGTTATGCTGTATATGTGCGTATGTGGGGCTAGTGTGTCCGTCATCCGTGGAAACCTACAGACGGTGTATGGTGAAGACGTCATGTCTCATCAGATTCTTGATCGCTGGTGTTGCATGTTCAGAAAAGGAAGGCAGAGTGTGGAGGATGAAGGTGGGCGTCCCACAACATCGACCAGTGATAACTTTGCTAGAGTACAGGGCATGGTGTCGGCGGACAGGTGCAGAATGGTGTCAGCAGTTGCGTCCACACTGCACATTGGCCATACTCAGCGGCTTCACATGTTCCGTGATGTGTTGTACTGCCGAAAAGTGTCTGCGAGAAGGGTGCCGAGAAATCTGACTCCCAGGATGTTACCTCAAAACTAACGACGAGCTGGAGGAGACTGTTCTATAATTCGTAGGGCACGAAGTTCCACCAGAGTGGTTTCTGCAAACTGATTGCACGCTACGACAAATGTCTCAATGTCGGTGGCGACTAAGTCGAAAAGCATTGAAAAGTGTATAGTTTATGATGCCACGGTGTATTTGTTTTTGACAGTAAAGTTTCCCCGTGAAAAACAATGACGAAACCTACTTTCGGAACGTCCCTCGTACAAACCGAACCAGCAGATCATATCGTTGTGTGTCCCAGATAGACAAAGGACAAAAGGGACCCACTTTTAATGTCAATAATATACTACATACATGCGGAAAAGGATATTGTTGGGGTCGAGATGTGAGTGCAAGGCAGCGGAGAATCTGCCATTCGTAGGTCAGGAGAAGCAGCCATTTCGTAGCTGGGATGTGAGTTGTAGAGATGATAATGGCTGCAAATACACTCCCGGAAATGGAAAAAAGAACACATTGACACCGGTGTGTCAGACCCACCATACTTGCTCCGGACACTGCGAGAGGGCTGTACAAGCAATGATCACACGCACGGCACAGCGGACACACCAGGAACCGCGGTGTTGGCCGTCGAATGGCGCTAGCTGCGCAGCATTTGTGCACCGCCGCCGTCAGTGTCAGCCAGTTTGCCGTGGCATACGGAGCTCCATCGCAGTCTTTAACACTGGTAGCATGCCGCGACAGCGTGGACGTGAACCGTATGTGCAGTTGACGGACTTTGAGCGAGGGCGTATAGTGGGCATGCGGGAGGCCGGGTGGACGTACCGCCGAATTGCTCAACACGTGGGGCGTGAGGTCTCCACAGTACATCGATGTTGTCGCCAGTGGTCGGCGGAAGGTGCACGTGCCCGTCGACCTGGGACCGGACCGCAGCGACGCACGGATGCACGCCAAGACCGTAGGATCCTACGCAGTGCCGTAGGGGACCGCACCGCCACTTCCCAGCAAATTAGGGACACTGTTGCTCCTGGGGTATCGGCGAGGACCATTCGCAACCGTCTCCATGAAGCTGGGCTACGGTCCCGCACACCGTTAGGCCGTCTTCCGCTCACGCCCCAACATCGTGCAGCCCGCCTCCAGTGGTGTCGCGACAGGCGTGAATGGAGGGACGAATGGAGACGTGTCGTCTTCAGCGATGAGAGTCGCTTCTGCCTTGGTGCCAATGATGGTCGTATGCGTGTTTGGCGCCGTGCAGGTGAGCGCCACAATCAGGACTGCATACGACCGAGGCACACAGGGCCAACACCTTGCATCATGGTGTGTGGAGCGATCTCCTACACTGGCCGTACACCACTGGTGATCGTCGAGGGGACACTGAATAGTGCACGGTACATCCAAACCGTCATCGAACCCATCGTTCTACCATTCCTAGACCGGCAAGGGAACTTGCTGTTCCAACAGGACAATGCACGTCCGCATGTATCCCGTGCCACCCAACGTGCTCTAGAAGGTGTAAGTCAACTACCCTGGCCAGCAAGATCTCCGGATCTGTCCCCCACTGAGCATGTTTGGGACTGGATGAAGCGTCGTCTCACGCGGTCTGCACGTCCAGCACGAACGCTGGTCCAACTGAGGCGCCAGGTGGAAATGGCATGGCAAGCATCTCTACGATCGTCTCCATGGGCAGCCTGCATTGCTGCGAAAGGTGGATATACAGTGTACTAGTGCCGACATTGTGCATGCTCTGTTGCCTGTGTCTATGTGCCTGTGGTTCTGTCAGTGTGATCATGTGATGTATCTGACCCCAGGAATGTGTCAATAAAGTTTCCCCTTCCTGGGACAATGAATTCACGGTGTTCTTATTTCAATTTCCAGGAGTGTATTTACGAGCCACTTATGAAATATCAATGTTTACAATAGCCTTTTATTCATTTTAGTACAGAGGAGGGATTACAGTAGGCGGAAGGTTGTTGCCCCTCGACGTCGGAGGCTGCCAACACAGATCTCGCCAACGGCGACAGACAGGGGCGTAAGCGAAGCTGTCCCCAATGTGCGTCAGATGCAGCTCGTTGCAGCCTGACAAAATCGTGGTCGCCACGTAGTTTTCTAGGATGGACCATGTTCAATCGGTAACATCCAGAACGGTCAAAGCCGAAGGCGTATGGCCGCACTGGACAGTGATCGGAGACAATGGATGCCTTCGAAAACCAGTGTACTGTAACAGAGAGACTGCGCCACACCAGCCAGGTTCGAACATGTGATCCACTAGGGAAGTCCAATAAAACAATACCAGTAGCCGTTATTTACGTCTTTTTTTTATTTTTAGGCTACCAGTTTCGACGATACATTACGCCATCTTTAGGTCTGCTTCAGTCGAGTAACCTTCGTGTTACAAGATACAGCAGCACTTTTAACAGGTCTCTAACGATTTTACGGGCATGCATGCTCCTTGGACACCTGTCAGCAACTGTCGAAACATCCACAAAAGTTACCTTTTTCACTTAATTCCGCTTTCGAGACACTTAACCCAGCACAGAAAGCCCTGTGAAAACATTGAGGGATCTACTGGAAATCCAAATTTACATATTAGGAAAGTACATTCCGTGTTTTTGTTTCGTAACCGTGAGGGCCTCCCTGCCGGCAGCGAAAGAACTGGTTGAAACTTTAGCAGATGGTACACCCAACTCCAGCAGCGGACTGTACTTTAACAGTTTCTCGCACGGAGTACAAGTTAGAACGACTCTCAGGAAGAAACGAAAAACTTCGAGGGGTGAGAACTGCTCTACGCATAGCGGGAAGTGCTGCATCAAATTTTACGGCGAAATTACACGTTACAATGAAACGGATGATCTGGAAAATGTCATCCAACGCCGCATCCTATCTCTGATTACAGGAATTCAGCTCGAAGCAGATGACATACTTTGATGCACGAGCACTAGAGGCCTCGAGCGACTTGTTACACCAACGAGGAGTGTCAGACAAGTGAACGGTAAGCCCCGTGCACTGTTACTACCTGTTGGCATATCTCGTTCTCCTACATCCAGCGCAGGTGACGCCTAACCGCAGCTTCAACGCTCCAACTACAGGGAGGCGCGGATCGGCGAAATCGTTGGCTGCAGGGATGAATTACGGCGCCGCGTAACAAGAGCCGCCATTCCGTGGCCCCTGCCACTGGCTCTAGGCTGCAGCCCGCCGCTTTCCACGATGTGCCGTTGATGACAGGCGGCGGGCTACCCAGCGTGTGGTTAACGCCGTTGTTCTGTTCTGACACAAATTCTGTAAGCCAGTGTTTTACGGATGTTCAAGTTGTTTGTAGGCACGCGTTTCGCCTCTTTGCCCAGAACCGAGGAAGACACATCCTAACAAGCAGAGTACCATTAAATTCTCGAGAAGACGTTGACGATATCGTATTGGGCCATTTGCGTTATGCTTACCGACTTGGCGACCGCACTAGTTTTCCATTAACAGATAGTTCCCGGACAGTTGTGAGCTCTTAATAAGATTCGTATACTTTAAGACACACTGAATTTTTTTTAAAAAATATGGACGAAACCTCGAAAAGATAATGACAATTCAAAACTTCATGGGTCTGATGCAATGAGGGTGTAGGTTTAATGTAAGTTCTAATTTCTGATGTTGCTGAGCGACAGCCATAGAGTACTTTTTAAAAGAACGCACAGCTATTTGACTACTTTATTGTTTTTATTATTGACGTAAGTACGGTACAACCTATATTTCAGCCTTTTATGCCATTTTCAGGTATGCGATCTTTTTGTCTTTAACATACATTGGTTCAAATGGCTCTGAGCACTATGGGACTCAACTGCTGAGGTCATTAGTCCCCTAGAACTTAGAACTAGTTAAACCTAACTAACCTAAGGACATCACAAACATCCATGCCCGAAGCAGGATTCGAACCTGCGACCGCAGCGGTCCTGCGGTTCCAGACTGCAGCGCCTTTAACCGCACGGCCACTTCGGCCGGCTAACATACATTGCACGACACTTAACACGTTGTTAAGCTCAAAGTAGGACATAAATGCCCGCCGGGGTGGCCGACCGGTTCTAGGCGCTAGAGTCTGGAACCGTGCGACCGCTACGGTCGCAGGTTCGAATCCTGCGTCGGGCATGGATGTGTGTGATGTCCTTAGGTTAGTTAGGTTTAAGTAGTTCTAAGTTCTAGGGAACTGATGACCTTAGAAGTTAAGTCTCATAGTGCTCGGAGCCATTTGAACAATTTTTGATTTGAACATAAATTAAGAAAAATATTGGCTCTCCACGAAATGGCAGATGTGATTTTACAGTTGGTATTTCGTGGGGAGGCAATATTTTTCTTAATTTATGGCCAACTTTGAGCTTCACAACATGTTAAGTGACCTACAATGTACGTTAAAGACACGAAATCAAATATTCGAAAGTGGCCTAAAAGGCCTAAATCTGGGTTATACTTAAATAAAAAAATAAAACCGTCTACTGGCGGTGATTCCTTTCAAAAAGGTACAAACTGTAAAAGATGGGTTAAACCGCATAACAGATGATGGGACGGATTAAGGATTTGTAGGTGTGTAGGATGGTAGAGGGGTTCAACCCCTATGTCCGGCCAGAGAGGAGTTTGAGGAGCCGGAAGCAGCTGTGGGCTTTGGACTGGATAGAGCGGAGATGAGGGATCCAGGTGAGGTAACAAATTCTGATGAAACGAAACACACATGTCACAGCAAAGAGTGCCCAAACAGTTCTGTCAATGCACATTGTGACCCTCCCCCCACAGTGGTTACCCCATTGGACTCGCATTCGGGAGGACGACGGTTCAATCCCGAATCTGCCCATCCTGATTTAGGTTTTCCGTGATTTCCCTAAATCACTCCAGGCAAATGCCAGGATGGTTCCTTTGAAAGGGCACAGCGGACTTCCTTCCCTGTCCTTCTCTAATCTGATGAGGCCGATGACCTCGCAGTTTGGCCTCTCTCCCCAAACAACCCCCCCCCCCCCCGGAGGCAAAGCAAGCGTATATTCTAGCATGCAAATAATCATATGTGGACGTGCATTGTTCTGCTGGAAAAGGACATCAACTTCCCGTCAAAGGAATTGTAGTAGCATGGAGATAACGGCATTGCAGCAGGCAGGCACTGTTTGTTTTATCCAGATGTGACCTCGAGTTGTAACTGATGGCTCCCCACACCATGAAGCCTCAGATGGGAACTGTGAGTCATTGGCGAATGCATACTGAAATAGGCAGCTCACCATATACAAGTACGTCCATCACTCGCCGCCAGACAGAAGCTACTATCAACACACAAGCCAACAGAGTGCCATAGCACTCTCCAGTCAACTTTTTCACGGCAGCAGAGCAGCCATGTTTGGAAGTGTTGTGGTGTCAGTGGTAGCCTGGGCAAAGGCACACGTGATATTAATCCTGCTGGAGGCAGTCATTTCCCAGTGGTCCTTGGTGACACTTCAGGTGCAATATGAGCCCAGATTTCGTGCCTTAAAGATGTTCGGTCGGCCACCGCTGCTGGTATAATGTGTCGAAGTTGACGTGGATCTGTATAACGTGGACGTCCAGAATCTGGTCTACAGGTGTTAGAATTTTGCACAGACCACACTGAAATGTCATGTGGCGATGCCCTCCCGAGGGGTAGGCCTGATCGCCTGTTGCAAGTCTTTTGAGACGACGCCACTTCGGCGACTTGCGAGTGGATGAGGATGAAATGATGATGAAGAAGGCGACATAGACATCCAGTCCCTGAGCGGAGAAAATCTCCAACCCAGCCGGGAATCGAACCCGGGCCCCCGGCATGACGAGCCAGCGCGCTGTATATTCAGCTACCATGGCGGACACAGACCTTTCAGTCGGGAACCGCGCTGCTGCCCATAGTGCTTAGAGCCACTTGAACCATTTTTGACACAGACCACACTGAAAGCGGCGACACACCAGTCCATCAATACGGCTTCCCTCAGGCCCAACATGCGACCCCATTCCAATGGGTGAAGCTGTTCAACAGTAGTGCGTACTCTTCAGTGGTGCATAGTCTTATTGTAGAGTGACTGTTGGAAACTACGTTCAGCTCTAAAACTAGCACAGGTACTGCCTGCAGAATCAAATCAGAGGGAGCACAGACAGATGGCTCTGAGCACTATGGGACTTAACAGCTGTGGTCATCAGTCCCCTAGAACTTAGAACTACTTAAACCTAACTAACCTAACGACATCACACACATCCATGCCCGAGGCAGGATTCGAACCTGCGACAGTAGTAGTCACGCGGTTCCAGAGCACAGACAGAGGGAGGACATTTTAAACCCTGGTGCTATTGGACACAGTCCTTAATGGTATAGCAATTTTTATAAAAAAACTAGAAACCCGCCTCGATTGCGAAAAAAGCACCTAGTGTTAACCTAGGTTTCGGCGTAGATAACTAAACCTTCTTCAGAACAATAAAACCCACAAGTGCCTAAGAAGGTGGAGCGTACAACATTAAGTAGTGGTTTTGACTTTGTACATATGTACTGTTTGTGTTTTCCTTTTTTTCGTATATAAATGTATAGCTATGGTGTTCTTTTAATCATTGACAAAGGTCTTCTTAGGCACTTGTGGGTTTTATTGTTCTGAAGAAGGTTTAGTTACCTACGCCGAAACCTAGGTTAACACTAGGTGCTTTTCTCGCAATCGAGGCGGATTTCTAGTTTTTTTTTAATATATTAACCATCGATTGCTGACGCTCTGCAATGTTGAAGGTAGCAATTTTTTCCGACATCGTAGTTTGCAAAGATGAAGAGTACTGCACAAGGTACTCTAGCATAAAGAGGTGAATCAAACCAGTCTTCGAAAAGAAGACCATCACAAAAACTAATACTATCAAGTTACCAGCCCATTTTCATTCATCAAGTACGTTCTATGCCTACAGCTTTGCCGCAGTGGGAACACCGTTCCCGCCAGATCACCGAAGTTAAGCGCTGTCGCCGGCCGAAGTGGCCGTGCGGTTAAAGGCGCTGCAGTCTGGAACCGCAAGACCGCTACGGTCGCAGGTTCGAATCCTGCCTCGGGCATGGATGTATGTGATGTCCTTAGGTTAGTTAGGTTTAACTAGTTCTAAGTTCTAGGGGACTAATGACCTCAGCAGTTGAGTCCCATAGTGCTCAGAGCCATTTGAACCATTTAAGCGCTGTCGGGCTAGGTTAGCCCTTGGATGGATGACCATTCAGTGTGCAGAGCGCTGCTGGCGAGCGGGGTGCACTCAGCCCTTGTGAGGGAAACTGAGGAGCTACTTGACTGAGAAGTAGCGGCTCCGGTGTCGTAAACTGACATACGGCCATGAGAACGGTGTGCTGACCACATGCCCCTCCATATCCGCATTCAGTGAGGCTTGTGGTCTGAGGATTACACGGCGGCCGGTCGGTGCCGTTGGGCCTTCATGGCCTGTGCGGGCGGAGTTTCAAATGGCTCTAAGCACTATGGGACTTAATATCTGAGGTCATCAGCCCCCTAGACTTAGAACGACTTAAACCTAACTAACCTACGGACATCACACACATCCATCCCCGAGGCAGGATTCGAACACGCGACCTGCGACCGTAGCAGCAGCGCGGTTCCGGACTGAAGCGCCTAGAACCGCTCGTCCACAGCGGCCGCCTGGGCGGAGTTTAGTTTTTAAGTATGTTCAATAAGCGAGGAGAATTTTGTCTCTGGTATTTATTCTGCAGAAGTCCAACCAATAGAAGAAACACCCTCATCAAGTTAGTTAGCTACAGTATTGCTGCAGCTCACTGTCGGAATGTCGAGTAAAAAGCAGCGCCGAAGGACGAAAGATGTTCCGTGAAGGCCGGTGCCTAATGGGTAACGCCGAATAACTAACGCGCTCCTGTCTGGCTGAGGAAGCCGATTACGATCAGACACGTGGTGGGAGCGTGGCTGGTGAACACGCCAACTGCAATAAACGGAGAAGCGTGTCTAGGCTCGGCCGTAAAAACTGTGCGCCGGCGCAAAACGTCGCTCGTTACGAACTTCAACGGCTCTCAATGAATGGAGCTCAAGAGAGAAGCACACTCTTCTTCTAAATTATCTGATTACAACGTAGTGGCTTATATTAGTATAATAGTGTAGTAATTGTAAGTACCATTCAGGACGGTAATAGATACGCACAGACAAATGCATCAAAACATCTGAGTTACTAATGTGATGAAATGAGTCTGTCTCTATGATCTTAAATGGATGTATACAAAGAGTTTTGTTATGACAGTACACGCAAAAGAATGCACAATTACACACTGTCCGCTCATAATCTGGACTTACAGAGGTTTCAGGCAGTATTCAACCAAAAACATAATGCTAACAGTTTCAGGCAAAGTTTATTCGATAAAATTCGTCCCCTGTGACTTTTTTATGTTTCCTAGAGCGAAGCGGATCTGACATGGAAGCGGTTTCAGAACATATGATGTGGGAAAATTTAGGGCGCTGTAATTATATCACTGATTCGCCCATTTGCTTCTTCTGATTTTGTCAACTGAAACATGCGACACCATAGTTGCCATCATCTGCAACTTCTACATCTATATACTTATCAGTCACTTTACAGTGCATGGTGGAGGATGCGAAGTACCGATACTATCGAATTTCTTTCCTGCTCCATTCGCGAACTGAGCGAGGGAAAAAAGATCATCTAACTGCGGGTCCACATGCCCTAATCTTTCTTATTTTATTTTCATGTCCCCTCCGTGAGATATACAAAGGTGGTAAGGTATTTGTAAAATTCAAGTTGTCTAAATTTACTCAACACGGTTTCGCGTAACTGTGTCATCTTTTGCCAAGGATTGCCATATCTTAAGATCCCAACAGAACACGCTAGGCGCGCAGTCCGGAACCGTGCGACTGCTACGGTCGCAGGTTCGAATCCTGCCTCGGGCATGGATGTGTGTGATGTCCTTAGGTTAGTAAGGTTTTAGTAGTTCTAACAAGGGAACCTCCCCATCGCATCCCCCTCAGATTTAGTTACAAGTTGGCACAGTGGATAAGCCTTGAAAAACTGAACACAGATCAATCGAGAAAACAGGAAGAAGTGATGTGTAACTATGAAAAAAGTAAGCAAAATATACAAACTGAGTAGTCCATGAGTAACATAGGCAACATCAAGGATAACGTGAGCTCTGGAGCGCCGTGGTCCCGTGGTTAGCGTGAGTAGCTACAGAACGAGAGGTCCTTGGTTCAAGTCTTCCCTCGACTGAAAATTTTACTTTCTTTATTTTCGCAAAGTTATGATCTGTCCGTTCGTTCATTGACGTCTCTGTTCACTGTAATAAGTTTAGTGTCTGTGTTTTGCGACCGCACCGCAAAACCGTGCGTTTAGTAGACGAAATGACGTGCCTCTCCAATGGGAACCGAAAACATTTGATCGCAAGGTCATAGGTCAACCGATTCCTCCACGGGAAAACACGTCTGATGTATTCTATACGACAATGGTGACGGCATGTGCGTCACATGACAGGAATATGTTGTCGATCCACCTAACTTGTATACTTGACGAATGGGTGAAAAGATTCTTCTACCTTGCCCGATTTAGGTTTTTGTTGTGGATGTGATAATCACTCCCAAAAAAGTGATGAAAACATAAGAGTTTGTCACATAAACTGAAAATAAGAAATTAAACTTTTCACTCGAGGGAGACTTGAACCTAGGACCTCTCGTTCCGTAGCTGCTCTTGCTAACCACGGGAGCACGACGCTCCTTGCCTGCCAGTGTCCTTGATGTTGCCTATCTTCGCATGGACTACTCAGTTTGTATATTGTACTAATTTTTTTCATAGTTCCACACAACTTCTTCCTGTTTTCTCGATTGATCTGTGTTCAGTTTTTCAAGGCCTATCCACCGTGCCAACTTATAATTAAATTTGAGGGGGGTGCGATGGGGAGGTTTCCTTGTAAGTTCTAGGGGACTGATGACCACAGCAGTTGAGTCCCATAGTGCTCAGAGCCATTTGAAGCATTTGAACCAACAGAACACGTCTGAATCTGTTCGATGTCTGCTGGCGTCCTGTATGTAGCAGATTATGCAGCAAGACGATGCGCAAGGACTGAACTTGAGAAGGCTTAGCCTATTGCTAAATAGGTAACCAGAATAACTGATCACTCTGCTATCGGCAGAAGTACAGTTAGTCTCTGGGCACGGAGGGTAAGGTCATCAGAAGTCGGTTCGTCGGATCTGCACGATTTGCAGCTGTTTGGGAGATCATCCACGGCTGTCACACCTGGCACACCTGACCTAGCCCCCTTGAACTTCCACTTGTTTGGGCCATTAAAGGTTTCCATTCGTGGTAGACATTTTGAGTCGGATGTGGAGGTGATTCACACAGTGAAGCACTGGCTGCGCCACCAGGACAAGAATTGTTACCGACAGGGCTTACACGCCCATTCTTCGAGCTGGAGGAAGGCCATGGAACGGAATGGAGATACCGTGGAAAAATACTGAGTGTAGATAAATACCATTCTTTCGTGTATGTAATTGTCACTATGTTGAATAAAGAATTGTTGAAGAAAAATATGCGGTGCATTACTTTCTGGGCAACCCTCGTACTTTTATGTAGTCAACGGCATTGTCAGAGAACAAGCTGATGGATTGTGGGAAAAAATGTTGACAATAAGGTGGTCTAATAACATAAGGAATGATGGGGTTCTACGATGAATTGGTGAGGAAAGGAATTAATGGAAAACACTGATAAGAAGAAGGTATAGAATAATAGGACACCAGTTAAGACAATGGGGAATAACGTACATGGTAATAGAACTATAGAGGGTAAATCTGAAATGGGAGACGGAGATTGGAATACATCCAACAACTAATTGAGGATTTAGGTGGAAAATGCTACTCTGAGTAGAAAAGATTTGCGCAGGAGGGGTATTCGTGACGGGCCGCATCAAACCAATCAAGAGACGGAATAAAATTATTAGCAAAATGCCGGCCCCGTCATATAGCTGCGCAGGTACCGTATCCTGGGTAGTTGTCGGCAATGTTGTACAGCGCAGAATACCTTTCGATAGTCTAGGAAGACGAAATTTACTTGTTCAACAGAATGTACTATTTTGAAAAATATCGTACACGAATAAAACAAATTACTTTTTACTGACAATTTTTAACGTGCTGTAGGACCAACTGTTTGTCCTTGGAAAAGAGATAATGCTGAAATTTCAGTAGCAAATCATAAGTTCTAGATAGCCATGCACGGAAATGTAATGTTTCAAATAATTTATCCTCAGGATGTGGGTTTGTTCTTCAAGAAGTTAATGAAGCCAGTCCTCCAGCATGTGAAATTGCATTTGTGAAAACATGGACTCCGACTTAAATGGCGTCTTCACGCTGTTGGCAGTTCGTCAGATAATTCAAAACGGTGATAAGAGAGGCAACTGTCCGGGGGGCCCGTTACACCCGCATCTCCAGCCATTCTCTCTAATGCGGCTGTCTTATTTCCTCTTGGTTGATTTTCTCAATAACTTGGCACTTACCTTCGCAACTGTATAAGATTATTTCTACATCCACACCCACATCGATACCCTGCAAATCACTGAGAAGCGCATGGCAGAGGGTACGTCCCATTGTGCCTCCTACTAGGGCTCTTTCGCCTTCCAGTCACGTATGAAACGTGAAAATATTGATTGCTTATATGCCTCTGTGCAAACTGTAATTAGTGTCATCTTGTTTTCGTGATATCTGTAGGAGTGGTATGTGGCTGGTTTTTAATACACAATGTGATCAAATGTATCCGGAAACTCACAAAAACATACGTTTTTCATATTAGGCGCATTGTGATGCAACCTACTGCCAGGTACTCCATATCAGCGACCTCAGTATTCATTAGACATCGTGAGGGAGCAGAATGGGGCGCTCCGCGGAACTCATGGACTTCGAACGTGGTCAGGTGATCGAGTGTCACTTGTGTCATACGTCTGTACACGAGATTTACACACTCCTAAACACCCCTAAGATCACTGTCTCGGATGTGATAGTGAAGTGGAAACGTGAAAGGACACTTAAGCACAAAAGCGTACAGGCCGACCCCGTCTATTGACTGACAAAGACAGCCGACAGTTGAAGAGGGTCGTAATATGTAATAGGCAGACATCTATCCAGACCATCACACAAGAATTTCAAACTGCATCAGGATCCACAGCAAGTACTATAATAGTTAGGCGGCAGGTGAGGAAACTTGGATTTCATGGTTGAGCGGCTGCTCATAAACCACACGTCACGCTGGTAATGCCAAACGACACCTCTCTTGGTGCAAGGACGTAAACATTGGACGACTGAACAGTTGAGAAACGTTGTGTCTAGTGACGAATCATGGTACACAATGTGGCGATCTGATGGCAGGGTGTGGGTATGGCGAATGCCCGGCGAACGTCATCTGCAGCGAGTGTCGTGCCAACAGTAAAATTCGGAGGCGGTGATGTTATGGTGTGCTCATGTTTTTCATGGAGGGGGCTAGCACCCCTTATTATTTTGCGTGGCACTATCATAGTGCAGGCCTACATTGATATTTTAAGCACCTTCTTGCTACCCATCTTGAAGAGCAATTCGGGGATGGCTACTGCATCTTTCAACACAATCGAGCACCCGTTTATAACGCACGGCCTGTGGCGGAGTGGTTACACGACAATAACATCCCTGTAATGGACTGACCTGCACAGAGTCCTGACCTAAATCCTATAGAACACCTTTGGGATGTTTTGGAACGCTAACTATGTGCCAGGCCTCACCGACCGACATCGATACCTCCGCTTAGTGCAGCACTCCGTGAAGAATGGGCTGCCATTCTCCAAGAAACCTTCCAGCACTTGACTGAACGTATGCCTGCGAGATTGTAAGCTGTTATCAAGGCTAAGAGCGGGCCAACACCGCACTGAATCTCAGCATTACCGATGGAGGGCGCCACGAACTTGTAAGTCACTTTCTGAGAGGTGGCCGGACACTTTTGATCACATAGTGTATATTCCTAGGTTCTTCACCTCAAGTGTGTTCTAGATACTTTCTAGATGGGTTATCTATCTTCAAGCGTCTTTCCGTTCAGTTCTTTCAGCATCTTCGGGACACTCCTGCACACGTCACGCTGATAAATGCCAAACGACGCGAATCTGTGTCCATTCATGTTGCCCTAGTATAGCTGCCCAGAGTGATTCGACTTTCTCAGTAACTTCTGACTTACTTCGCAGCTGTATGATTTTTTTTTTTTTTTGCTATAATAGTGATTCGTTTGATAAATCTCGAAATTTTTCGTCTCGTTAATTAGTTTTAGTCGAAACTACTCACAAGCATTTGAGTTCAGTGTGCTTACACAGTGATTTTTAACTGAAGTGCTGCAAGTTTGCTTTTAAAACAAACCGAGCGAAAGGCAACAGGATCTTTGTGTTCAAATCCTTGGTTCTTCGTGCTGCGAGCTCAAGGAGACGAATTTCTCTTCGCACACACTCACTCATACGTTCTTTGTCTGGTGTAGGAGTTATCGAGGCGCACCTCCTTCAGGACGGCACGACATTTCGAAATTCCTTTCGGTAAAAAACTCCCACCTTCGTGTTGTGATCGGCCGTCACGCCGAGCCACACCCCGGGCGGTGGGCGTTTGCCAGTTTGACATCGGAGCGGGAGGCGGCCTATTAAACCATTCCAGATGTCAGGCACCGCTTCTGATACGAAAATTAATCGATCCGATTGCGGCCACTGTTCGTTCGGGAGCACGGCGCATAATAACGCTTTTTGTCTCAAACGGCGAGACAACCGAGGGACCGAATGATCATGCAAAATATCTCGAAGCAGTTCACATCGTAAGTCACGATAGAACGATTAGAGGCCTCCTCTGCATAAGCAGTGGGAACGTATTCACCTACATTAGCATTTTTGATACAATCTGATAGGGTGATACCGCTTTTGGGAACAATCTCATTATAGACACGCACTGGGCTTCGTGTGACCTTTTCGTTGTTTGAATTAATCGGCGTCTTCGTCGTTAAAAAAGCTTCATAAAAATACTGGAATGTAAATATGCTTCTAATAGAAAAAGTAAAAGAGAAATAATCGCGAAACCGCGATAGTTCTGTGTTCATGTTTTCATCTGCTTCCTTGTCAACAGGAAAGCTTTTGACAGCGTTTTTAAGAACTGATGGCCTTGGGAGAGCCAGTCATGACAAAACTCTACCATCTGGTGAGCAAGATGTATGAGACAGGCGAAATACCCTCAGACTTCAAGAAGAATATAATAATTCCAATCCCAAAGAAAGCAGGTGTTGACAGATGTGAAAATTACCGAACTATCAGTTTAATAAGTCACAGCTGCAAAATACTAACGCGAATTCTTTACAGACGAATGGAAAAACTGGTAGAAGTGGACCTCAGGGAAGATCAGTTTGGATTCCGTAGAAATGTTGGAACACGTGAGGCAACACTAACCTTACGACTTATCTTAGAAGAAAGATTAAGAAAAGGCAAACCTACGTTTCTAGCATTTGTATAGAGAAAGCTTTTGACAACGTTAACTGGAATACTCTCTTTCAAATTCTGAAGGTGGCAGGGGTAAAATACAGGGAGCGAAAGGCTATTTACAATTTGTACAGAAATCAGATGGCAGTTATAAGAGTCGAGGGGCATGAAAGGGAAGCAGTGGTTGGGAAAGGAGTGAGACAGGGTTGTAGCCTCTCCCCGATGTTATTCAATCTGTATATTGAGCAAGCAGTAAAGGAAACAAAAGAAAAATTCGGAGTAGGTATTAAAATTCATGGGGAAGAAGTAAAAACTTTGAGGTTCGCCGATGACATTGTAATTCTGTCAGAGACAGCAAAGGACTTGAAAGAGCAGTTGAACGGAATGGACAGTGTCTTGAAAGGAGGATATAAGATGAACATCAACAAAAGCAAAACGAGGATAATGGAATGTAGTCAAATTAAATCGGGTGATGCTGAGGGGATTAGATTAGCAAATGAGACACTTAAAGTAGTAAAGGCGTTTTGCTATTTAGGGGTAAAATAACTGATGATGGTCGAAGTCGAGAGGATATAAAATGTAGACTGGCAATGGCAAGGAAAGCGTTTCTGAAGAAGAGAAATTTGTTAACATCGAGTATAGATTTAAGTGTCAGGAAGTCGTTTCTGAAAGTATTTGTATGGAGTGTAGCCATGTATGGAAGTGAAACATGGACGATGACTAGTTTGGACAAGAAGAGAATAGAAGGATTCGAAATGTGGTGCTACAGAAGAATGCTGAAGATAAGGTGGGTAGATCACGTAACTAATGAGGAGGTATTGAATAGGATTGGGGAGAAGAGAAGTTTGTGGCACAACTTGACTAGAAGAAGGGGTCGGTTGGTAGGACATGTTTTGAGGCATCAAGGGATCACAAATTTAGCATTGGAGGGCAGTGTGGAGGGTAAAAATCGTAGAGGGAGACCAAGAGATGAATACACTAAGCAGATTCAGAAGGATGTAGGTTGCAGTACGTACTGGGAGATGAAGAAGCTTGCACAGGATAGAGTAGCATGGAGAGCTGCATCAAACCAGTCTCAGGACTGAAGACCACAACAACAACAACACAACGCTTGACAGCACCGATCAGCAGTCTTTACAATATGCTGTCACGTCTGATTTCTTCAATGTATCAAAAGGCGTCAGACAAGGTTGTGTTCCATCTCACCCAACTCCACCCTCCCCCCCCCCTCCCCAATTTTATCGCCCCCCCCCCCCAACTGTACAACATCCATGCAACCCGTCATTAGGAAGCTCTTGATTGTTGTACTAAAGGTATCTCAGTTGGTGGTATAAATATTAATAATCTCCGATTTGCTGATGACCTTGGTCTTTTAGCAAGCAGCGAAGATGAATTTGCAGAACTACTAACAAAAATAAAAGATACTTTCATATGGATCAGACATTAATTTCAGCACGTCCGAATTCATGATAACCTGATCGAGCAGCACAGGTTCTTGTCACAGGGCCGGCCGGTGTGGCCGTGCTGTTCTAGGCGCTTCAGTCTGGAACCGCGTGACCGCTACGGTCGCAGGTTCGAATCCTGCCTCGGTCATGGATGTGTGTGATGTCCTTAGGTTAGTTAGGTTTAAGTAGTTCTAAGTTCTAGGGGACTGAAGACCACAGATGTTAAGTCCCATAGTGCTCAGAGCCATTTGAACCATTTCTTGTCACAGGTCAACTGAAGGAACTGGAATTCTTTCATCTGTCTTGGATCAACCGTATGCGACATGGGAAGCTGTGAAGATGAGATGAGAGAACGGATCACGCTAGGGCGAGGAGCTATGAAGAAGCTCGCCAAGATCTAGTAGAACAAAGCGGTAACGAACCCCAAAAAATCCTAGCTTGTTGAAACACTCGTGTTTTTCGTCTTCTTTTGTGGTTGCGAAACATGGACTCTTAAGACCAGACACAAGCAGTGTATTGATGCATTTGATCTTTCATGCTGGCGCAGTATGCTGCGCACAAAATGGACCGAGAGAAGAACAAAACTGTTCTTTATTGAGCAACCCAGTGTCTCCAGGCCCCTTTCTTCTCGTGTCAACCAAAAAGTTCTCAACTTCTTTAGCCACTTTGTGAGAAGAGATAGAGAAAATTTAGAGAAAATAGACATGGAAGTCTAGATCGGGGCAAGAGACCATGGGTAAGAGCAGTAAGCAGATGTATGTATCAAATCAGAATCTCTGGTCTACCTCTTCTGCAGCCCTATGAAAACCTGGTAAACGTCGGGGATGAAGAGATATGATTCATGCGATCACGACGGGCAGCAAAAAGGACAAAACTTGCGGTGATGAATAGAGAAGTGGAGAAAAAACAGCATGTCAGAGTCGGGTCAGGAAGCGATGCGTTTAGTTCGAAATCTTCTTATATCGCAATTAAAGAACAAACAGAAGGAACGAAAAGACAGTACTAACAAAGAAACGTTAATTGGGCTCAAGCCTCCTAGACAAAAAAATACACTCAGCGTCCCAAAGTCAGGGAAAGCCATTGGATGTGGAAACGTTGTTTCTGGGATACTGAAGTTCATCTTCATAAACCCTAATTCTTCTGTAATCTCAGTTAAGCTATGACCCATGCGTTTAGCTCGACTATCATACCAGCCTGATGATTAACAAAAGACATGCTGCCATGTCCGCTACTCACGTGTGGAACAAACTGTTCAAATAACCCAACTACACTCGGAACATCACATGTAGTCTGAATATCCAGGCGTGTTGCAACTCTTCCTATTTGACACCACTTGGTGGACTTGCGGTTGGACGAAGGTGAGATAAAATCAGTACACCATACACACACCCAGTCTCCGAGCGAAGAAAATCTCGGACTCAACTGCGAATCTAACCCAGGACCTTGCGATCTACAGACAGCGACGCTAAACACTAGACCACGAGTTGAGAACTAACAAAACTGCAGCTTCGATTGCAACAGAAGAGAGAAAATTTCGAAATTAAGGGGACTCCCCAGCGAGAGAAAAACAATTTAAAATCGGTACACCGACAGGAAAAAGTTAGGAAGGTATATTATCAAGCTACAGAAACAGTTTACGGGTTTGTATAATTAAAGGAACTGTAAACAACAAACGGATGGACACTTGAATAGGTGAAAATGGCTTGGATTATTCAGGAATAAATTCCTAATGTACGTTAAACAAGACGTCTGCAACCAGTGTAATCTGACAGTTCTAATTTACAAACATAAAACGCGGACATTAAATGCGCAAACAGTTCCAAATTCAGGACTGCTAAACGAGCAATGAAGGGACGTACTTTGTGCGTAACAATGAGCGACAAAAATATAAACAAATGTATAAGAAAAAAGACAAGAGTCAACGATGTGCTAGTGACAGTTACAAAATTTAAATGCAGATACACCACTCACACAGTGAGACGATGTATGGGAAATGGACTACGGGGACTTTATGGGGGATTCATCGCGATAGGACAAGACCAAGAGGGAATGCTGATGAAAAATAGTTTGACAACATATAGAAGCAAGTAGGCCAAAGTGTGATGCCTGAAGATGAAGAGCCGGCCGCTGTGGCTGAGCGGTTCTAGGCGCTTCAGTCTGGAACCGCGCGACCGCTGCGGTCGCAGGTTCGAATCCTGCCTCAGGCATGGATGTGTGTGATGTCCTTAGGTTAGTTAGGTTTAAGTAGTTCTAAGTTCTAGGGTACTGATGACCTCAGATGTTAAGCCCCATAGTGCTCAGAGCCATTTGAACCCTTTTTTTTTTTTAAGTTGAAGATCCCACAATTATGGAGAAACCTGTAGTATGCCTAAATCCAGCACTGGATGGTAACTGTTGGCGATGGTACAGTGAAACAGCTCACCATGTAACAGCGTTTCTTGTCTGAACCACGAGTAAGATGATTCCAACCACGTTCCTGTACTCTGGTAATTATTTCTGTTCGTTTTACAAAATACTGCTTGAGTTGTGATGCAGGGATTCGAACTCAGAGTCCTACCATTCGTAGGCAATCCGCCGCCAGTCACACCATTCCAGTACGCCGCACGGACCAGCTCAGCTCAAAACTTCAAGAAAGGACGATACTCTCCCCTTCCTTTCTAAGTTCTACATTTACACCCATAATCGACAAGCTGTTTCGGTATATGATGGAGGGAACTTATAGGACCCACTTTCTTTCCCCAACCCCCTTCCGTACAGCATTTTCGAATGATATGTCGGAAGCAATACAGCGTATAAAACGCCGTATGATCTCTGATTCTACTGATTTCCTCGTTTCGTTCATTTCGTGACACGTGTGTGGGAGCATGCCGTACGTCTCCGAATATTTCTTGGAACATACACTTATTTCAACAGCGAACTCCTCACAAGGGAACCTCCCCATCGCACCTCCCTCAGATTTAGCTATAATTTGGCACAGTGGATAGGCCTTGAAAAACTGAACACAGATCAATCTAGAAAACAGGAAGAAATTGTGTGGAACTATGAAAAAATAAGCAAAATATACAAACTGATTAGTCCATGGGCAACATATGTAACATCAAGGACGATGTGGGCACAGGAGCGCCGTGGTCCCGTGGTTATCGTGAGCAGCTACGGAGCGAGAAGTCCTTGGTTCAAGTCTTCCCTCGAGCGAAAAGTTTACTCACTTTATTTTTGCAAAGTTATGATCTGTCCGTTCGTTCATTGACGTCTCTGCGCACTGTAATAAGTTTAGTGTCTGTGTTTTGCGACCGCACCGCAAAACCGTGCGATTAGTAGACGAAAGGACGTGCCTCTCCAATGGGAACCGAAAACATTGGATCCAGTAAAACACGTCTGATATATTCTATACGACACTGGTGACGGCATGTGCGTCACATGACAGGAATATGTTGTCGACCCACCTAACTTGCACACTTGGCGAATGGGTAAGAAGATTCTTCTACCTTGCCCGATTTAGGTTTCCTTGTGGATGTGATAATCACTCCCAAAAAAGTGATGAAAACATAAGAGTGTGCCACATAAACTGCAACAAATGAATGCAACAGTTTCACAGTCGCACAGTTTTCTCTGTGCTCTGTCAAAACATATGTTTTTAACGTTTTCAAAATTTTCCGTGTGTAGACCGTCAAATCCTGCATATGTCCAAGCAAATCTGAACATGTCCTGGAATTTTGGAGAGCGAAATTGATTATGTGTGAGTGCCTGAACTCTGATAATTGTCTGAAAATAAAAATTAAAACTTTTTACTGGAGGGAAGGCTTGAACCAACGACCTCTCCTTCCGCAGCTGCTCACGCTAACCGCGGGACCACGGCGCTCCTGAGCTCACTTCATCCTTGATGTTGCCTATGTTGCCGATGGACTACTCAGTTTGTATATTTTGCTTGTTTTTTCGTAGTTCCACACAACTTCTTCCTGTTTTCTCGATTGATCTGTGTTCAGTTTTTCAAGGCCTATCCAGTGTGCCAAATTATAACTAAATCTGAGGGGGGTGCGATGGGGAGGTTCCCTTGTCAGTAATGCACAAAGCCTCTTTTGCAGCGTCTGCTACTGGATTAGTTGAGCATCTCGGTAACGCTCTCGAGCGTACTAAACAGTCCCGCCAGGAAGCGCGCCGTTCTTCGTTGGCTGTTACCTCTCTCTTTCTCCTAATCGATAATGGTCCCATACCATGAGCATAACCCATGAATCTGTCTTACGCGTGTTTTCGAAACCATTTCTTCCGTTGAGGAATTAAATTAGCTTAAGAAATGACACGACTCTAAACGCAGCCGTTCGTGTTGTGGTGTTAAGAGCAGCCGTTACAGAGCGTCCATTACGCGTTTCGGATGGCAGCAGCACATGTGAAAAGGCTACACTGTGCTTGGTGCACAATGCGGCGAACCTCCCTTGTGGTGCATCAGACGTGGTCGACCGGCCGCTAGGCGACGAGTATGCCTGCCTAGGGCTGTTGATAAAGTATCAATATATTGATGTACAAATATTTTTCCAAGAAACATCGATATATATCGGCTAATTTCTTCCAACAATATATCGATATGTCGGTAACGAAATTGCAATATTGAGTGCCGATAATTTTATTTGATATTAGTTTTTTCGCAATTTTCGGTAAATATTTGGAATTGTCGTTTTGAAACTGTAATAGAACATAATTTTACTTTCACTGTGTGAAGGAGTCTTACTACTTTGTGAGCCTTCATCACGTGTAGTCTTTCTCTTTGACTGTGTGGAGCAAGTATAGGTGGCACAGGAAAAGAAGTCCGATTGCACTGGAGTGGGGAGGGAGGGGAGGGGAGGGGGTGACGATGTGAATGGAATAACAAGATTTCCGATGTGAGGAAATAGCATACCAGTAGCGTTTAAAAACAATTTTAACCCAACTAGCGTGCTATCTCTTCACATCCTCGTTCTTCAAAAACAGTTGCTGAAAATTAGGAACAAAAATCTAAATGACAAGACTGGTCGTTGTGGTGGGCGGAGACGTGTGAGGGGAAATGCTGATGTATTCGACGTTCGGCGCTACCACCAGGAACTACAACGTTTAGCTTCGCCACGCAGTTGTGACGCTACAACTGCTAGGTCGCTACCGTTCGCAGGAAAAAAAAAAAAAAAAAAAAAAAAACCAGGGAGGTCGACGTGAATCGTTCCAGGTAAATCCTATACGTGACGAAATCGAACTACGGACCCATCGGACACCTTTTATTGTGCCACTTACCTGCAGCTACTATAGTAAGCAACGTGGTTATCGCCAAGCGTGAACGTGCACCGTTTTCCTTTCAGCTCTTGCTCTAACGGGGATAAACAGATTGCTAGCTTCTTGATGTACAGAAAGTCTAATAATGAATCAATAATTAAATATACAGCTCTAAAATCGGCGTTATATGTATTAACTGTGTGTAGCCGATATTTTTACAAGTCAGGACGTGGATTTTTCCGTCCATATATTGATATTTTATCTCGATATATCGAGCTCAGGTAATGATATTTTTTAAAGGTCTGTATGTCGGATTCTCGATATTTTTGAAAATATCAACAGTCTTACCGCTGCCCTCACGTTCCCATGCAGTCCAACACCGAGCCACTGTCACATCCGCATGTCCTAAAAATCTGAATATTGCTCGATTCGACTAGCAAACCAAATGGAGACCCATTATGAGGGACCTTTCAAACTCTGTAGGGGGCTGATAACACTCTCTCACACGAGTACACGGCATCTCCGAGTCCTCCAGTCTTCACTTAACATCTGAAGCTGTTCATACGCCTTATATACCCTGCCAGGGCTGGCAACAATACTAAACACGAACAACAGTAATGATCTCTACATGAAATGTATTTGCAGTTGCCAGAGCGAGACACGAACTCGAATTTCCCGCTTTTAGCGAACGGTCGCCTTACCATTTAGGCTATCAGAGCGCGTTTCACGGCCAGACCTAAACTCCATGAGCGAGAGAGGTGGCGCAGCGGAGAGGTGGCTCGTAATTGAGAGGATGACGTTCAAACATGCGTCCGGCCAGCCAGATTTAGGTTTTCCGCGATTTCCCTAAATCGCTCCAGGCAAATGTGGGATGGTTCCATCGAAAGGACGCGGCAGATTTCCTTCCTCATTCTTGACACAATCCGAGCTTGTGCTCCGTCTTTAATGAACTCGATGTCGACGTGAAGTTAAACGAAATCTCCCTTCCTGCTTTTTTTTCAAATTTCTATATGTCGTCAGTGATGTCAGAACGAACAGATCGTACTTCTGAGCGACACCGGTACTACAGTATCGTATCGTAATCTCGTACTAATGGACTGCGGCGGCCATTCTACCTGTCACAGAGAATTGAACATGGACGATAAACAGTTTAGACAAGAAGAGAATAGAAGCTTTTCAAATGCGGTGCTACAAACGAATGCTAACAAAGATCTTAAGTGACTGCAGCTCTGTAGCCTGGTTCCACGGAGATTACTATTGTCGCGTATGGATACTTTCGAGAACTATTCCACCTGAATGACTCGCACAAGAAAATTCGTTTTTCTCTGCCGTGAGCCTTCTGACCTCCACTTATCTGCGTCATCTTGTCTGAGGTAGACTGTTGCCGGCCTTATTCACAACGGAATGCGTAGGTTTTCAAATACAATTAGACACCACAGTATCGCCTTAGGGGTCCTAGCCTTTGCTCAAAAGGATACAGGTGATACTAGAGTCAAACTTGAGTCGATAGAGGTACGAAATCTAGCACAGAAACGTCTAGCTCAAGCACCACGTAACAATTAATTATACAGAAGCAGAAGAACAAGAAAATGAACTGCCTTATGCTATTATTTAGTTACTTAAAATGCCGAAGGCAGTAAACTACGAATCAAAAACAGAACTTAAAAATTTACGCTGAAAAGCATTCAAGTTTAGCGTCAGAGGCGGTGGTGGTAACTTCTGATAATTCGATGCTGATGTACCATGCCATGTTCGTAACAATAATTAGCTGTCCGCTATACGCACGTCACGAGATTAAACACACATTTCAATGAGTAAGCGAATGTGTGCACGATATTCATTCTAGATAGAATATTAGAGTAACTGTGCGAATACACTACAATTTCATGTTTATTGAACACCTATTGCCCCCTAATTAGGTGATCTGTATGCTTGTATATTTATTTCATTTTTGTTCTAAAGTTCGCTTTGGGCGTTGTTTGCCGATCTATGGTTGTATGATTACTGTTTAAATTTCGAGCATTAGTCGAATTACATATATTTAAAACTGTTGTATCATTTTCTTCCATGTTGTACCTCAGGAAAACTTGTTGTATAGGTGATTATTCACGAACAACAGTTTGTAAGTTAGCAGGTTTTAAGTGTTGCTTCATGAGATTGCTCCTATTCGCATATGAAAACGTCCTGAGCAAACTTCAAATAATTTAAGGTCCTGAGTGACAATGTACGTCTCTCAGGAATTTTATCGTCATGGCTTCTAAGAAACATGTAATTATTTGGGTATTTTACACTGACGTACGGTATTTTTATAAACAGAACTTCCCCGACTGACAGTCGAGTACCGTAACCACTGTGATCATACAGTTCTAAGTAAATTAACCGCCGCTATAGCACACTTCGTCGAGTGAATTTCTATTATTACCACAGTTACCATATTCACGAATGACGCGCTCATCGAGAGATAACACGATGTAGCATGGTTCCACATCCGGTGACCCTCCGTTCACGACGCTGCAAGTAACAGTAAATCGAAAGGGGTATACATCACGGCATAGATAATATTTTCTGATAGTATTGAATCTTAGTTCAAATACAGATAAGTTTTTTAGATTTTAAATTTACTATCAGTTCATTTATTCTGGTACTCTTACAAGTTAACTTGCTAAATTACATACTTATGCTTTTTGAAATGATGTGAATAGAGCAGAGATATATTTTGGAGAATGTGGATCACCTGAAAAGATAAAGTACAGTAGGAGAGTTTTCTTCCCTGGAAAGGCTTTCGATCATTTTAAGGACGCGAGTCAATACTTTCATTACGAAACTACTGCGTTAGGTGTAGAGAACGAATAACAAAGTACTAAAACAGTTGAGTGGTTCCATGTTGTTGCGAGTACAGTGTGTAACAGATGACAGAGGGCAGTGTACTGAACAACTTTACATTAGCATTTACTTCATTTGCAGACTATTAATTACAGCTATTATGAGTAGCATGTTTTTAGTTCGTTACGACCTCCAAGTATCGCTGGCTAGAGCAAGCCATTAATGTTTATTTTCCCCTGGGCAGCAGGTTATGTGTTGAAATGTGGACGCATGGACACAAAACGTTTAGTATATACTGACAGGCGCAGTGCACTTATTGGTATAGTTACGGCTGGGCAGAAACATCAGGTCGTAAAATTTGTGACGTCTTTGTGGGATGGCTGTTCAGCTCAAAGAAGAAACAACCAACGGATTGATTTGTGCACATATTATGGTACCACGTACATATCTGCACTTATGCCTGTAACACCCTATATAGATCTAATGGCCGTTTGCTGCAATAACCTTCTGTCATCCTGAGTGAGCCTTACCACATGATATACCTCGGACTGTAGAGCATAGTATATCGTACAGAATTATTTACCAGCAGAATTTCAAAGACAGGTTGGGTCTTTATCGAATGTGGTAGTACTACAGAAGCTATTATCAACACTGTAATGTTATTCAGAATAAAAAGTAAGAAGAACAGAGGCCAAATATTAAAGAATCTCTAGTGATTATCATAATTCCACACTTAGGACACTCGGTAATTTCCAGCGCCCTAAGAAAAAATAATTTCATTTATTGTCTCCCATTGACAACGCAGAATCACATGGTGGCGAAGTATTACACCTGTGAAATGAAATTACTTGGTTAGACAAAACGAAGATGCTTACTGCCTCGTTTCTATTGCCGATGAAAATGGGGCGTAGGGAGGTGGGGGTGAGCACGGAGAAGAGATAGCATACTGGACGCTCTCCTGTGAAAATGTAAAACACACGCACACAAAATGAGACCTGCGGAAGATCGACGATTAGAGCGGGAACTGAGACTTGACCCTCAGTATGTGGCATACTGAGTCAGAAAAACCCATTATTTATCGAATAAACGACTGGCAATCAGTCACTTGAAATTGTTACAATCGTAAAAAATACAGGAGACTCCGTTTAAAGTGACTTATAATAGAACGAGCAAATGAAATTAGCTGTACGAAAAACAAGCGCAAAAATAATCCGAAAGAAATGTAATTCACCAAGGAATTAAGGCTCAAATGGTTCAAATGGCTCTGAGCACTATGGGACTCAACTGCTGAGGTCATTAGTCCCCTAGAACTTAGAACTAGTTAAACCTAACTAACCTAAGGACATCACAAACATCCATGCCCGAGGCAGGATTCGAACCTGCGACCGTAGCGGTCTTGCGGTTCCAGACTGCAGCGCCTTTAACCGCACGGCCACTTCGGCCGGCTGAATTAAGGCTCGTTTGAGCATTTCTGGAGTATATCTGACCAGCCTGGTGACACAGGACTTTTTAAATTTATTTATTTGCTATTTTGTTTTAGTCTTTATCCAGATACAGGAACAGACCAAATGTTGCACTTGAATTCACATGAATATAGCACATAATATTTTAGCATAATTCCAAATGTATTACCATAACTAGACATTGTGATGTTTAAGGGAAAGAGCAACATAATAAAGCTACATAAAATGAAAAAAATTATTTTTTAAAATGAAAAAAATCTGTATATTCTATTTGGCCAGTGCGACAGCTACGGTCGCAGGTTCGAATCCTGCCTCGGGCATGGATGTGTGTGATGTCCTTAGGTTAGTTAGGTTTAAGTAGTTCTAAGTTCTAGGGGACTAATGACCACAGCAGTTGAGTCCCATAGTGCTCAGAGCCATTTGAACCATTTGAACTCTATTTGGCCATCAGTCGCACATGCTCGGTAGGATTAATACAGGAAATGCAAAGGAGAGCAGAGCATTTCATCAAGTGTTCGTTTAGTAAGCACGACAGTGCCACAGAGTTGCTCGCCAAAGCTCGGTAGCAGACACTGCAAGATAGGCACGGTGCATAATGGAGAAATTTAGACTACTATTAAAATTACAACTTGAAATGATTGGGACAAGAAAAATCAGTGAGAGTTGAGCTCATGCGGAGACCAACATACAATCGTTCTTCCCCCGCAGAGCAGGGAAGGAGGTAAACTATGTTGGTAACAATTACTCTCCGCCGTATGCCGTAAGGTGTCTTTTGGAGAAGTGGATGTACTGAAACTGGTACCGCACTCTAGTGGGTCCTCTCAATGGAAAAGCAATTCATGAACTTCGTGAACTTTTTTGAGTGGTTGAAATACAGCATTTACTGCCTGTAGCCTCTTCTTCAACAAATCCATTCAGACATCGATGCAAGTTATTGAGGATGCACATGCAAGGGGAGGTACATTGTTTAGGTCTTCTACTTTCTCCCCAAAAACATAATTTCCTTAAATACAGTTTTCATTAAACAGATTTACAAGTATGAGGAAGGGTTATCAGAAATCATTCGTGAGCTAGTGCGATCGGTCGGTATTTAATGGAATTGCAAGGGGCACCTAACAGTCGCTTTTGAAATAAGACCTTCGTTTGCCCACTCTCGGCAAACAAAAATCCGACAAGTGTCCCAGGAAGTTTCAAGGAAGGTGAAAATTCCTCTCCGTATTGTCGAAGAGATTTTAGTGTGGGAAAGTACAATATGCACGTTTGTCTGACGCCGAACAAAAACACATTCAGCACCGCGATAATCCTGACACAAAGCATGGAGACGGTTCGCCTCTGTATGTGCACGTGCGTAACAGACCTTACTACACGAGGCACTCAAGGTGTACACCTATTCAGCAGCACTCCAAGCGTGCATGTTAGGAAATGAGGAGTGGTTCACGAGCCCGATTACGCGATAACCGCAGGATATTCCTCCCGCGAATCCGCGCATGCACACTTGACGCCAATAAGGCAAGAAATTCAGAGAGACTAAAAAAATTCAAATGTCTCTGAGCACTATGGGACGTAACATCTGAGGTCATCAGTCCCCTAGAACTTAGAACTACTAAAACCTAACTAACCTAAGGACATCACACACATCCATGCCCGAGGCAGGATTCGAACCTGCGACCGTAGCGGTCGCGCGGTTCCAGACTCAAGCGCATAGAACCGCTCTGCCACACCGGCAGGCTCAGACTGCCTGACTTCTTGTTAAGCCGTTCATTCAAATTAAATATTTCTGAGAGGTCAAGAAGCCTATCTACTAATTGTTTCATTTTTTATTACGATAATTACTAAGTAATTGTTGTTCTCTTTTTGTAGCGATAACGGAACTATTATGTAACTCTTCTGAATTATGGGTTCAACCATTCGTTTTGAATTGTGACACTTGTTAGCATAGGTATATAGGCTACTTAACTAAATTAACGTTTGTACAGCATTTTGCGCATTGAGGACGCAGCTGTCTTCGGAGCTACTGCCTTGTCAGTGTCTGTAACCCTAGGATTAGCGGTTGTCGGTTTCGACCCTGTCTCGGAAAAAGGGACGAGGGCAGGTCGTATATTCCCCATTAATGATGGAACTGAGACTCGAAGATCCACAGGAAATTCGTAACTTCCTGAGAATATAAGTGGCTTGTTGCAACCAGGTGCTGTCGATGATCCAGGAAGGAATTCGCTCAAGTGATACAGTAAAGTAGGAATCAATTTCACCTAATCGGAAGTACGAATCAAACCATTTTTTTATTAATTTGGTATCGAACTCTTTCTCCAGCAATTGGCAGTTTCTCCTTCATGACATGTTGACATAACACAAAACAATGCAATCAAATCAAATGTGAACTTTCGTCAATTAATGCGTTACATATACCAATACAAAAGCACACACGAATAGTTGTACGTATATTTACTCAGAAATGACTACTGCCCATCTATCTTCCTATGATACAACGGGTCGTTAGGAACATACAGGTGTTTTCCCTTTCCATACGCCTGGATTAGGGCGCTTAGTGATTGTTTGCCTGGATTAGAACGCTTAATGGCTGTTAGGTCTATTCTATTCGTAGAACACTAAGGAATCAGTACAGAGAACGCTTTTTACAAATAGCTTCTACAAAAATACTGCTTTTGTTTAATTACTGCATTTATTAATATTAACACAGTGAAAAATGTGCAACATCTCCAAAATGACTACCTCAAGTTAGCGCTTCCCGATATGCGGACACAACGAGGTTTAACTCACTGTTTAATCATCAAGATTTATGTTTCCTTAGACGACTTTGGGTCATACCAGGTGAAAGTTTGAATAAGCATGTGTTCCGATTCTAAAGGCAACGCTATCGACGAAACTTCAAACTTCGACATTCCTTTTCTTTCTATAGACAAGGCCTACAAACCTTGCATGAAACTTACGTTATCGCAACAACAATGCGATAGACCACCGATATAAGGCAGCCAAAAATAAGACGAATAACTCATGACGTGTGACCTTCGTTTGACCAAAAAGAGAAAAAAATTAAAAAAGTAAACAACAACACCAAAGGAATGCAGTCCATAATAACGATCATAGAATAAGGTATTCTGTCTCTGTACCATAGTAATTGGAGAAGGATTTGAGGATGAAAGGTATTTCCAATAGCGTATTCGCTGCTGCTACTGACTAAGCATAAATGTATGTATCATTACGTCCTTATGGCTTATACTTTATAATACTGTTGACTGGTTATTTTCCTGGTAGTTCTGAAGCATAAATCCTAAGGGTTCCCCATTTTCCTCAGCACAAGACATCTTACCGTTGCAGTGATTGGATGCTCCAATTTTTCCACTTGAGTGTAGTATCGCGTATGTAGTGCCGATGACTGAGAGAGGTGGGAGAAGGAGAAAGCCAACGTGGACTACTTTTCTCAAGTAACACCAAGGATAACGTCTCCATCTGACGACAATCAACCACAGGACATTCACAATTAGACTGGAGGTGCGATCAATAAAATCACGCTCCCCCCCGCCAACATCTTGGCGCCCAAAAATTAGCAATAAGACATTACTTCAACGCCAGGAGTCGAAGCGACTAACACCGAGTGGAGCGCCACAGTGCAATTGAACGTCAGTACTTGAGGTGTCAATAACTTTGTGGCAAATAATAAAAAAGTAATCTCTGCAGATAAAACAAATTTTATTACATATATAAAAAGTGCTACGAAATGTTTAACCACGGATAATGAATAAATAGAAAAGGTAAAATATTCAAATAAATGACTATTCAAGGAAACAGTTTAGAAAAATTTGCTTCAGATGAAAGAATACATAAGTTGTAAAAAGCGTATAATATAAGTAAAAATACCTGCAACAATAATTATTTTAAAAAAACTTAAAAGAATGCACTAGAACACAGTAGTGAAACTAGAATTCCTATTTTCCAGAGAATGTCTAGTGTTAAATTATAGGCTTTATAAAGCAGAAATATTATAATCAAGAATTGTAGCGAAAATATTAGGTAAACAGAAAAATGCAGCATTTTGTAAATTAAGAAGGAACGATGAAGTTTATCAGAACGTAGAAAAGGCACCAGAAACAACAAAGAAGAGGAAATTACTATTTTTGGAAATATTTACAGAATGGATGGCATTAGACTCACTCAAGTACATTAGGGGAAATAAGTTAACAGCCACGTGTTTTCAACTGGTTAGGAAAAATGTAAGAAGTATTGAAAAGAGAGATCTTTAGGGAATAACTTTTGAAGCTGGGAGGATTCCAAGGAACGAGGTAAAAGGGAACTGTCACATAGTGATCTGAAGACAGGAAAAGAAATATAGGAAAACAGTGGAGAAATACTGCAAGAAAGGAAAGAACAAAAAAAGATTAAGAACTGTAATTGTAAACTGGTCACTAGAAAGGCTTAACGTAAAAAGGAGAAAAAATAAAAAAGAATCAAAATTAAAGGAAATATAGTTACAAATAAGACCGATCTTAACGAGAGTGTAAACAATGAAAGGGAACTCACACACTGCTTCCATAGCACTCTGTTGGGACTAATGCAACCTGTAAGAAACGACAGAGTACGCTCCGCTAGTTATTACGAAAGCGACAAGTATTTTCAGTCACTCAAAAAGGGGAAGTCCTAAGAGGAAAGTAACGGTGCAGTCAAACCATCGAGGTGGAACAAATTTAAAGAATGGCGCCACCTAAACGACCAGGATTTATATTATGCTTGTTAACACAGTTGCAATTAGGTTTCATGTAAGAACAGAACTGTACGAGAAGAGAGAAAAGAGTATGTACCGTATCCATTTGAAGGAAGAAGCAAGGAAGAAAGTGAATGAAGCAGCACCTAACCCACAGTAGTTCGTGGAATTACTGAGATCCTTGAGAGAGCCAGTCATCACAAAATTATTCATCTGGCGTGCAAGATAATGACACAGACGGAATACACTCGGGCTACATGAAGAAATGTAATAATATCAATTCTAAAGGAAGCAGGGACTTTAAAGTGTGAATACCATACAATCAGTGTAAAAGTATGGTTGCAAAATATTCACACGAATTACTTACAGAAGAATGGAAGAACTGGTAGGAGTCGACATCGGGAAAGATCATTTTGGGTTCCGGAGAAAAGGAGAAACACATGAGGCAATACTGACCCTACGACATATCCTATAAGATAGTTTGAAGAAAAGCAAACCTATGTCTATAGCAGTTGTAGATTTTGAAAAACGTCTTGACAGTGTTAAATGTAATACTCTCTTTCAAATAAAAAGTGCAGGAAGAAAAATGTTATTTTTAAGATGTATAGAAACCATACTGATGTTACAAGAGTGGAAGGGCATGAAAGAGAGGCGATAGCTGAGAAGGAAATGAGAGACGGTAGTAGCCTGTCGCCGGTGTTATTCAGCCTGAACACTGTGCAAGCAATACAGGGAACGAAGAAGAAATTTGGTTCAAATGGCTCTGAGCACTATGGAACTTAACATCTGAGGTCATTAGTCCGCTAGACTTAGAACTACTTAAACCTAACTAACTCAAGGACATCACACACATCGATACCCAAGGCAGGATTCGAACCTGCGACCGTAGCAGCAGCGCGGTTCTGGAGTGAAGTGCCTAGAACCGCTCGGACACAGAGGCCGGCGAAGAAATTTGGAAAGGGAATTAAAGTTCATACAAAAGAAACAAATACTCAAGGGTTTTCCTGTGACAGTTAATTCTGTCAGAGAAGGCAAAGGATTTGTAAACATAGTTGAAAGAATGGATAGTATATTGAAAACAACATCGACAAAACTAAAACAAGGGTACTGGAATGTAGACGAGTTAAAACGTGCGATGCTGAAGAAATTAGATTAGGAAATGATGAACTGAAAGTAGGGAAGAGTTATGCTATCTGGGGCAGGAAATAACTGATGATGTCCGATGTAGAGGGCATATAAAATTAGACTGGCAACAGCAAGAAAACCATGTTTCAAAAGTAGGAGTTTGTTAACATCTAATCACAATTTGAGTGTTAGGAAGTATTTTCTAAAGGTACTCGCTGGAATGTAGCTTTGTATGGAAGTGAAAAGTGGACGATATGTATTTGAGACAAGAAGGAAACAGAAGAATTTGAAATTTGGTGCAGCAGAAGAGTGATGAAGATTACAATGGAATAACAAATGACAAGGTAGCGAATCGAACTGGGGAAAAACAAAATTTGTGACACATTTTGATTAAAAGAATAAATCTGGTGGTAGGACGCATCCAGGTGCATTAAGGAATTGTCATTTCGGTAATAGAAGGTCCACCTCCGCAGGTGAGTGGTCAGTGCGGTTGTCTGCCACTCTTGGTACTACCAGCGACTTTTCCTTAGTGGGAGGATTGGAACGTCATGCACTCACCCTCGTGATGCCATATGAGGAGCTACTTGACCGAGCAGCGTGCGGTAGCGTTCTCGCTTCCCACGCCCGGGTTCCCGGGTTCGATTCCCGGCGGGGTCAGGGATTTTCTCTGCCTCGTGATGACTGGGAGTAGTGTGCTGTCCTTAGTTAGGTTTATGTAGTTCTAAGTTCTAGGGGACTGATGACCATAGACGTTAAGTCCCATAGTGCTCAGAGCCATTTGAACCATTTTTTGACCGAGTAGTCGCGGCTCCAGATCACGAAAACAGGCAACCGCCAGGAGAGCGATGTGCTGACCCCATGCTCCTCGAAACCTCAACCAATGAATCTGTTGGCAGAGCATGACCCGGTGGTCGGTCGGTACTGATGGTCCGCCAGAGGCAGTGGACGGAGTTGACGTGATGGAAGGTTAAAGCGGTAGAAATGGTAGAGGGACACAAGAGCCTGGGTACGGGAAGCAGGCTCAAATGGACGTAGGGTCCGGTATTTATTGGCACAGGATGACACAGTGGTCGTTCGGTGCTGACGGGTCCACCAGAGCAGGTGGACGGAGTAGACGTAATGGAAGTGTAAGGGGGTGGAAATGGTAGAGGGGGACATAAGCTTGGGTACAGTAACCACGTTCAAATGGACGTAGGGTCCAGTATTTGTTGGCAGAGGATGATGCGGTGGTCGGTCGGTACTGACGGGTCCGGCAGAGCAGGTGGACGGAGTATACGTGATGGAAGTGTGACGGGGTAGAAATGGTAAAAATCTGGGTACGGTAAGCAGGTTCAAATGGGCGTAGGGTATTTATGAAGAGACAAAATGGCTCAAATGGCTCTGAGCACTATGGGACTTATCATCTGAGGTCATCAATCCCCTAGAACTACATAAACCTAACTAACCTAAGGATATCACACATACATGCCCGAGGGAGGATTAGAACCTGCGACCTTAGCGGTCGCGTGGTTCCAGACTGAAGCGCCTAGAACCGGCCGGCTATGAAGAGACAAAGGATTGACTAGTATGGAGAGTTGCATCATTGCATCAGACCAGACTTCAGGCTAAGACTCGTGATACCAATAGAGGAGCTACTCGACCAAGTCGCAGTGGCTCCAGATCACGAAAACTGACAGCTGCCGGGAGAGCAATGTGCTGACCCCACGCTCCACCATACCGCGCATCCAACGCAGTTGGCAGAGGACGACACGGCGGTCAGTCGGTTCCGATGGGCCCTCCAGAGCCTGTGGACCGTGTTTACATAGTGGAAGGAACTGTGAGGTGGCAAAAAGTGTAGAAGGAGACAAAGGCTTGAACACAGTAAGCACGTTCAAACGGACGTAGGTTGCGGTATTTACGCAAAGGATAGACTAACATGGAGGGCTGCATCTAACCCGTCTCTGGACTGAAGACCGCAGCAACAGTGGCTGTAGACAAAGATGAAGAAGTCCTGGCGTGACACAGAACCAGAGAGACGGCATCGCGGCCTGGGGCAGCAGTCGAGACAGCGGCGCCGAGGCTACCGCGGTTGTCTTTAAATACGCGGCGGCGGCGCGGATGCTACTCGGCGGGACAGACTTGCGCGCCAGCCACAAGACGCTCGCGCCCGATGCGTATCGGGAGGGGCTGCCGGTGTCCGGATTGGTCGGCGCCCGTTTTGCAGCGTAATTACGGGTTTAGTCAGGTCCCGCGCACCGAGCACCGACCGAGGAAAAAGAAATAAATGACGGAAAGGAGAGACAGAGAGAGAGCGAGAGAGAGAGAGACGGGGAAGGAAGGAAGGGGGAAAAAGAAAGGAGTAGCGAGCTGGATCGTGGCCGGGTAATATGGGTGGGAGGACCCGCCCGAGGCCACGCGTAGGAGGGGCCGTTGCTGCAGTGCGTGCCGTGCCTCCAACATTCGGCAGTGCTCGGTGCGAGGTGCGTGAGGTGCGTGCCCGCGTCGGCATTCCGTGGACCGCTCGCCGCAAACTCTCGCTCCTCCGTCACTCCTATAAGGGGCACCCAATGAGTAATGCAACATACTTTTTTTCTGAAAGCAGGTTGGTTTTAACCAGGAATCCAACATACCTTGTCATTCCCCACTCTCCTGGCTTAAAAACCCAATTTATCAACATAATCTCCACTCGCTGCGATGGGCTTAGGCCACCTCACTGCCAGCATAGTACCACTCTACTGGTCGACGTCGGAACCAACGTCTTGCTGCATCAATAACGTCCCCGCCATCCCCGTACTGCTTCCGGTGGAGTGCATCCCACATTGGGCCGAACATACGGAAGTCGGAAAGCGTGAAAACTAGGCTGTAGGGTGGATGAGTAAGAACAGTCGAATGAAGTTTTTGTGAGCTCCTCTCGGATGAGCAGACTTGTGTATGATCTTGCGCTGTCATGGAGAAGGAGAAGTTCGTTTAAATTTTTGCGGCGACGAACATGCTGAAGTTGTTTCGTCAGATTCCTGAGGGTATTTTTTTCATTTTTTATTTATTACTTTTTCTTCATAATTCCTGTACATTATCTCAAAAGCTAAAATAAGCCATACAAATCACATTTCCTTGGATAGTAATAAAATTATACGGGTGGTTCATTGATAGTGACCTGGCCAAATATCTCACGAAATAAGCGTCAAACGAAAAAACTACAAAGAACGAAACTTGTCTAGCTTGAAGAGGGAAACTAGATGGCGCTATGGTTGGCCCGCTGGATGGCGCTGCCATAGGTCAAACGGATGTATACTGCGTTTTTTTTTTTAAATACGAACACCCATCTCTTATTTCATATTCGTGTAGTACGTAAAGAAATATGAATGTTTTAGTTGGACCATTTTTTTCGCTTTGTGATACATGGCGCTGTAATAGTCAAAACTGAAACATTCATATCTCCTTACGTACTACACGAATATGTAATAAAAGATGGGGGTTCCTATTTAAAAAAAAAAAACGCATTTGATATCCGTTTGACCTATGGCAGCGCCATCTAGCGGGCCAACCAAAGCGCCATCTGGTTTTCCCCTTCAAGGTAGAAGAGTTTCATTCTTTGTAGTTTTTCGTTTGATGCTTATTTCGTGACATATTTCGCCCGGTCACTATCAATGGACCACCCTGTATATTAACTACTTATTTCTGATAGTTATTTTTTTAAATACTGCAACTACTTCTACTGCTACAATAAAACCCTTAGCCAGTTACCCAACTACTAATACTACTATAAGCCCTACAGAATCTGTTCTCTGTTTGTTTATTTTGTCCATTTGAACTGCAGATGGCTGTTTCCGCTACTGGATCCGCGCGCACACTACCCCGATCAAAAGCCATGTCTGCTGGGTTCCTTCGGAGTCGACCAGCACGTCAGCAGCGTTTCCATTATAGCAAGCAATTCCACCCATCACTGTTACGTCTTACATGATCAGTTGTGCCAACGCAATGTAGATTCTTGGGAAACTGTTTCATTCTGTGGTCGCTGAACTCAGTCACCTCTCCAAAAAATGGTTCAAATGGCTCTGAGCACTATGGGACTCAACTGCTGAGGTCATAAGTCCCCTAGAACTTAGAACTACTTAAACCTAACTAACCTAAGGACATCACACACATCCATGCCCGAGGCAGGATTCGAACCTGCGACCGTAGCGGTCGCGCGGTTCCAGACTGTAGCGCCAGAACCGCTCGGCCACCAGCGGCCGGCAGTCACCTCTCCATCTGCAGAGTATGTTATACAGGGTGTATCATAATTAAAGGCGTAAACGTATACAGTTGAAAGTACACGATACTAGAAGCAAAAAAGTCTCAGTAAACATAGGGTCCAAAATGTATACCTTAAGAGCTACGAGTAATTTCTCATCTTCGATACTGTGAAGCAAATTTCTTTTTCTGCAAGCTCTTTGCTTTCCATATTTTGGGAAATGGCAATGTGGACCAAAACAAGAAAAAATGTCCAGTAAACACGTGCTCTAAAATGCATACTGCATACCTTAAGAGCTATGAGTACATGCTCATCTTCGCTAATTGGAAACACAACTCTTCTAATGAACAATTGCTCATAACTTTTAAGATATGCATTTTAGAGCAATGTATACTGGACATTTTTTCATGTTTTGGTCCATATTACTACTTCCCAAAATGCGGAAAGCAAAGAGCTTGCCGGCCGGTGTGACCGAGCGGTTCTAGGCGCTTCAGTCTGGAACCGCGCGACCGCTACGGTCGCAGGTTCGAATCCTGCCTCGGGCATGGATGTGTGTGATGTCCTTAGGTTAGTTAGGTTTAAGTAGTTCTAAGTTCTAGGGGACTGATGACCACAGCAGTTGAGTCCCATAGTGCTCAGAGCCATTTGAACCATTTGAACTTGCTAGTGCCTGTTAGTTGTTACTTGTGACTAATCACAGTGTAAGAGTTATGGTGATAAATTACAACAGGGAAATTTTATCGTTGGTGGTGGTAAGAAGGGCTATAGGTTGCGAATTCGTAAAATGTGATTTAATACTGTATAAAATCACAACTGGAAATTCTAGTTACCGAGAAGGAAATTTAACAAAAAAAAATGGCTCTGAGCACTATGGGACTTAACTTCTAAGGTCATCGGTCCCCTAGAACTTAGAACTACTTAAACCTAACTAACCTAAGGACATCACACACATCCATGCCCGAGGCAGGATTCGAACCTGCGACCGTAGCGGTCGCGCGGTTCCAGACTGTAGCGCCAGAACCGCTCGGCCACCAGCGGCCGGCAGTCACCTCTCCATCTGCAGAGTATGTTATACAGGGTGTATCATAATTAAAGGCGTAAACGTATACAGTTGAAAGTACACGATACTAGAAGCAAAAAAGTCTCAGTAAACATAGGGTCCAAAATGCATACCTTAAGAGCTACGAGTAATTTCTCATCTTCGATACTGTGAAGCAAATTTCTTTTTCTGCAAGCTCTTTGCTTTCCATATTTTGGGAAATGGCAATGTGGACCAAAACAAGAAAAAATGTCCAGTAAACACGTGCTCTAAAATGCATACTGCATACCTTAAGAGCTATGAGTACATGCTCATCTTCGCTAATTGGAAACACAACTCTTCTAATGAACAATTGCTCATAACTTTTAAGATATGCATTTTAGAGCAATGTATACTGAACATTTTTTCATGTTTTGGTCCATATTACTACTTCCCAAAATGCGGAAAGCAAAGAGCTTGCCGGCCGGTGTGACCTAGCGGTTCTAGGCGCTTCAGTCTGGAACCGCGCGACCGCTACGGTCGCAGGTTCGAATCCTGCCTCGGGCATGGATGTGTGTGATGTCCTTAGGTTAGTTAGGTATAAGTAGTTCTAAGTTCTATGGGACTGATGACCTCAGCTGTTAAGTCCTATAGTGCTCAGAGCCATTTTTTTTTTCAAAGAGCTTGCAGTAGAAGAGATTTGCGACATATTATCGATGATGAAAAATTGCTCGTAGTTCTTGTTGTTGTCGTTGTTGTTGTTGTCTTCAGTCCAGAGACTGGTCTGATGCAGCTCTCCACGCTACTCTATCCTGTGCAAGCTTCTTCATCTCCCAGTACCTACTGCAACCTACATCCTTCTGAATCTGCTTAGTGTATTCATCTCTTGGTCTCCCTCTACGATTTTTACCCTCCACGCTGCCCTACAACACTAAATTGGTGATCCCTTGATGCCTCAGAACATGTCCTACCAACCGATCCCTTCTTCTAGTCAAGTTGGGCCACAAACTCCTCTTCCCCCCAATTCTATTCAATACATCTTCATTAGTTATGTGATCTACCCATTTAATCTTCAGCATTATCCTGTAGCACCACATTTCGAAAGCTTCTATTCTCTTCTTGTCCAAACTATTTATCGTCCATGTTTCACTTCCATTCATGGCTACACTCCATATAAATACTTTCAGAAACGACTTCCTGACACTTAAATCTATTCTTGATGTTTACAAATTTCTCTTCTTAAGGTATGCATTTTCGACCCTATGATTACTGAGACTTTTTTGCTTCTAGTATCGTGTACGTTCAATTGTATGCGTTTACGTCATTAATTATGATACAACCTGTATAGCCAGAATGTCAGCTTTCTGACTGATGGTTGAATGCCTCGTTAAGTCTTCCTTGGCCTTCCTCTATACTGCGGCTGCAGTATAGTCCAAGATGCGCCACATCGACTCGCTCCTTAGTGCTGCTTAGGGATCCAACATCCTTAATACCTGACCCTCATTACCCGCCGCATCTTAATACAGGGCGCAGTCAAACAATGTGTTACGGTGTGCCCACACTGCCGTAGGCGCAGCTATCATTCATCTGTCTTTTGATCCTATGTAGATACGTAGGATCCAGCCCATGGTCAGTGAGGTAAAGTGTAAGTCCACTGACGGGTTAAGCCATTTCCTTTTAAATCTCTCCCTGCTGTAAGGGAGAAATTCGTTTATTCTTCTGCCTGTACCTCATGTGTCCCATTCATTTTGCCGCAGGTGTAGTATGCGATACTTCCATTTGATTGCTTTTCTTTAACCACTAAAAGGCCTGTACACTTGAGAGTTTATCGTTGCACCATGAGAGAGGGCACCTAACGGAATAACCCCTTCAGAGTCCCAGAACATAGTCGCCATGAATTTGGCGAATTGCCGTTTTGCTTCCGGTTCGAACAGATTAACCCGTGTTTCGTCACCTGTGACGATGTTCGACAAAAAATTTTGACGGTCGGTCTCGTAACTCGCAAGCAATTCTGCACAGGTTGTACTTCGTTGCTCTTTATCGTCTTTTGTTAGGCGACGAGAGATTCAGCGGGAACACACCTCTGAATACCGCAACTGGTCGATGAGCGTGTCAGCACTGCCAACGGAGACGTTCAGTTGAGCAGCGAGGTGTTTGATTGTAATCCGTCGATGACCTCGAATGAGCGTGTCCGCACGTTCTAAAACTTCAGTACTTAAGAGCTGTGTGCGGCCGGCCGGCAAGCGGGAGATTGGACTGGTTTGCGTGACCTTGTTGCGATGTTGACAGACGCCTGGCCAACGATTCATCTTGCTTTTGTTCACTGACAGACGTTCTGCAAGCGCCTATGAATAACTGCAATCCTCTTGTTTTCTTCCAAAAGGCACTCAACGACAAATATCTGCTTGGAACGCTATCTTGCACGATACATATATCGCCACTACCTACCTAAATTCGTGAAACCGTAAGGACGCAAGTGTGAATATTCCACGATGTCCCACAACAAATTTTGCATTTTTCCAACCGAAACTGGCCGATTAAAAAAGTGTTCCATTACTTATTGAACGGTCCTCGTATTCGCGGGGCTGAAGCGGTGAGTCCTGAGTAGACGAACAACTGATGTACACTGACCGAAATGGAAAGTCCTACACCATCAAGCACCACTCCGACGTTTATAAAACTTTGTGGAGATGTTCCTCATATTACGGATATTACTTGATCTGATTTAATCAGGGAGATAAAACAACAGGTCGGACTGATGGAAGAGATAGAGATATTCCAACGAAGAGCAGTGCGTTTCGTCACGGGATCGTTTGGTCGGCGCGAGAGCATAAGCCTGTATTACACGATACAGCTATCGTATGCAAGTCTGCACCAGCGACCCTGGCGTACAGCTCTGAAACCGCCAACTTTTTCGTTCTCCCTATTACACGATACACCTAACATGTATAAGTCTGCACCACCACCCCAATAGTAAAAATTCGGAATTGCAGGATTCTTTACGTCGCTGGGCAGGAAAATTTCTCTCTTTGTAAAGCTGTTGTTTATCCACATTAAAACTTTTAAGAGGTCTACGTTCGTATTTATTATGCATTTACTGTTCTCTTGTGTAGCTACCACGAAATTAAGTTACGATTATAAAAAATGGTAAAATGGTTCTGAGCACTATGGGACTAACGTCTGAGGACATCAGTCCCCTGAAACTTAGAACTACTTAAACCTAAGCAACCTAAGGACATCACATACATCCATGCCCGAGGCAGGATTCGAACCAGCGACCGTAGCGGTCGCGCGGTTCCAAACTGAAGCGCCTAGAACCGCTCGGCCAATCCGGCCAGCTGTTACAATTATAGAGAATCATGGACTAAAGCGTTCGTTCTATGTCGTGCTGGTACAAGCAAATGTTTACGTTTCACAGCATTGTAGGCATGGTGGACGCAATGATCTATGCAGCACTTGCCGTGACAGTGGCCGCACTAGTCGCTAGGTGAAGGGCAGAACAGTGACGTAATGCCGGGAGTAGGAATTGGGATCGACCCTGGGAAGAACTGGTCAAGGCAAGGCCATACACTGATCAACCAGTTATTATGACCATCGACCTACTGCTAATATAAACACGTCCAGACGATAGCAGCGTCAGCCGGCGAGGAATGACTGCTAGTCAGACACACGCACTGTGCATGTAGTATCAGTCAACGTGCTGTCCGTGTGTAGAATGGGGAAGGCGCGAGTTTGACCAAGGCAGATTGTGATGGCCCGGAGGTACGGCCCAGGCATTTCAGAAACTGCACCCCTTTTCGGGTGATCGAAGAGTGCTGCGGTTAGTGTCTTTAACACGTGGCAGTATCAAGATCACTTCCAGAGGTCGTGAGGTTGGGCCGCCACCCATCATTCCAAATGTCGGACGTCGTAGGCCGGATAGACTGGTGAAACAGGATAGGCGACGAGATGTGGAGGAACTAATATCATACTTTAATGCTGGGCAGAGTACAAGCGCGTCTGCAAAGCGAATACTCCTAACGATGGACCTCCGTAGCCGACGACCACGCACGTGCCAATGTTTACACGGCATCTGCAACTGAAATTGCACGTGATCATCTGGCATTGGACATCGGCGCAGTGACAGAGCGTTGCATGGTCTGATGGATCCCGATGGAAGAGAGCGGATCCGTCGTCTTCCAAGGGAACAGGGGAATGGAGACAAGCTGGCGGCGGCTGCATGATGCTCTGCGGAACATTGACGTGGGCATCCTTGGGTACACTGGAGCTCGTGTAAGGCACCATGACGGCCAAGGAGTACCGCACACCGGTTGCAGAACAGGTACACACCCCTTCATGGCGATCATGATTCCCGGCAGCAGTGGTATTTTTCATGAAGATAACGCGGCATGCCACAAGGCACGGAGTGTGATAGAGTGGTTCAAGGAACACAGTGGCCAGTTCCAATTGATGTGCTGGCTCCCCATCTCGCCCGATCTGAACCAGATCGAACACATCTACGATGTGATTGAGCGTGGCGTCAGAGGGTATCGCCCCCTCCCCAGAATTTACGGAGTTGTTTGTGCAGATGTGGTGCCCACTGCCTCTAGCGACCTCATTGATTCCATACCATAAAGCGACGAAGCTCTTATCCGTGCCAGAGATGGACATACCGGCTATTAAATAAGTAGTCATACTGTTCTCGCTGATTTTTACTTCCTGTTAACGAAGTTGTTGAGGCTCGAAGATCCACAGGAATCTAGGAACTTGGTCAGAATGTATGAGTCTTGTTGTGACAAACTGCTACTGAATATATATGACGGGATTCGCGCAAGTGTCGCAGTGGTGAGAGAAGCTGTTTCACAACAGTGCGACCCACTGGGCGCGTCCGGCACAACTACTCTGACTGTTGCTGCTATTCCCGGCTCGCTGAAAAAAAAAAAAAAAAAAAAAAAAAAAAAAAAAAAAAAAAAAGCTGTCAGATCAAACACGTGCGTCACTTTCACCAAATAAGGTGTTACGTAAGCAAACCGAAAATAAAATTATATGCATGTTTACGTAAGACATACAAACTCAGAATTAAACATTTTTTGACCTACCGTTACCTTATTAATGCACAGATTTTGAGAGTCATAAAGACACCTTTCCTTTCTGTATACCTCAATAATCACAACTATACTTTCTTTGTTCCATTTCATTTCATTTCTGCAAAAGGAAGTTGTCATTACATTCAGGTTTTCTCAACGGTAATAGAAAGAAAGGGTATTTTCATTTTTTTAATTACGGTACTGTATTTATATAAAATTACTCATTGAAAAATGTGTGTAATATCTCGCGCAATAGCGAAAAGAATCCTCCAGAGCTCACATATTCCTCGTAACCGTCACCCGTGCTTCCGCTAGGTGGCAGGCCGCCTACACTTGACTTGAAAGCGTTAGATGTGTCGTGTAATACCAACTTTACAGAGATGCTTAAGAAGCTATAGTGGCAGACGCTACGAAAAGCCATTGTAAATCACGCAGAGTTTTAGTATTGAAATTTCAAGAGAGTACTTTCCGGCTTGAGTCGTCCAACATGCTACTTCCTCTCAACATGTCTCGCGAAATGACCACAACTAGAAAATTCGAGAAATTAGAGGTAATACGGAGGCTTACCGATAGTCATTCTCCCTGCGCGCCATTAGCGAATGGGACAGGGAAAGGAGGATCAGTTGGCTCAAATGGCTCTGAGCACTATGGGACTTAACATCTATGGTCATCAGTCCCCTAGAACTTAGAACTACTTAAAACTAACTAACCTAAGGTCATCACACAACACCCAGTTATCACGAGGCAGAGAAAATCCCTGATCCCGCCGGGAATCGAACCCGGGAACCCGGGCGCGGGAAGCGAGAACGCTACCGCACGACCACGAGCTGCGGACGAGGATCAGTTTGTGGTACCAGAAGAACCCTCTGCCACCCAACGTTACCGTTGTAGATGTAGAAGCAATATTTTAGCCCGCACCGAAACTAAGTTTACTGTGCGGTGGTTTTTTCCCCCTGCCATTCTACTAGAGCCAGTCAGCACTCTTGGAGAGTATGAGAAAGTGTTGTACCGTGGTACAGACTTTCGCCTCTAGCCAACACTGTCATAGACGTTTAATATTTGTTCTTATTTAATTATCATGGTCCCGTACCTCTGTCGGTAAAAATGGAACCCTGATACGATCACTTTGTTGTCTGTCTGTCCGTCTCTTTTTCTCAGGAACCGGTATAGGTAGCAGTTACGACTCCATGGTCCCTCTGGTGTGCAAAAATTTGAGCTTCTAAGTCAACGCAATCAAAGGATGCGGCCATTAGTATCGCATATTCTGATGCTCGCAGACTCACTCATCAGAACTTGTAAGGAGCAATCAAAACGTTTCCTGTCGAAGGCCGTACAGTCCAGAATCAGTTTTCCAATGAGGAAAAATCGCCGTTAGCATTGAGACAATCACCCCATCGACGCGCTTGGTTGAAGGTGCCCGTTTGGTAAAACAACGTGTCCTGCTGCGTGGAGAAGTCCATAATTACCTGTTGCACATCCTCGTTCGACACGAATCGTCGATCCTTCGAGGCATTTTTTAAGGGATTGAAAGGGTTATAATCGTATGGGGTGATCAGGACTATAGCACGCGTTCTCAAGTGTCTTCCACTTGCGTTGCCGTAACTTCAGCGTCTCAACATTTGCGATATGGGGTCCGGCGTCTTGTGTCGACTCCCGATCAGTACGGAACTTGGTGCTCCATCCCACAACAATGGTTTTATTTTCAACTACAAGCTGCTTGTTCATCTTGTTCACGCAAAGGTGTAACAGAAATGGCATTAAATCTCTCCTCTTGAGTACGAAGAATGTAGAACATTTAATGTCTTGGATATGGCTCCTTTCGAAATTTTTCCATAAATGTGAAAGAAATCTACTTCGTCATATCCTTCCTCTCAGAAATGTTAGTCCTGAAAGTTTTGGAGGAGGAAATTCTCTGGAGCCTCGAATGGCTGACAAAGGTCCGGAGAGACTGATGTTGGGAGAAATGTCGTCATAACATTTCACGAAGATTTGATTATAAATCTCCAAGAAATGGTTTTCAGAGCAGAAACTGCGAATATTTCCTAACTTCCTATACGTCGCTTCCTTAGAGACCTTCAAGATAGAATAATAATAGCTCGTGAATTAGACTAACAATAATATTTTACTGAGACATATAAGCAGTTACTTTCCTCGCATTCCCCGTCTTTCAGTGGAAGGGGAATGAACGTCAACATACCGAGCGATAACAGATGATTTCTAAACTACTTACAAGGATTTTCAGATTAAATTATAGCAACATTTGAATTTTATTCCCAGAATACCTTCTCGAACAAAATCATTTTAGTTCGCCTGAGTAGAGTGTCATGTATCCCTACCGGTAGAATTATTTTTGGATTAGCGTAGTGATAACTGCAACCGTTTCTAGGACCTGTTTAAAAGTGGATCATTAGTAAGTCGATGAGTTGACACTAAACTTACGAATACGACTAAAATTACTGAAGCACTAAAAACGAGTTGCCCCTGATGTTCGAAGCGTAAAATAATAGTATACCAAGCACACCAATGCATTGAGGCCAGACGTTATTATTACACTGGAAAACAATAATAATGAAATGAGAGCTAGCTGTGTTAATCTAAATAACACGAAATCGGCATACCAAAAAAGAAGCCCACATTAATAACGAAAGATGTATGCAGAAGCTACTGATGGATGTGTAAATTATTGCAGATTAATGTTTAAATTACTCACTTGCTTACCTTGAGACAGTAAATTACATTTCTTTGGGTGATTCACTGAATACGTTGCTGGAATACTTGTCAAACCAGATTGCAGAGAGCAAGAGAGAGAGTGAGTGAGTGTGAGGAATGTGTGTGTGTGTGTGTGTGTGTGTGTGTGTGAGAGAGAGAGAGAGAGAGAGAGAGAGAGAGAGAGAGGGGAGGGAGGGAGGAGAAAGATATATATATATATATATATATATATATATATATATATATATATATGTACTAAAGAAGCACGATAGCCTCCTGAACTTTTTGTTCAGAGCACAAGGCGTCATCGAGAAATCATAAGATAGTTCTTCAGGAAGAAACGCGAAATCTGCTCACGCTATGAGAGACTGACTATAGACTGGAAAACGTTGCTGGATATGTGGGGTCACCATATCAACGCCATATCATGCTTGCTTCGTACACTTTAATAATAGCTGCTGAAATCACGTTTTACGTTTAATCAACGAAAATGTTGTTGTACCTATATCTGGGCGATAAAACGAATTCTTTTCAATGACGTCTACTACTAGTAAGGCGAGAGGGATGATATTTTTCTGTTAACCGAGAAACGTGTCCTAACGTAACTGACGACTGTCCGTTAAAAAAAAAATTGCAATGGGAAACGTATGCCGGTAGTGTTGTTAGTAAGATTTATGTTAGGCAACTTTCAGAGGTTGTAGTATGGACCAAAACAAAAAAATTATGCAGATGAACATGAGGTATAAAATGCATACTTTATATGCTATGAGCATTTGTTCATTTTCACTACTGAGAATCACATCTTTTCTACTTTAAGCTCTTTGGTTTCCACATTTTTGGAGGAGGTAGTGTGGATCAAAGCAAAAAAAAAAAAAACTACTGTCCAGTAAATGTGGGCCCTAAACCGCATACCTTAAGAGCTGTGACCACCTGTTCAATAGATGAGATGTGTTTCATGGTACCGAGGATGAGCAAGTCCTCGTTGCTCTTAAGGTAAACACTCAAAAGCGCATATTTACTGGGTATTTTTTCTTGTTTTTGTCCATACTACCACGTCTGAAAGTTGCTTACCTAACAGTATTGGCAACAACATTACCGGTACACGTATTCCACTATAAGATGAATCAGTACGATTTTCGCTTATAACTTTTGACTCTGTCGTTTCCGGTCTATGGTCCCTTACCTCAAGTTGATACATTTACCCTACTTCATTATCCCTGAAAGTTTGTAACATCATCATAAGATCAACCTGTGTACTACGAACTGAAATTTCTGAAAGAGTTTAACTGTGTGCAGACACAGGACACGGACAAGGACTCTTGCCATTTGCTAGCAAAATTTTTTTATGTAAGCTACCACAGAATAATTGGCATCTATCTTCAAGTATCTCCCAATTTAGGTGTATCGGCATTTCCGTGACTCTCTCCCTCCATAAAAATTGGCACAGCTCTTCTTTGTATGCATTCATTCCAATATGGTACGGTTCTCACAGCCTTGGGCGATTTGCTGCATGGGACGGGTTGAGTTGGGTTCGGATGTTTGGGGGAGGAAACCAGACAGCGAGGTCCTCGGACTCATCAGACTAGGGAAGGACGGGGAAGGAGGTCGGCCGTGCCCTTTCAAAGGAACCATCCCGGCATTTGCCTGAAGCGATTTAGGGAAATCACGCATGGGACGCATATGTGATTTGTAAGCAATCTCCATTGTAGACAGTATTTTCGCAGTATGCTACAAATGAACTGAAGTTGCCCCACTGACGATTCTGTCTATGTGGTCATACCATTGAATTTTTCTACAGAATGTTACAAATAGGTACCTGTATGAAATGACTGTTTACAGTCGTGATTCATTGATGCTGTAGTCAAGGATACTACTTTTCCCCTTTTTGTAAAAGTGCGCAATTTTTCATTCACAAATATTTAAAATTTAGTTGTTAATATTTGTGTCAGTTGAAATTTTATCAAGATCTGGCTGGATATTTGTGCAGGTTTTTTTTTTCCATATAGTACTCCATTATGCAGGCGATGGATAGAAATCCGGAAACACCGTGAGAGTTGCATGCTTGAACATAAATTCAGATGCTGGCCTAGCCTGCAAGTTGCATTCTTGTATTTGGCGACGAATAGCACCTGTGCAATGTTCTCTACATGGTCTCTCGTGGTCAGAAGTGTTCTGTGTAGTTGTGAGTACATTTTGTCGGTGCTAAGTGAATTACAGTTTCAGTAAATTGTTGATGCTAGTATGGTAGGCGCCTTCGTAAACAAGATAGCGGAAGTGTTTGGTTTTTCATTAGGCACCGCGTCGGAGGTTTATACCACATACAGGGAAAGCTAAGTCAAAACTCGGACGAAAGCGTGTGGTGAGTTATTGTGAGAGATGGTTATTGAGGAGCATTGTAACGAAAAATAAGAGGACGTCAGCTGCAAAAGTCGCTGCAAAATGGTTCAAATGGCTCTTAGCACTATGGGACTTAACATCTGTCGTCATCAGTCCCCTAGAACTTAGAACTACTTAAACCTAACTAACTTAAGGACATCACACACATCCATGCCCGAGGCAGGATTCGAACCTGCGACCGCAGCAGCAGCGAGGTTCCGGATTGAAGCGCCTAGAACTGATCAGCCACAACGGCCGGTAGTCGCTGCAGAACTGAATGTCGCACTCACGAATCCTCTCAGCAACAAACCATCATGACGGAAGTTTCGGGAGCAGAGAATTACAGGGCGAGATGGGATTCCAGAATCACTCATCGGTGATGAAAATGCCTGTGCCAGGAGAATGTGGTGCTGAAGCCGTATAAACCTGGACTGTGGAGCAAGTAAAGGAAGTCCTCTGGTCGGATGAATATTGTTTGACATTGCTTCGAACTTCTGTCCCAGTTCACGTCCCAGGAGTGGAACATGGCGGGGGTCCGGTGATGATTCGGTCATATCATGGTATTCAACCGAGCGAGGTGGCGCTGTGGTTAGCACGCTGGACTCGCAATCGGGAGGCAGACGGTTCAAATCCGCGCCCGGCCATCCAAATTTACGTTTTCCGTGATTTCACTAAAATCACACCAGAAAAATGGCAGAATGTTTCCTTTGAAAGGGAGCGGCCGATATCTTTCTTGACACAATCCGAGCTTGTGCTCCGTCCCTAATAACCTTTAAAGTGCACAGGTCTCAATACGCTGACAAAATACAAATTATGGCGTTAAAGAAAGTAGAAATTACTTAAAAAGCGTAACCATCTTGTCACTGAAGCGTTTGAAGTGAGCAGCTTCGATCTAGGCAGAAAATCTTAGCTTCTGTTGCAATAAATAATCTCCAAAAGACACAGGTACATAGAAAATGCACAGAAGACTAACAAACATTTGTTAAAAATCATTCAACAGCCAAGATCGCATAAAATACTATTTTATTAAGACAACCGGTTTCAACAGACTATACTGTCATCTTCAGGTCTTAAAATCTTTTCTTCTAAAACATGTTTATTTTATGCCGACCTCACTTGAGACAGCACTGCTGAAACTGGTTGTCTTAGATAAAAGAAATATTTTATGCGATCTTGGCTGTTGAATGGTTTTTAACAATTAAACAGATCGCCCTTCAGTCTCTCAAAATGAGAAAATTCTATCAAACATTTCAAAATGAACAAAAGAGTAACGGACATGCAGTAAAAAAAAAATTAACAGCAGAAATCAAAGGCAAATTGCCATGAATCTTGTACAAACGTCGTTAGAGAGTGTCTGTAACTTCAACATCAACAATGCATACATATCACAGGCGCATGTGTGATCTTTGGAGTATTTTGGAGTATATCGATTTAACAACGATGTAACATGGCTTAACAGAAGACTTACTTAACAAACGGTATCAACAAAGTATTATCTTATAAACGCATACACTGGAGTAACGTGTGGTGAAGGAAAGCTTTACAAAACATGTAGGGTCAAACCGATATAAAGTGAAGAAGAAAACATCGAATGAGCCCCCTTTAAGGCTATGTGTCACGCATAAGTGAATATAAGGGAACTAGTCATTTTTAATCATATAGGTCAAACGAGCATGTAACCACTAGGGACCCCAAACAACGTCATCGTAACAATGCTACAACTGATCATCTAACGAAGGGATTTTGTATTACATAGATCGTTTGGTAATGTAATGTTTCTGCTGTGTCCAGTAAATATTTTAATCTACAAATTATTTCCTTTATTGAATCAGAGTTAATGGTATACGTGCAGGGAGACAATTATTAAACTATATGAAAAAAAATTGTTAGAAACTACGGTTTGCACACACTTTATTCAACATGTAAACGTCACTACAGATATTCGGATTTAGGTTATGACATGTTCAATAAGCATGCCACCATTGGCGGTCATGTGGCGCAGGCGGATAGCGAAATTCTGCATTACCCGCTGAAGTGTCGGAACTTCCATGCTGTCGTTGACTTCCTGAAGGGCTGTTTCCAGCTCAGCAATGGTTTTGGGGTTATTGCTGTACACCTTGTCTTTAATTCAGCCCCACAAAAAGGAGTCGCATGTGTTCACATCCGGAGAATATGGCGGCCAATCGAGGCCCATGGCAATGGGTACCCTAGGGCCAGAAAGTGGAACCTCCAAAGTGCTCCTCCAGGACCTCAACCACTCTCCTGCTTCGATTGGGTTGAGCTGCGTCTTACACGAGCCACATCTTGTCGAAATCAGGGTCACTTTGGATAATGGGGACGAAATCGTCCTCCAAAGCCTTCACCTATCATTCTCTAGTCGCCGTGCCTGCAAGGAATATCAAACCTATTATTCCGTGACTGGATACTGCGCACCACACAGTCACCCGCTGAGGGTGAAGAGACTTCTCGATCGCAAAATGCGGATTCTCAGTCCCTCAAATGGGCCAATTTTGCTTATTGGCCAACCCATCCAAACAACAAGGCCGTCAACAACAAGGCGCTTGCGCATGCTCATACTATTCATATAAATGATGTGCCCTCTAGTGTTACGGGTAATTCTAAAATATTTCTGTTTGCTGATGACACTAGCTTGGTAGTAAACGATGTTGTGTGCAACAATGACTCGGTTGCAAATAGTGCGGTACATGACCTAAGTTCATGGCTTGTAGAAAATAAACTAACGCTAAATCACAGTAAGACTCAGTTTTTACAGTTTCTAACATGCAATTCAACAAAACCTGACGTTTTAATTTCACAGAATGGGCATGTGATTAGTGAAACTGAATATTTCAAATTTCTAGGTATTCATTCAGGTAGTAAACTATCGTGGAAAGCCCAAGTCCAGGATCTTGTTCAAAGACTTAATGCTGACATTTTTACTATTCGAACGGTCTCTGAAGTGAGTGATCGCTCGACACAAAAATTAGTCTACTTTGCTTATTTTCATGCGTTTATGTCGTATGGTATTATACAGGGTGATTCAAAAAGAATACCACAACTTTAAAAATGTGTATTTAATGAAAGAAACATAATATAACCTTCTGTTATACATCATTACAAAGAGTATTTAAAAAGGTTTTCTTTCCCTCAAAAACAAGTTCAGAGATATTCAATATGGCCCCCTCCAGACACTCGAGCAATATCAACCCGATACTCCAACTCGTTCCACACTCTCTGTAGCATATCAGGCGTAACAGTTTGGATAGCTGCTGTTATTTCTCGTTTCAGATCATCAATGGTGGCTGGGAGAGGTGGCCGAAACACCATATCCCTAACATACCCCCATAAGAAAAAATCGCAGGGGGTAAGATCAGGGCTTCTTGGAGGCCAGTGATAAAGTGCTCTGTCACGGGCTGCCTGGCGGCCGATCCATCGCCTCGGGTAGTTGACGTTCAGGTAGTTACGGACAGATAAGTGCCAATGTGGTGGCGCTCCATCCTGCTGAAATATGAATTGTTGTGCTTCTTGTTCGAGCTGAGGGAACAGCCAATTCTCTAACATCTCCAGATACTGTAGTCCACTTACGGTAGCACCTTCGAAGAAAAAGGGACCAAAAACTTTATTGGCTGAAATGGCACATAAAACGTTCACCTTAGGCGAGTCACGTTCATACTGAGTTGTTTCCCGCGGATTCTCAGTGCCCCATATACAGACATTGTGACGGTTGACTTTCCCGTTAGTGTGGAAAGTTTCTTCATCACTAAACACAATCTTTGAAACGCCATCTTAGCATCAACTGACGCTGACGCCTAGTCAACAGCGCCTCAAGCGAACAAATGTACAACTAAATGAAACTTTATAGCTCCCTTAATTCGCCGACAGATAGTGCTTAGCTCTGTGTTTTGTCGTTGCAGAGTTTTAAATTCCTGAAGTTGTGGTATTCTTTTTGAATCACCCTGTATTTTGGGGGAACTGTTCCCATTCTAATGAGATATTTTTGACTCAGAAACGGGCGGTTCGGGCAATAAGCGGCGTAAGTTCACGAACCTCTTGTCGACCCCTGTTAACGAGTCTGGGTATTTTGACATTGGCCTCTCAGTATATATAATCCTTACTGTCATTTCTTGTTAACAGTATTAGCTTCTTCCCAAGAATAAGCAGCTTTCACTGAGTTAATAGTCGGCAGAAGTCAAACCTGCATTTGGATCGGACTTCCTTAACTCTTGTGCAGAAAGGTGTGCGGTATACTGCTGCATCCATTTTCAGTAAGCTACCACTCGTATTCAAAAATCTTAGCAGTAATCCACGAGCTTTCAAATCGAAACTGAAGAATTTCCTCATGGGTCACTCCTGTTCTGTCGAGGAGTTCCTAGAAAAATTAAACTGATTCTTGTTGTATTGTTGACTGCGTTTACTTAAACTTATGACTGATTTTCTTCCACATCATAAACATTTTATTTTTATCTGTTATCACTTTTAATGTTGTTCAAAAATGGTTCAAATGGCTCTGAGCACTATGGGACTTAACATCTATGGTCATCAGTCCCCTAGAACTTAGAACTACTTAAACCTAACTAACCTAAGGACATCACACAACACCCAGTCATCACGAGGCAGAGAAAATCCCTGACCCCGCCGGGAATCGAACCCGGGAACCCGGGCGTGGTTTTATGTTGTAATTTCATGAACTGACATGTTCCATGACCTTGGAGATTTGCTCCTCAGTTTGGTCCTATGTAACTTGGCGTGTAAATAAATAAATAAATAAATTCCCTTCATTCCCCGTGGCCAACAATGCAGTTTGAATGTCCTAACTCAAACCGTTCAGAATTTATGACGATTTTATTTCATATAGTTCAATAATTGTCACCCTTCATAATTTTCCTAGTATTTGCCAATCTCTTTCGGTGCATTGGTTGAAAAATCAGCCAACCAGTTGCAAAACGAAGGTTTATTAGCTCTCGACCTAGGTTTCGATATTCCTAAAAATGTCTTCTTCAGAAGGAGTAGGACTTGTTAAATCACATGATGGTACATTTGATTAACTCAAGCGATCATGTGATCTAACAAAGCCCACTCCTTCTGAAGGAGATATTTTTAGAAATATCGAAATCTAGGTCAAGGGGTAATAAACTTTTGCTTTGCCTCTGGTGGCTCACTTTTTTCGATCATTTCAGATTTACACAGTTGCTGTTTCGCAGCCATGTTTCAAACTTTTCGGCGCCGTTGTGCGCCAGGATGAAAGCGCAAGCACGCGACGTCCGGTGCACACGTCTCCTTTGTTAACATCCCGGACCTCTTCTCCAGTTTATGCCGGCGGGACGCAGTGCGATGGGGAGCGTATCTCGGCTAAAAATTACTCTCTCCAGAGTCCTTTACCCGCGGGCCATACGTGGCAACCTCCCCCCCCCCCCCCCCCCCCCGAAACGAAGCGCCGAACGCAAACCGTTCAGAATTTCTGACGGTTTTTTATTTCCTATAGTTCAATAATTGTCACCATTTATAATTTTCATAGTATTTGCCAATATTTTTTTGTGCAGTGGTTGAAAAATCAGCCGAACAGTTGCAAAACGAAGGTTTATTAGCTCTCGACCTAGCTTTCGATCTGGCGGTTCTAGGCGCGCAGTCCGGAACCGCGCGACTGCTACGGTCGCACGTTCGAATCCTGCCTCGGGCATGGACGTGTGTGATGTCCTTAGGTTAGTTAGGTTTAAGTAGTTCTAAGTTCTAGGGGACTGATGACCACAGCTGTTAAGTCCCATAGTGCTCAGAGCCTAGGTTTCGATATTTCTAAAAATATCTTGTTCAGAAGGAGTAGGCCTTGCTACACCACATGACGCTACATTACATTAACTCAAGCCATCATGTGACGTAACAAGGCCCACTCCTTCTAAAGAAGATATTTTTAGAAATATCGAAATCTAGGCTCTGAGCACTATGCGACTTAACTTCTGAGGTCATCAGTCGCCTAGAACTTAGAACTAATTAAACCTAACTAACCTAAGGACATCACACACATCCATGCCCGAGGCAGGATTCGTACCTGCGACCGTAGCTGTCTCTCGGTTCGAGACTGTAGCGCCTTGGAACCGCACGGCCACTCCGGCCGGCCGAAATCTAGGTCAAGGGGTAATAAATCCTTGTTTAGCAACCTGTTGGCTGAGTTTTTTCGATGTCTTCAGATTTACACAGTTGCTGTTTCGCAGCCACGTTTAAGACTTTCCGGCGCCGCTGTAGATCAGGATGAAACCGCAAGGACCCGACGTCCGGTACACACGTCTCCTTTGTTAACATCCCGGACCTCTTCTCCAGTTTATGCCGGTGGGACGCAGTGCGATGGGGAGCGTATCTCGGCTCCCATCGCGGTGGAGCCGGTGCGTGTTACGAGCTAAACATTACTCCCTCCAGAGTCTTTACCCTGCGGGCCATACGTGGCGCCACCCCCCCCCCCCCCTCCCGAGACGAAGCGCCGAGGAATTCCGTTTGGAAATGTGAGCTGCGGCGGCGCTCGCCTGCCACCGGCCGCCGATATAATGTATTCAAAATATACACGAGCGGCAGCGCACGCATTGACGAAAAATGCCATGGACGGGGGTGGTGGGACCCGTGTGTGTGTGTGTGTGTCCGGATTCCTGAGAGTCTTTTCGGCATAATTCGGGTGTCGGCGACGGCATCGCGTGCTCTTTCGGCGCCGCGTCCCCGAGAAGAGCGCCCGGTCGCACGCAATAGGCGCAACCCCCCCGATGGCGGTGGACGGCCGGCAACCGAGGGCACGTTGGGGGTGGCACTGGTCGTGAGGGGGTGGAGTAGGCGGCGGCTGTCCAAATGAGGGGTTACCGCGCCCGCGCGCGGGTGGCTACCAGGGTATTAAAGCAGGAATGCCGAGCACGCCGGTGCGCCCGGAGGTGGTACCGCCGCCTGCCTCGCCTTGAGCGAATTTTTAAAAACGCTCCGAGAGAGTGCTCGTCAAGCCGACGCGACGTTTTGGTTTTATTAAACGGGCGGAAAGGGAGAGGGAGGGAGAGAGAGCAGGAGAGAAACAGACGGCCCGCGAGTGGCAGACAAGGGAGGCAGTGAGAGAGAGAGAGAGACAAAGGGAGATGGAAAGATATACACGGAGCGTAGCAGGTGAAGCTGGATAAGCATCGTCGGCAGGGCCCGCGCGCAGAGGCGACCGAAAAGGGAAAACAAAAGACGAAAGAGTGGCAGTATAGTAGGAGTAGGAGGGGGAAGAGTGGGAGGATGTTTTCCTGCGATCACGAAGGAAGCGCAAGTAATTTATTCGACGGATAAACGGGGGTAGTAAAGCGTAAATACAGGTCTGGAAGGAGTCGGAGCGCCGCGGCGCGCGGTGCATTGTGGGGACTGCGGTATCGCGCGACCGCGGCGTTTTTATTGTGCCCCGTGTGTCCGGCGGGCCGCGGCGAGGTGTGAAATATTATACGGCGCTGCGCAGAGCGCGCCCCGCTGCGAGCTTCGGATGTATTAATGAAGGCAAATTAATTACCGTGCTCGCCGAGAAATTATAAGCCGTGCGCGGACGCGCGTAATGGACGGGTTTCCGCTCGCAGCGGGCTAACTGCCCCGTGCCTGCAGGTCAGCGCAGGGGCACCGCCTCGGACGCCCGTTTAGTTTGCCATTTACAACCAGGTCACCGCCGGCACCTTGCGACTATCCCTACTGTCTGCTGCGGGATCATTACGTACCTGTTGTGTTTCAGCAGATGAAAAGCTAAATGTTATGATCATAATGACTCTGAATAACGTTTTGATCTTTATTTGCTGTAACCCTATCTCTCGTAGTAAATGTGAGTAAATTGGCAATTTGCCCTTAACAGTAACTTGTAATGTGTCGTTACATCTCATTGTCATCATTCGCTTCACCTGTGTGGTTTGGTAACAATGAACCTGGAGAATGGATGTGCATGTGTCGCCGGCCGCTGGTGGCCGAGCGGTTCTGGCGCTACAGTCTGGAACCGCGCGACCGCTACGGTCGCAGGTTCGAATCCTGCCTCGGGCATGGATGTGTGTGTTGTCCTTAGGTTGGTTAGGTTTAAGTAGTTCTAGGTTCTAGGGGACTTATGACCTCAGCAGTTGAGTCCCATAGTGCTCAGAGCCATTTGAACCATTTTTGCATGTGTCGCTCTCGTAATACGAAGCAGGCAAAAAGGAATACAAACGTCTCAAAAATGAGACCGACAGGAACTGCAAAATGCCTGAGCAGGGATGGCTAGAGGACAAATGTAAGGATGTAGAGGCATGTATCACCAGGGGTAAGACAGATACTGCTTACAGGAAAATTAAAGAGACCTTTGGAGAAAAGAGAACCGTTTTTATAAATATTAAGGGGTTGGACGGGAAACCAGTTCTAAGCAAAGAAGGGAAGGAACAGAGATGGAAGGAATATATAGACGGTCAATACAAGGGCGATGTACTTGAGGACAATATTATGGAAATGAAAAAGGACGTAGATGAAGATGAAAAGGGAGATATGATACTGCGTGAAGAGTTTGAGACAGCACTGAAAGATCTAAGTGGAAACAAACCCTGGGAGTAGAAAACATTCCATTAGAGCTACTGATAGCCTTGGGAGAGCAGCCATGACAAAACTCTACCATCTAGTGAGCAAGATGTATGAGAAAGGCAAAATACCCTCAGGTTTAAAGAAGAATATAATGATTCCAATCCCAAAGAAAGCAGGTGTTGACAGATGTGAAAATTACCGAACTATCAGTTTAATAAGTCACAGCTGCAAAATACTAACGCGAATTCTTTACAGACGAATGGAAAAATTGGTAGAAGTGGACCTCGGGAAAGATCAGTTTGGATTCCGTAGAAATGTTGGAACACGTAAGACAATACTGACCCTTCGATTTATCATAGAAGATAGATTAAAGAAAGGCAAACCTACGTTTCTAGCATTTGTAGACTTAGAGAAAGCGTTTGACAATGTTGACTGGAATACTCTCTTTCAGATTCTGAAGGTGGCAGGGGTAAAATACAGGGAGCGAAAGGCTATTTACAATTTGTACAGAAACCAGATGGCAGTTATAAGAGTAGAGGGGCATGAAAGAGAAGCAGTGGTTGAGAAGGGAGTGAGACAGGGTTATAGACTATCCCCGGTGTTATTCAATCTATATATTGAGCAATCAGTAAAGAAAACAAAAGAAAAAATTGGAGTTGGTATTAAAATCCATTTAGAAGAAATAAAAACTTTGAGGTTTGCCGATGACGTTGTAATTCTACCAGAGACAGCAAAGGACCTGGAAGAGCAGTTGAACGGAATGGACAGTACGTTGAAAGGAAGATATAAGATGAACATCTACAAAAGCAAAACGATGATAATGAAATGTAGTAGAATTAAATCAGGTGGTACTGAGGGAATTAGGTTAGCAAATGAGACACTTAAAGTAGTACATGAGTTTTGCTATTTGGGGAGCAAAATAACTTATGATGGTCGAAGTAGAGAGGGTATAAAATGTAGACTGGCAATGGCAAGGAAATCGTTTCTGAAGAACAGAATATTTGTTAACATCTAGTATAGATTTAAGTGTCACGAAGACTTTTCTGAAAGTATTGGTATGGAGTGTAGTCATGTATGGAAGTGAAACATGGACAATAAACAGCTTAGACAAGAAGAGAATACAAGCTTTCGAAATGTGGTGCTACAGAAGAATGCTGAAGACTAGATGGGTAGATCACATAACTAATGAGGAAATACTGAATAGAATTGGGGAGAAGAGGAATTTGTGACACAGCTTGTCTTTAAGAAGGGATCGGTTAGGTACGACACCTTCTGAGACATCAAGGAATTACCAGTTTAGTATTGGATGGCAGAGTGGAGGGTAAAAACCCTACAGGGAGACTAAGAGATGAATACACTATTCCGATTCAGAAGGCTGTAGGTTGCAGTAGGTACTTGGAGATGAAGATGCTTGCACAGGATAGAGTAGCATGGAGAGCTGCATCAAACCAGTCTCTGGTCAGAAAACCACAACAACAATACGAAAAAATAGTAAAAAAGTTCTTATAATTAAATTTATGTTGAGACATTCGAGTCTCATCTTTATCTACGATAATGATGGGAGCTGAAGAAATGAATTAAATTTGAGCCATGGCCGGGGCTTGAATTAAGGGCTCTTCACTTACTGGGCAGCAATGGTAGCACTTGCACGGCCGTAGCACTAGAGATAACATTGCTGTACGGCGTACCCAGGTCCAGTGCGGTCCCCAACGCAAACTTAATTCATATCTTCAGCTTATTTTCCCTTCTGATACCATCGCTACTGCCGAGGTTCTCCAGCACTGGAAACCTAGCGTTGGACGTAATGTGAAAATCCTGTACCTCATGTGTAGGTGATCTATAGAACTTATAATTAAATATTCCTCGAGACATTTGTGTCTAGTCTTTATCTACGATAATGATTTGAACTTTGTGTTGGGAGGGCAATGGACTTGTGTAGTACTACAGAAATGTTAACTATAGTGGTCCAGCGGTGCGATGACTAGCGTTCCTGCGTAGTACGGAAGGGAATCTGGGTTCAAGTCCCGGCCGTGCCACAAATTGAATTTGTTTACTTAGCTTCCATCATTATCGTAGGAAAAAAGTGTTATTTCGTATTCAGTAATGACAAAAATTAAAATATCTGGTATCGTACAAATACGCCTTTCTGTAACATGACTGAGAAACTTTTGTAAAACACGCCACCGTTTACCTGCTACTGTGAATTCGCACAAGATTTATTTCATCTCTGACTTTACTAATTGGTTAAAAAACGCGGATAAACTCAAATTAAGCCAGAAGTATTATTCAATTTAATTTTTTTTTTTTTTTTTTTTGCTGGTACAGAAATAATACAACACAGTTTCCTTTTCCTGCGTGTGCTCATACCTTCAGCGAATATCTTAATTAAGGGGGCAATGAACCGATTGACAGTGACCTGTTTAAAGGTGTCATGAGGACTTTCAGGAGAAGCGGTGTTTCGACTACAGTGGAAAACGCTAGTCAGCAGCGATACTCCAACGCGTATCTACAAAATCAGTATAGCTTTCCGAGAGCAGTTTCTATTCGGTACGGGTGAAACTAAATTTTCGAGTTATGAAAGTTGATACGTTTCGTTCTTAGAAAACTAATATTATCAATCCATGGACTGGATTAATGGAATATCAAACATTTAACGAGAAATGCGGGCTGTGGAACTAACCTACCTATTTAGGGAAGTGTGCTTCTCCAGATCAGAAACAGACCACTTAAACAGAACACGAAAGCTTATAGAATAATTCTTACACATCTAGCAGGCAGATATATATGACATCTCCTCCCATTTTATGGCCGCATTACAAGACAAAGGGTTACATTTCTTTAACTTACTGGCCCGAAGTCTCGCACATATATCCACAGAGCCTTCTATGCGTGCGCCGATTGACCAGCCTACACCTCAAAAATGCGATCTAGGTGATCGTTCATTCGATGTTCCGTTCTTCAACGTCGGTTTTATTTCAAAGCGATGTGGCGTCTGAAGAGTGGATACTCAGTTACAGAAATAAAATAATAATAAATCTACGATCGAAATTCTGATGACACTGTGGACCACGAAGAAGACAGGACAAGACCTGTAGGTTATCATCCGTAATTTAAAAACAAAACCTTCGATTTCATATGTAAATGTCCTCAATAGAAGACAAAGCTAGTACCGACATTAGATACCGTCAGAAATGAGACTGAAAAAAAGGCGATAAGATTTATATTTGTACCAATGGTTTCGATCGGCGTATGAGTTTACACATGAAGTCCATTTGCCGGGATGTATCAATAACTTTCCTCTCCGTCTTAATTAGACAGGCCTTCTAAGATGATACATGCGCACGCCAATTGTGTTAATTCTCACAAATGGTGGTGTGGTCTTCAGTCCTGAGACTGGTTTGATGCAGCTCTCCATGCTACTCTATCCTGTGCAAGCTTCTTCATCTCCCAGTACCTACTGCAACCTACATCCTTCTGAATCTGCTTAGTGTATTGATCTCTTGGTCTCCCTCTACGATTTTTACCCTCCACGCTGCCCTCCAATGCTAAATTTGTGATCCCTTGATGCCTCAAAACATGTCCTACCAACCGATCCCCTCTTCTAGTCAAGTTGTGCCACAAACTTCTCACAAATAGGAATTTGTGATCCCTTGATGCCTCAAAACATGTCCTACCAACCGATCCCTTCTTCTAGTCAAGTTGTGCCACAAAATTCTCACAAATAGGAATTATCAAACATGACACAAAGAAGGCAAGTTACCAGTATATTGCTTGTACACATAAGTGACAAAATTCGTTGGTTTATTCTACCTTGATATGATCACTCTAAACATTTAATATTATTGAGAAGAAAATGTGTAATTGATCGCTTCGTGTGGGTTGTGGAGTGTTCTCGTTATATGTGTCTTTTCTGTGGAAGCAAATCAACGCACACTTAGTAGTTCATTTGGGCCATTATATCCCTGTAGCTCTTTACATTGAACTACGTAATTTGTAACAAGCCGCGGACACACAGTTGTATACGATTTTGTTGTACGGCGTCACATACACTCACAGTAAATACAGACACGAATGAACAATTTACAAAAAAGAAGAAAAAGAATAAAAACCATTATACAAAAATGTCTTACTAGTAATAAACGTTCTTGCAGCTGTACAGTATTTACAATACAATTCAGAGTCGTAGCATTACTTCATTAGGAAAGTGAATACATGAAGTTTCGTCTTTTTAAAAGATTGTACGTAGTGGCGCTGTAGCTGTGGGAGGATGACGGTTCAAACCCGTGTCCAGTCATCAAGATTTAGGTTATCCGTGATTTCTCTAAATCGTTTCAGGCAAATGCCGCGATGGTTCCTTTGAAAAGCGACGGCCGATCCCTATCTCTGACACAGTCCGAGCTTCTGCTCCGTCTGTAATGACCTCGATGTCGACGGGACGTTAAACCTATTTTTCCTTCCTTCCTTCCTTCTGTAGTTGTGGCATAACAGTTGAATTATGTAGGTACGCATACAATCTCTGATTGTAGACATTCTCGAGATGAAGGTATTTCAAGTCCGCTTTCAAGCTTTGGTAAGTTAGCGCATGATGAATGTTGGAAGGATAGTCGATACTTCCGCCCCCACCCTCTCTTACACCTTGTATCTGCGGACGCTGCTTGGGAAAATCAACTGTCTATACTGCACTGAACGTCCTCATTGTTCAGGTGCAGTCAGTTGAGAAACATGAGCGACTTTTAATGCGAATATAATCCTTGAATTATATCTTCAAGGCAAATTTTAAGTATTTCTTCGCACGGTGCACTGTATTTTTTCTAGAATCTTTGATACAGGAATTTGTTCATTAAACCGATACAGCATTTGGGAGACGTGCGATGCGAGTGCCCAGATTTCCAGATTTCCAGGTTTAGATTTTCCATGGATTCCCAAAACAGAGTACTACGAATTCAAGGACCTTAGCCGTCTTTGTCCTATCTGAGCCTGTATTCCGTCTCCACCGGCAACGTCACCGACTGGTCACCAGCCCCTAATCTTCTTTCCTTAATTTTATCCTATCTACCAACAAAGCTAGCAACAGTTTCGTTTAAGACTTGTGCGATACAAGTTGTTAACACACCACGAAGTAATACTTGAAAACAAATCCTCTCAGTTTTTTCTCTTTTTGGTATTCTCTGTTTCAATAAATATCATTAGGCCTTGAACAATACCAGCAGTAAATATAGTATGTTAAATCTACCCTCTTCTTGTCTTCAGTTTTGCCAAGAGCAAGTACCATATAAATATCAAATGTTGATGGTGGCCCACCTGTGGTTCAACTGGTGTATTGCCGCGGGTCGTTTCCCTTACGATCTCACACGGGGAATCGAAATTCGTTTAGGCTGTCTTTTCTAGGGTCACCATTTCCGAACTTCAATTGAGAAATGCTAGAATGAAAATTTTTGTTGATGGTCGTCTTGGGTTCCACTGACAGTTATTAAAAATGGTTGAAAGATAGCTACTTATTTTACACTGTGTGTTATGCCAACAAAGTAGGATATATCACAAACACTTGTGACCAATTCTAAGTAGGCTTCCTACCAGGAGGCGAACCTGGAGTCCCGCATTTCCTCGATAGCGCATACTAGTTGCTCCAGCCGTGGACGACTCATAGATTCATCTTGCTACTTGTTTCTCCCCGTTCCTTCCAAGGAAAATATTTTCTACCTTGAAATGTCGGAAAACTAGTTTGGAAAACAGAGTTACATTGATAAACGTGAGTCTAAATTTTGGCGTTAAGAAAAAACTTTGTTCTATACAGTATTCTTACACGTTTCTTTCAACGTACTGATCGTTAGTTTGATAAAAATGTTCGCCCAACTGCTCAAATAAATTTAGTTGTAACACGTTCTTTGAGATGAAGGTCTTCTGGAAGAACTCTAGCATTTTTTTTTAAATTCAAAAAGCCTACTCGCAAAGAATATTCTTTGTAGTATTCCATTAATGACAGTACACAATATATAACAGAAGCCAAAGATTTAAAGAAAAATCCGAGAACAATTTCTTCTGGAGGATATGAAAACCCAGTTAGGTAAAGTCACATAAATCAGAAAATATCTTTTTAGGTTCTGACAACCACCGAAACCACCACTTCATTTCGAAAATTTGAGCAAGTGATTAAAATTTTTGGCTGTGTTTTCACATTGCACAATAGCCGTACTTAGAGATTTTGGGATTTGCGCTACAGAAAGATCGTTAATATTTGTTTGACTAGTTATTTTGCATTTTGAATAGGAAGTGCCTCAAATTTTATCTTTTAGCGAGACACCGCATACTACAAGATGGTTCACTGAGTAAAAGTGGTGGCTGGAACAAAAGTCTTAACACACTATACGAATGAAATTCTATTGGGTTTCGTACTATATCATATCACTAGACGTACCGAAGTTTCCACCTACTTCCAGATGCCAGCTGAGGTGCAAAGCTCCAAATTATCCAAATTTACTGTAACTGTTGAACATTTAAAAAAAAATATTCGTTCAGATGCTGACCTGCTGCTCTGCGTTCATGTATTAGACATATTCATATAATTTCCACACACGAGAATGTTACGTTATACTAAATAACTTAACTAATAAATTTCATTTACCATTGTCTCATTCAATTTAAGAAATTTTGGAGGCAGTTTCACATGATCTCCTCGTGCATATGATAATTTAATTTTATTTTCATTATTTTAAGGCTAAAATTTCACAAAAGAATCATCAAGAAGGAAAAGTTTTTCATGCTTGAATCAACTAGCTAAATAAAAACGAATTGAGCTTGTATTAGTAATGAACCTAAAGTTAACTCTTAATAATATGAGCAAGAGACAAGGTGGAGACTGCAGTGAGTTTCAAACTTCAATTCTTGAGGTGAACTTCGAACTCAGTAATAGAATGCATATCTTTTCCAGTGTCTTCGACTTTGGAAAATGCAAAGCCCGAATTTTAGACGCTAGCCATAACTTGAAGCTACAACTGCTGTTTCTGGAACTGCACAGGAATCATGCAAAAGTTATGGTATGTGGGACCGCAGTTCAATAAACAGGCATGAGGCATGAAACTGAGCAAATAACTCCTTTGAACTTTACCACTACTTCAGTAATAAGCAGCATCTAATTCGCAGTGGTTCAGAATTAAAACGATAATATTCAATAATGACATTTTGTTGGGAGAGGAACAGATACAGCCGATGAGGATCAACAGTGCAAATCAAATCCTGGAGGCTACTAAACGTAGTGATGCTGTGACGTTTGCTACAAGTTACTGATTACAAGTCTTGTAACAAGAAATATAGCTACCCCATATTGTCAGTCGGAAGGCAGATAACATGGGGAACAAAGTGATAGAGAATAATTACTTATAGCCTGAGTGAACACAAATTTCTCAAATTCCAAACTTCTGATTATGTAAGACGAGCAAACGCTGTTGATGATAATCTGTTGTCGGGTGGGGATCATGTAGACTGCACGCTTAACTAAGTGATCCCACAGAGAGCTTCCGTAATTTCCCATGGACTATTAGGTGATACTGGTATACCTACGTATTTCTTATCTATATCGCATGGAAACCATAGCACAAAACATAGAGAAAGTCGTAAAATCACTTTAGAATAAATTAGTATGCTTGTATTATGTTCTTTACCTCTTTTCTGTGAATAATCTAGAAGAATAAATTTTGTTGCTAGTCACTATGATATTTTTTTTGCAGTCTATTGTCACCTACTATGTGGTCTGTTCGTCATTACCGTTTTTTCTAACCATCAAATGTACTCCTTATGTAATAAGATACTGGCAGGGTACCGCGTGTATTAAATGCAAAGAAAAATTGAAAAAAAAGTGGCTACACTCTCCTCTTTCTCTCGTGTGCAACTCCACTGACAGGACACATTGACAGGAAGAATGGGTTTGCGTTTTTGTTGGCTGGGAGACCGCGTGTGGAATATGTAGATTTAGTCGCCTAATTACAAAGGTTTCCTTCGTTCACGAACAATGGGACTTTCAATCCGTAAAAGGTAGTATTTGTGTCTTAAGTGTGATGTGTTCAGTATAAGTGAAGTATGAAAAGTTTCAGTGTCACGATTGTGTTGTTGACCAGGTTCGACTATGTTTATTAAAACTGAGGAATGTACAGCAATTAGTCACTAATAATCTGCTTATTGCAGATCTAGCTAGATTTCAACCACTGAGTGGCTGTTTTCAGTGATTTTACATCCAAGTCAAATCATCATTATCGCTTGCCTTTAGAAATAGCCTCTACCAGACTATTCATGTCAGTATTTCTGAGTGTGAACTGAAAATGTCTCATAACCCCATGCCGTACGACACAATCGAGATGTTTGGAATTTACTTAGTTAGTGCGTGGTCTGATGATCAGAAATTTTACCACCAATCCTTTCCTTCCTGGCGAAATTCTGGCGATGAATATTTCTTCCATCACCAAGATGCATTCGCTTCCTAGTCAAACATAACCAGAAAGGCGTGAGATGCCGACCTCGATTATCGAGACATAACAGATACAATGAAGACAATAATTTGTGACGTATTAAGAACGTGTCAAAGCATAACAAGCTATATTGGCACTGGAGACCACCCAACCAACAATTTCTGGTAACTCTTTTTCTATTTAGTTAGACTTCTTTGTGCTTTATGTTTTGTTTCTTGTAATACTTATTTTTAGTAGAAAAGTTACTAATGTCTACATGTTAATTTTTGCTACGATATAATGGACTGCTCTAACCACCACCAAAAATACACGTAATTTTTAGTTCATTAGTAAAATAAATTAGCAAATCTCAGGCTATTTCGTGCGACATTCTGACAAATGAGGCATGGACCAAGTCAGAACATGTGGCTGACAGTACGTCTCGCTCTACTTTACTTTGCACGATTTGCTTCCCCGGCCAGGAGTTTTTATTATAGAGTAAATTCAGCGACAGAATCAAAGACTCGTTAACAGAGATAACGAATTCTTACGAATTACTTCTCAAATTCCGATTAAAGTTACTGCAGGAAAATGCGGCGTATTATTTATAGTTTTGGCGAACTGCCAAAGCGAGCGAAAATTAGAAAAGGCGGTCTAAAGAAAGTACCACATGTAAGGCGAATACAGGTAAAAGATACACTTGCACAATGAATTTTCGGAACAGCAGAAACAGGAACCCTTATGTCTTAATTCATGGGGAGGGTGATTTATAAGATCACACATTGGTCAAAGAAGAACTCAGTTACGAAATTTATGTATTTCATTATTCCCTTTCTGCGCGCCTCTGTTATAATTATTTTTATGAGAAATGACTGTCGATATTCATATGAAAAAAGAAAAGTTCGTTCCCACTTAAATTAAAATTTCATAGCACGTACCTAGAGTGTGTGTATGTGTTTGACTATTACAGGTGATTTTATCCTCTTGGTGTGCCACCGTACGAATGGTGTTAGTCTGTCACATGGATTACACATGAATCTCAGCATGTCCAAATTCATGATAACTGATCGAGGAACACACGTCCAACACACAGGTCGATTAAAGGAACTGAATTCGTGCATTCTTTGGTCTATCTTGGGTCAACCATCTGCGACACGGGAAGTTGTGAAGATAGGACAAGGAGGCGGATCGCGCTGGGGCGAGTAGCAATGATAAAGATCACCAAGTTCTGGCAGAACAGAGCGTTAAGGAACAGTACAAAAATCCACCCTGTTAAAACAGTCGTGTTTTCCGTCTTCTTTTACGGTTGCGAAACAAGGACCCTTGAGGCAGGCCTAAGTAACGTATTGATGCATTAGAGCTTTGCTGCTGGCGCAGGATGCTGTGCATAAAATGGAGCGAAAGAAGAACTAATGCGTCCATTATTGAGAACCTCACATTTCCAGCCGCCTTACTTCTCGCGTCAAGTAAGGACCACGAAGATAAGATACGAGAAATTGGGGCTCATATGGAGGCGTACAGTCGCTTTTCTGTCGCTCTATTGGCGAGTGGAACGGGACGGGAAATGACAAGTAGTGGACAGGGTACCCTCCGCCATGCACCGTAAGGTGGCTTGCGGAGTCTCGATGTAGATGTAGACGTAGAAACTCTCCAGTTTTTTCGCCATATTGTGAGGAGACATTGAGAAAAAAGTAGAGAAAATTATCATGGAAGGGAAGACCATGACAAGAGACCGAGGGTAAGAGCAGAGAGCAGGTGGATAGATCAAATCAAAAGCTCCAGTCTACCTATTCTGCAGGCAGAAGCAGAAGCTGGTAACCGTTCGCGATCGAGACAATTGGTCACGGGGCCATGACGCTCAGCGATGAGTATGACGACTTGTGATGATGATGACATCTGTATTCTTAAGTAAAAGGCTACGACACGTACAGCAGACCAGTATGGCAATATTTGCTATCGCTGATTTTATTTGAACATACAGCCAACGAATGGAAATGGAAAATGGCCTAAGGCAGAAATTTAGAGTTAAAACCGCCATTGAGTAATTTACGGTCTTCATGACAACTGTGGAACCCAGTTCAAAGAAAATGAAATTTGATTTTATTTCCAGTGTGGACTCTCCCATACCAGTTTTACTGACAAAGGTCCTAACTTGAAGTTTTAGAAGTTAACGTGTTTCAGTCGTTTTCTTCTGTTTTCTAATGATGATATAGTACGTATGTGAAGCAATCTCTGCACGTATGTCGCAGTTTCATGTCGACATCCATTGATTAAAAAACAAACTCAGTCGGTAGGAGATCGCTTCATTAGCTTCCTCATGATTAGTTTTTTCGACGAAATAACACACCGCCGCGTTTACCTGTCTGCATTAGCTGACGTGCCGACACCTTAAAATGAATTATTCAGCAGCCACGGCTTCTGACATTCACGCGATGACGGATGGAAACTGGACCAGCTTCTGATGGTACCGTCGTCAGAGACACGCTTCTGCACATGCTATCTTCCCAAATGCGGATGCTATTCGTAGTGATGCTAGCCTAACGGAAGGGTTCGCACTGGATAATGTAAGGGCGAGAAGAACGACCAGCACTTTCTCATTAAAGTATGTGCCATACCAACATGACCCCCTTACCCGTAGCCACTTCCTTCCCCTAAGCGGCCACTTTCTCGTATCGAAATAATTTTTTCTCCTTATCTTCGGGGTACGTTGGCGGCAGTAGAATCGCTCTGCTGCCGGCCTCAAATTCCGGTTCTCTAAAAAAACACGGAAAGGAAGTCTTCCCCCCCAGGGATTCCCTCTGTAATTCAAGAAGCATCTCCGTAATACCTACTTGCTGATCGAACTTGCCAGTAACAAATCAATCATTACGCCTCTGAATTGCTTCAACGTCTTCCTTTCTCAGTATAGTCGACACAAACTTCTTGAGAGATATAACGTATAGATATTTAAGCTGATTCTCATATTTTGTTCCATTTCAGTAGCATTTTTCTAATTATATTACACGTTTCGATCGCTCTGGATGATCTTCAGATCAAAGTAGTTGCGTCAGCAACCCGTCGTGTCTACTCAGAATCAAGTATCAGAGTATTCTGATACGTGGCTCTGAGTAGACAAGACGGGGTGCTGACGCAACTACTTTGATCTGAAAATGGTCCAGAGTGATCGAAACATGTAATCTAATTAAAACTATACCACTGAAACGGAATGGTAAATGAGAATTGTCTTCCTTTCTTCCGACCCGGTGTGGATGGCAAACAATCGAGTAGTATTCAACGATACTTCGCAGTAGAGCTCTCCTTTATACACTCATGTTCAGAAACAATAGAACACCTTGAACGATTAGAGATAGGACGTTCATATTCACAGGACATGTACATTAGTATGTTCTGCAGAAATGATGTGCATCTGAACGATGTCGGCAGGCGAGTTGGTCAACATCGATATCGCGTTGCAACACGACCTACCGGTAAAATGTGCCTGCGGCTCTAGTTGTTGCTATAAACCGAATGTAATGGATGACTGACTTGAGAAGACGTGCAGGCTACTAATGCTGTATTCTAAAGTTACGGGATTGTTTTTCCTTCTGATCTAAAGTAACTTACATTTATCTACATTTAGAGCAAGATGCCAATCATTACACAAACTAGAGATTCTCTCTGAGTCATTCTGCATCCTCCTACAGTCGCTCAACGACGACATCTTCCCATACACCACGTCATCATCAGCAAACAGTTGTAAATTGGTGCTCACCTTCTCCGTCAGATCATTTATGTATATAGAGAAAAAGAGCGGCCCAAATACAGTTCCCTGGGGCACTCCTGACAATACCCTAGTCTCTGATGAACACTCGCCGCCGAGGACAGCATACTCAGTTCTATTGCTTAGGAACGAGCCACTCACATACCTAATAACTTAATTGTATGCATGGACCGTTATCAACTTTCAGTCATGACCAGCGTACCAAATGGCTTATTTCAGCAGGATAATGCAAACCTCTTCGAAGCGGTTCATGCCATAAACGCTTTGAGATGTGTAAGGATCCTCGAGTGGACGGCTTGGGTCCCAAATTTTCATCCACAGAGCATGTCTAGTGTGCGATGGGAAGACGTATACTTTTGTAGAAGTCTCCAACCAGCGATGATGAACTGACATGATGAAATGACAATGGAATACTGCACGCGACTTCATAAATTTTATTACTGGTGCTACCAATTTCTTCACGTACTGCGTGTGAAAATGTAGGAGTAAGTGCTACTTGATGTACTAAGCAATGAATTCTGCCTGTCGATCATTATGATTTTTCCCTCTTTCGTCGCCAATTAAATAGTTAATTTCTTTCTGCATGGTATTGTAATATAGTTTCATAGCAAATCTGCAGTATCTGTCTCTTGTGCGACCGCATAGTAGATATTGAGAATTCTCATCCCTTTCTTCTGTCATTCCGTTTCATTTTTAAAGGCGATCACCCGCTGAACATGTGAACGTCCTTAATACCACGAACAAATAGCGAAACTTGGACAGGGCTGATACCACAATTTTGCACAAATGAACCGATTTGTGACGATCGGAAAATGTCACACCACAATGCTATATAAAATGTCGCGTTGTGTTGACGAGGGAAACTTCCTGTCACACCCCCGCTGATCTAGTGGTAAAATGGCGCAGGGATAGCCCGTCAAAAACCGAACGCAGATCAAGCGTGCAAACAGGGCGATGCTGTACTGAACGGTGAAAAAAAAAAGCAAAATAAAAACAGTGAACGATCCAAGCATAAGTTGTGCCAAATGTTGTGGTTGTGTGGTCACGGTGTTCGACAACAATGTGAGAGATCCGTGTTCAAACATTCCTCGTGCTCCATTTTTCTTTCACAAATTTATGTGCTGCCCTTCCGGTCATTGACGTGTCGGTTCTCCGTAGTCTTGGCAATTGTCATACTATTATTATTATGTAGTATTCTGCCTAGTGGCAGGTACATGTCTTCGTACGGAGAATTTCTGATCCCACTGTTCCCTGTCTTCAGCTTCTTCCTTCAGTCTGTTGTATCTCCTTCCATCTTTCATGTCGTCCAAATGTTGAATTCTTCTTCTTCCTCATCCTGCATTTCCTCTGAGTTTCCCTTCGATGACATCATGTATGAGTCCCTCGTGTCTAAGCACATGTCCAATCCAGTTGGCCTTTCTCTGAAGAACTGTACGCAGACTACTTCTCTTCTCTCCTCCTCTTCGCAGTACATCGTCATTTTTTATGCGATCTGTTCACTTGATCTTTTCCATTCTCCTCCAGCACCACATTTCAAAGCTCTCTAAGTACTTTTTCTCCTTGTTTCTCATGGTCCATGTCTCTGCTCCATACAGTGCAATGCTCCAAATGTAGCACTTTATCAATACTTTTATTATAGAATAAGAATCATGTGTTAAGAATATATTAGCTTCGCAAGTAAATGTGATGAACAGTGAGAGCAGACGAGATGCCTCATAGACGTCTAGGCGCTTGAGTCTGGAACCGCGTGACTGCTACGGTCGCAGGTTCGAATCCTGCCTCGGGCATGGATGTGTGTGATGTCCTTAGGTTAGTTAGGTTTAAGTAGTTCTAAGTTCTAGGGGACTGACGACCATAGATGTTAAGTCCCATAGTGCTCAGAGCCATTTATTTCATAGACCTCTCACAGAAATGAAAACAACGAATAAATTGGTGTGAACTACGTTGCAACGAAGGAATTCAATAGTCCAAACTTCCAAAACGGAACGCAAGAGGCATAACATGTGGCACTCGTGTAGAACAAGTAGGAGATCCCTTCGTTACAGGTCGCTGTTTCAAACGGACGTTACACGACGATACACACACAAATCTGAACACAGCGAACAGAAACGCCAATGACCGGACGGACAGATCATAATTTGGTGAAAAAAAGCGGCATGAGAGAAATTTTAACCCTGATCTTCTCCTTTGCAGTCTAACACCGTCTCCACATGACCACAAGACGACGGTCATTCGTATTCACTTCGTGCTGCACATGTTGATCTTGAAGCGTTCACTATTTTGCTATCTGAGTGGGGTGCTATGGGGAGATTCCACTTGTGAGTACTTCAGGGAAGGGAGGCAGTTCCGCACTGTCGCCTGATAAACAAAGTAAGAGCCTACGGAATATCAGACCAACTGTGTGGCTGGATTGAAGAGTTTTTAGCAAACAGAACACAGAATGTTGTTCTCAATGGAGAGACGTCTACAGACGTTAAAGTAACCTCTGGCGTACCACAGGGGAGTGTTATGGGACCATTGCTTTTCACAACATATATAAATGACGCAGTAGACAGTGTCGGAAGTTTCATGCGGCTTATCGGGAATGATGCTGTAGTATACAGACAAGTTGCAGCATTAGAAAATTGCAGCGAAATGCAGGAAGATCTGCAGCGGATAGGCACTTGGTGCAGGGAGTGGCAACTGACCCTTAACATAGACAAATGTAATGTATTGCGAATACATAGAAAGAAGGATCCTTTATTGTATGATTATATGATAGCGGAACAAACACTGGTAGCAGTTACTTCTGTAAAATATCTGGGAGTATGCGTACGGAACGATTTGAGGTGGAATGATCATATAAAATTAATTGTTGGAAAGGCGGGTGCCAGGTTGAGATTCATTGGGAGAGTCCTCAGAAAATGTAGTCCATCAACAAAGGCGGTGGCTTACAAAACACTCGTTCGACCTATACTTGAATATTGCTCATCAGTGTGGGATCCATATCAGGTCGGGTTGACAGAGGAGATAGAGAAGATCCAAAGAAGAGCGGCGCGTTTCGTCACAGGGTTATTTGGTAACCGTGATAGCGTTACTGAGATGTTTAGTAAACTCAAGTGGCAGACTCTTCAAGAGAGGCGCTCTGCATCGCGGTGTAGCTTGCTGTCCAGGTTTCGAGAGGTTGCGTTCCTGGATGAGGTATCGAATATATTGCTCCCCCCTACTTATGCCTCCCGAGGAGATCACGAATGTAAAATTAGAGAGATTCGAGCGCGCACGGAGGCTTTACGGCAGTCGTTCTTCCCGCGAACTATACACGAGTGGAACAGGAGAGGGAGGTAATGACAGTGGCACGTAAAGTGCCCTCCGCCACACAACGTTGGGTGGCTTGCGGAGTATAAATGTAGATGTAGAGCAGAGCTGATGCAGGCCGAGCCGTGGCCCGCAGACCATACCCGCTTGAAGTTTGGCACGCCGTGGCCAGCCGGGATCTAGACCGATGGTCGTCTGATACATATGTGACTGGCGCTTCAAGCGCTCCTGGCTTCAGGGCTACCGTGTCTTATCGTCCACGACAGTGGAGGTTATAAATTCGCACGGTATGTCTTTTTTGGAATGAGAAACATTGTTGCCAGTACTCGGTCGATGTACCAGACTGGGGAGGCAGTGTCTCGCGGACGGCCTCGCCGCGGGCCACCGCCGCTGCCACCGCGGATGGCTGCTGTCGCCTGGAGGGGCGGCGGGGGGCGGCGCCGCGAGCTGGTGGGGGATCGAGCCGGGAGTCGCCGGCCGGCGTCGCTACTGGCCGCCCGCCGCAGCCTCCGCCCAGCGCGCCAGCCAAAAAGACGACGCCGACGCTGCGGGCGCCGAACATGGTGGAGGCGCACTGCACGTGTCTCCGGCACGCCGGCCGCGCCACTGCGGAGGGACCAGAGTCGCCGCATAGTCCAACCCGGCCACGCAACTCAGTGCTGGCGGCGTCTCGAGACCGGTCGACCTAGCCTTCCAAAACGCACTTCGTGACAATCGCTACGAAACGGCGCGACTTAGGTTCCTGCGCCTGACGACGCTGGCGTGCAACCTGAAGCAGCGGCACTCTCAGCAGTGCTATCGGAGCTCAGGAACGACCAGTTACGATCATGTGGACTGTCAGCGTGATTGATGGTGTGCTCTTAGATACTGAAACGGTGCAGTAGTTGACGCTCTGTAAGCAGCAGGTTTCGCTGCTCGCTCGCACCGGGAAATAGAAACAGAGGCGGCTCCGCAGCCAATTTTATTACACGACGCGGCCGGCCGCGGGTGCACCAGAACCCATGTGGACGGGTGCAAAGAAATGTGTCAGGCTTCATAATACGTATTTATATGTGTCGTGTATTATGCATTTCTTGTACGTGGATGTGAATCTTCACATGAACTTTCCTAATCCTCCTCACACCTTTCCGTAAAGCGTGCCCAAATCTTAGTTGGGAAGTAGTTCTGTAGTATAGTAGTGCCAACCTTACTCCTGGCTAGGGGATCAGAAAGACAGCACAGGCAGGTAAAAGTCAAATACTTTCCAGTGTCACAAGATTTGGGGTGGAGACGTTGGTCACGGCCAAGTGGTTCGACCACCCCCTCCACCGGGGCCCAGGAAGACCTCCGGGTGCCCGCCATATTCTTGGAGTGTTACTGAAGACGGGTAAGTGAGCAGACGTGCCCTCAGTGCGTCTGTCTCAATGTTCACGCATGGAAGAGACGTATTTGAATATTTGTACTAATTCTTTTATTTCCAGCTTCGGATTGTGTAAGGAAATGAATGTGCTCGTTTAATTCCGGAAATTTGACCCCCCGTGTTAAAGTATCTGGTCCCCAGTTTGCCCGTTATCCTCCTCACATAGTGAATGTCCTATGTAAAATATTGGGAGACTTTGGTGGTATACATTTGCCCAACGCAATTCCGTCATACCCGTAGAAATGTTCGTGCAGATTAGTTTATAATATACCCTAGCTATAAGTTGTAAAATTGTAATATCTGTAAACCGAAACAATTGCTCCAATCGCTGTAAAGTCGAGTGATAATGTTTAAAATAAATAGGTAATCAACAGTCATCAATCTTTAACATACCTTAAAAATCACAAAGAAGTCAAGTTAAAGGAATTTATTTAAAATAAAAGCTATAGAATGCACGGACCCACACATCAGCGTGTGAGCCCTGCAGCCCCTTGCCTAGTATCGTACAGAAAGGGCACGCTCTCTAGGTAGCGCTCTCAAGCTCCCCTCCCCAGTTATCCGTTGCGCAATTTTGATTCAGGGCTTGACGGCATCAACTTTCATCTGGCGTCCCAAGGCAAGTAGGTTGGACGGTAAACTTTCAAGTCGAATTGCCGATTCCATATTTTTCCGAGCGACGTTTCGACGACCGACCCAGTGGTCTCCATCTGGTGCTGCCGCCTGTGTAATTACTGGTAGTCGTTGTCTATACTTGAACTGGGTCTAAGAACGACGCGTTCAGTTCTATCTGCAAGGAAGTTCTGAATCCAGTTCGATTCCATACTCGGTAAGCTCGCATTTTGTTCGTCCAAAAGACGAGTTTGAAGTGTTATACACCACGACAAAAACTGTACAATACAAGTTTAGATATTTCCTCTCGTAGGCAGTAACGTTGTTGACAATCCTTGGTCGATATGTCTGACTGGTTGGAATCCAGGCAGATGGTCGGCGTAACAATACGCTTCGCAGCGTCTGAAGAAGGCGACTAAGTCGGTCCTCGAAATGCCATGCGGAAAAAAATGTGTCAACAACACAGCTGAACCACAAAAGTACGCCATCAAGCTGTTGAAGTTAAATCGTAGGTTGTGTTTTAAACTGTGTGATCAAAAGTATCCCGACCCTCCCCCCCCCCCCCCCCAAAAAAAAACCATACGTTTTTGGTATTAAGTGCATTGTGCTGCCACCTACTGCCAGATACTCCATATCAGCGATCTCAATAGTCATTAGACATCATGGGACAGCAGAAAGGGGTGCTCCGCGGAACTCACGGAAACTTCGAAAGTGGTCAAGTGATTGGGTGTCACTTATGTCATACGTCTGTACACGAGATTTCCACACTCCTAAATATCCCTAGGTCCACTGTTTCGGATTTGATAGTGAAGTGGAAACGTGATGGGACACGTACAGCACAAAAGTGTACAGGCCGACCTCGTCTCTTGACCATCGACAGTTGAACAGGGTCGTAATGTGTAATACGCAGACATCTATCCAGACCATCACACAGGAATTCCAAACTGCATCAGAATCCACTGCAAGTACTATGACAGTTAGGCAGCAGGTGAAAAAGGATTTCATGTTCGAGTGGCTGCTCATAAGCCACACATCACGACGGTAAATGCAAAACAACGCCCTTCATGGTGTAAGAAGCGCAAACATTGGACGACTGAACAGTTGAAAAATGTTGTGTGGAGTGACGAATCACGGTACACAATGTGGCGATCCGATGGCAGGGTGTGGGTATGGCGAATGCCGAATGAACGTCATCTGCCAGCGTCTGTAGTGCCAACAGTAAATTTCGGTGGCGGTGGTGTTATGGTGTGGTCGTGTTTTTCATAGAGAAGCTTGCACCCCTTGCTGTTTTGCGTGGCACTACACTGGTGTTTTAAGCACCACCGTTGAACAGTAATTCGGGGATGGCGATTGCATCTTTCAACAAGATCGGGCACCTATTCATAATGCACGGCCTGTGGCGAAGTGGTTACACGACAATAACATCGCTGCAATGGACTGGCCTGCACAGAGTTCTGACTTCAATCCTACAGAACACCTTTGTGATGTTTTGGAGCGCCAACTTCGTTCCAGGTCTCACCGACCGATATCCCTCCTCAGTGCAGCACTCCGTGAAGAATGGGCTGCCATTCCCCAAGGAACCTTCCAGGACCTGATTAAACGTATGCCTGAGAGAGTGGAAGCTCTCATCAAGGTTAAGGGTAGAGTAGTCCGTCTTCAGGCCACAAGTGGCTCATCGGGACCATCCAGTCGCCGTGTCATCGTCATGTGAGGATGAGGATAGGAAGGGCATGTGGTGAGCACACCACTCTTCCGGTCGTTGTAATGATTTTCTTTGACCGGAGCCGCCACTATTCGTCGGGTAGCTTCTCAATTGGCATCACGAGGCTGATTGCACCCCGAAAAATGGCAACAGCGCATAGCAGCTCAGATGGTCACCCATCCAAGTGCCGACGACGCCCATCAGCGCTTTACTTCGGTGATCTGACGGGAACCGGTGTATCCACTGCGGCAAGGTCGTTGTCAAGGCTAAGGGTGGGCCAACACCATATTGAATTGCAGCATTACCGATGGAGGGCGCCACGAACTTGAAAGACATTTTCAGCCATGTGTCCAGATACTTTTGATGACAAAGTGTATCTATATTGTCGGTTTAAGATATTGTATTACTTCGATATTTCAGCACATCGGAAAAGAACTGTAATGCTTCGCCTGAGTGCTGATGATAGTGCAAGGGTAGCTGGTCCACTTCAAGACTGTGATCGCCCCCATTGGTATCATTAGACTGGCATACAGTGTGAACTCACGACTAAACGGAGTAAGGTCTTCTTACAAGAGGAAGATATGTGTGTTTGTATTGTGCAGACCATAGAAGATGTTCCAGATGAAAACGCGATCTTATGTATAGATTTCGTGGCAAGAAAACTGTCTGTGAGTTCAGGACTAGAAGCCAAACTGTTGCCTTGGATCTCTGTTAGGGGTAACTTCAACCAGTATGAACATTACCCTCGTGAGATGATGTTCCGTGTACGCGGTCCGCATAATTTTTAGCTGCCAGCTGGCCTCACTTTAGCGCAAACTCCGCCTAAAAGCGAAAGGTTCCTTCTGAAAATGATATGCAGAATGATTCCGTGATGATATTACAAAGTTTCACGGATTGTAAAGAAACTGAACAGGCCATGAAGGCCCGACGGTACTGTCAGGCCGCCATGTCATCCTCAGCCTACAGGCGTCACAGGATGCGGATATGGAGCGGCATACGGTCAGCACACCGCTCTCCCGGTCGTATATCAGCTTACGAGACCGGGGCCACTACTTCTCAGTCAAGTAGCTCCTCAGTTTGCCTCACAAGGGCTGAGTGCACCCCGCTTGCCAACAGCGCTCGGTAGACGGTATGTTCACCCATCCAAGTGTTAGCCCAGCCCGACAGCGGTTAACTTCGGTGACCTAACGGGAACCGGTGGTATCACTGCGGCATGGCTGTTGGCACGGATGGTGGAGAAGGGTATATGTATTAATCTGAGATCAGGGACCCTAGTCAGGAAATGACCAAGTCCAAAATTATAAGCGAAATCTTTCTGCTACATTTGACAGTACTGGCATTATTTTTGCTAAAATTGTGGGGTAGGTAAGTTTAAGAGACGGAAGTATGGACTAAAACAACAAACAAACTTCTAGTAAATATGGGCTCCAAAGCGCCTACCTTAAGATCTGCGAGCACTTTTTCATCTTCGAGACTGCGAAACACATATCTTCTACTGAACAAGTGCTCATGGCTCTTAAGGTATGCATTGTAGATCTCATGTTCACGGGACAGTTTTATCTTGTTCTGGTCCATACTACCACCTCTGAAAGTTATCTACTCTACAGTCTTAGCGTCAACTGTACCGGTACATGTATTCCACTGTCAGACGTACCGGAACAGTTTTCGCTTATAACTTTCGACTAGGGCGTTTCCGAATCAGTGTCTCTTACCTCAAATTGATACGCTTATCTTTCTCTATTATTCTTGAAAGATTGTAACATCATTACAGAATCAACCTGTATAGGCCAACAGCTCAAACGGAAGATGTCTGTTATCCAACGCAAACTGCCAATGCTTCGAGCACAGCTGTTTCTCGTGGACAGTGTTAGTTAACTGCGCAGCGGGTGACCTCTTCTACAACTGCACCTACTCTCCGCAAACCACCTTAAGATGCATGGTGGAGGGTACTTTCTGTACCAGTGTCATTTCTCCTTTTTTACGTTCCAGTCGTGAATGGTTCATGGGAATAATGATTGCTGGTAAGCCTGTCTGTGGGCTCAAATCCCCATGTTTTCACCTTCGTGATCATTTTGCGAGGTATACGTAGGAGGAAGGACTATATTTTGACTCGCTAGAAAAGTACGTTCTTAGAACTTTAAAAGCAAACCAGACCGTGATACAGAGCGCCTCTCTTGTAGTGTCTGCCAACAGAGTTTTTTGAGCATCTTCGTGATGCTTTCGAACTTACTAAATGAACCTGTACCGCAACGTGCTGCTCCTCTTTGGATCTTCTCGATTTGCTCTATCAGTCCTATGTGGGTCGGATCCCAGACTGATGAGAACTACCTAAGTAGGCCCTACTGGTCGAAGGAATTTTTTTTCAATCACTTCCTCTGCTGACGGACTACGTTTCCTGAAAACTTTTCCAATGAATCTCAGTCTTGCATCTGGTTTACCTGCAATTAATTTTATTTGGACGTCCCACTTCAGATGGCTCCGTGCGCAAACTACTACATGCCTTATGGAAGTAACTACTTCCAGTGATTGTTCTGCAATCGTGTAGTCATACAGTAAAGCATCTTTCTGTCTATGTATATGAAATACGTTACATTTGTTTATGCCACTCCTTGTACCAACCGTCGATCCTCTGCAGGTCTTCCTGCATTTTCCTATAATTTTCTAGCGTCGCGACTTCTCTATATACAATAGCATAGCTCGCGAAAAGCTTCATACAGTTTCATTTATATATACTGTGAAAAGTAATGGTCCTTGAACACTCCACTGGGCAGCCCAGAAGTTACTTCTATGTCTAATCTTTTCTCCGTTCAGTATTCTGTCTACTAGAAACTCTTCAATGCTGTCACGCAGTTGGTCTGATATTCCGTAAGTTCGCTTTTTGCTCATTAGGCACCAGTGTGTAAGTATACCGAATATCTTTGGGAAGTCAAGAAACATGGCTTCTACCTGGATGCCTGTAGCTTCGGCTTTGTGGGTCTACTGGACGAACAGAGCGAGTTAGGTTTCACACGATCGCTGTTTTTCAGATTCCATGCTGATTGCTGCAGAGGAGATTACCGGTCTCCGTAAATGTCGTAATAAGCGATGTCCGATGTCAAAGATATTGGCCTATAGTTTTGTGTCTTCGTTGAGCCTTCTTGAAAACAGGAATGACCTACGATTTTTTCCAGTCGTTAGGAATGCTTCGCTCCTCCAAAAACATACCATAGACTGTTGCTAGAAGAGTAATAAGTTGTTTCACGCTCTCTATATACAATCGAACTGGTTTCCCGCCAGTTCCAGGGTCCAGTGGCCTTTCCTCTGTCCGCGGTAGCTCGCCCTCTGCGTTACATTAACGCCCTAGCCTCTTACGGGCGGACTGCAGCGGTTTACGGAACACTGTAACAGCTACCAGCAGCAGTACACCAAGGAATATTCTCAGATAATTGTGACGAACAATTCTGGACGCTAACTAACTTGCTCAACCTGGGACTTGAAAATTAGGGTGGAACATGGAGTCCTTGTCGAGGGTGTTTTAGTGGAACTGTTGAACGATCAGTCTCGCGGTCATATCCATCCTGCACGTGCTGCTCAGAAGCAGACCTCCAGTATCGTGATACTGCTCTTACTGTTTTAAAACTCATCACCTAGCAATTACTAGGAAACAAAGAGACTTACGAACTCGTCTCTAATTTCCTGCGATGAAATTTTGTGACTTTTACTGGTGGTTGTGACAAGCGACGGTACACTTCTCAGCGTTACTGGAGATTTAGTATAACCTGTTGCCGTTTGTTCGGCGTGTTTGATTAATGGCGTGCTTTCGGAGCGTTCAGCCGAATCGCTGATTCCATTTCTCGGCACGATCATTTTGACGACAGATTCGGTCATCTTCTTCAGATTCTGTGAGATGTGTTATTATCGGTACCCGCTGTCAGCTCTCCAATCAGATTATGAAATAAAGTTGGTGCTGCCCAGCAATTTATAGCCAAGTTCGACTCTGCGCCCTTCGATGCTCATTTGATTCTCGGAACCCGAAATGTTATTCCTTGAAATGAACATTCTACCATCGCTTTCAGGCTCTGATCTGTAATATCGCGGGCGGGATCTCAGTGCAGTGGAGAAAATGTGCATTTCACGCAGTAACAGTGTGGGCTCCATAAAGAAATGACCAACAAGTTATCGAAGGGCACAGGCAGCACCAGGGGTCGAAATCGGCTGTAAAAAGCGACTCGACACAATAATACGATTACTTCTCAGACTTGCTGGAGTGCAGGCGGAAACTACACATAATAAGACGGCTTGCAACATCGAAATAATAGTGTATAAAAATGAAATCAACAACTCGGTTGCGAACGCGCACGATCAATTTGTTGAAGTTAGTTCGTGGGTCTCGCATCCAGGATACTCTCGACGACAAAGCGATTTTTTGATGCTATGCTGCGGCATAAAGGTATTGGAAAACAGCTACTACATGGCAATTACGATCGGGGAACAGGAAGTTGGTCCCTTTCAGCAGAGCAGCGTCATCGCCCTCGCAGGCTTATTAGAGTGGCGTATAGCACGATGGTGATCACACTACTGAATGGCTGGGAAGGCTACTGTTACAACTGGAACACCTGTATGTTTCTATGCCGTGGAAGACGTTTCAAATCCAAACAATATAGCACGTAAAGATATCTCGGCAATAAAAGTGTGTGCTGATTCAGAACCCCAAGCCAAACTGTTGCCAGAAAAAAAAAAAAAACACACATTTCATAATCGCCAAAGGCTACAGGTAAATACAGGGTGTTTCAAAAATGACCGGTATATTTGAAACGGCAATAAAAACTAAACGAGCAGCGATAGAAATACACCGTTTGTTGTAATATGCTTGGGACAACAGTACATTTTCAGGCGGACAAACTTTCGAAATTACAGTAGTTACATTTTTCAACAACAGATGGCGCTGCAAGTGATGTGAAAGATATAGAAGACAACGCAGTCTGTGGGTGCGCCATTCTGTACGTCGTCTTTCTGCTGTAAGCGTGTGCTGTTCACAACGTGCAAGTGTGCTGTAGACACCATGGTTTATTCCTTAGAACAGAGGATTTTTCTGGTGTTGGAATTCCACCGCCTAGAACACAGTGTTTTTGCAACAAGACGAAGTTTTCAACGGAGGTTTAATGTAACCAAAGGACCGAAAAGCGATACAATAAAGGATCTGTTTGCAAAATTTCAACGGACTGGGAACGTGACGGATGAACGTGCTGGAAAGGTAGGGCGACCGCGTACGGCAACCACAGAGGGCAACGCGCAGCTAGTGCAGCAGGTGATCCAACAGCGGCCTCGGGTTTCCGTTCGCCGTGTTGCAGCTGCGGTCCAAATGACGCCAACGTCCACGTATCGTCTCATGCGCCAGAGTTTACACCTCTATCCATACAAAATTCAAACGCGGCAACCCCTCAGCGCCGCTACCATTGCTGCACGAGAGGCATTCGCTAACGATATAGTGCACAGGATTGATGACGGCGATATGCATGTGGGCAGCATTTGGTTTACTGACGAAGCTTATTTTTACCTGGACGGCTTCGTCAATAAACAGAACTGGCGCATATGGGGAACCGAAAAGCCCCATGTTGCAGTCCCATCGTCCCTGCATCCTCAAAAAGTACTGGTCTGGGCCGCCATGTCTTCCAACGGAATCATTGGCCCATTTGTCAGATCCGAAACGATTACTGCATCACGCTATCTGGACATTCTTCATGAATTTGTGGCGGTACAAACTGCCTTAGACGACACTGCGAACACCTCGTGGTTTATGCAAGATGGTGCCCGGTCACATCGCACGGCCGACGTCTTTAATTTCCTGAATGAATTTTCGATGATCGTGTGATTGCTTTGGGCTATCCGAAACATACAGGAGGCGGCGTGGATTGGCCTCCCTATTCGCCAGACATGAACCCCTGTGACTTCTTTCTGTGGGGACACTTGAAAGACCAGGTGTACCGCCAGAATCCAGAAACAATTGAACAGCTGAAGCAGTACATCTCATCTGCATGTGAAGCCATTCCGCCAGACACGTTGTCAAAGGTTTCGGGTAATTTCATTCAGAGACTACGCCATATTATTGCTACCCATGGTGGATATGTGGAAAATATCGTACTATAGAGTTTCCCAGACCGCAGCGCCATCTGTTGTTGAAAATTGTAACTACTGTAATTTCGAAAGTTTGTCTGCCTGAAAATGTACTGTTGTCCCAAGCATATTGCAACAAACGGTGTATTTCTATCGCTGCTCGTTTAGTTTTTATTGCCGTTTCAAATATACCGGTCATTTTTGAAACACCCTGTATATCTTTATTGATTGGCGACTCCATAGTGTCCTGTGCACTACGACCAGATGATGGGTATACTTGAAAGGAGAGACAGCATTGGTCGTATATTTTTGTTTATTATCGCAAAATCTATTTTCGGTCACTTAGTGAGTCTATGTGATCGCCGTAAGCTTATTGACACCAGTGCTTACTAATTTATGTTATATATTACAGCACTGAAGATGGTCACTAAGTGACCGAAAATCGATTTTGCGATAATAAACAAAAATGTACGACCAATGCTGTCTCTCCTTCCAAATATATCTTTATTAAATACCAGTTTCGACCATCTGACCGTCATCATGCATCATAAAATTATTTGCGACGACCTGTATGATCAAGTTCTTACTGTGGCTTCAAATAAATTAAAAACTATCCTGCATCACTGCCGTCAATTGCCTGACTAAAAAAAAAAAAAAAAAAAAAAAAAAAGGTCAAGCACTCAGAGGACATAGTCGGATGTCAATGAAAATCATTGTGTAATTTCGTACATGTACATGCCATCGGCGGGTACGCAAATGATTAGACTCTATAAATTACATCGTCAGTCCATGAAATCTATACCAGATAGTGCACTCATTAATCCTATAGCTGTAATGGGCGTTAACGTTGTGTATAGATCCATCTGTTATTTTTGATTTGTGTTCTGTGTTCTGTGGGATTTCGGAGCAGCACCTGAAAATTCTTCAACTTTTCTCCTTACTTAATCTATGACTGCCAGGTAATAGGAACGTTCCCACTATAATGTTCCGTTTATTACACTTCTCTATGATTCTTTCTCCTGGTGTTACCTCTCGTTGTAATTATTTACATGATAATGTTCATAACAGGTTTCACTGACGCCATCGAGGACTCTGTCATTTAGGGCAGCCCATAAATTTCTACATATGCGTGCAGCATCCACTGAGAACCTTCCTGAAAGACATTTTTAACCGCTACTAGCTGCACTCTCAAGAGCATATTTCTCAGTAGTGACGGCATTTTGCACCAGCTTAGAGAAAATAAAATCATAAAATGCAAACGGGATAATTCGATTCTAATAAAGATCGTTCCATAATTCCACCATATAATTGTTTCTAAATTAATTAAATGTTATTGGATAAGGTGTCAGATGGAAATGAATACCGTCTAAAATGTAAATCGATGTGAAGAAGAGTGTGTTTGTGTATAAGTGTGGTGGCTGCCACTCACTGTACAAAGCTCTTACTCTCTGTCACCACTCAAATGGCCCCAAAACGTAAATAACTTGTTAAAAAGGTAGAGACTGAAAAGAAGATAATTTAAACGTTTGAAAAGTGATATTACAGAAGCATAAAAATGGTTCAAACGGCTCTAAGCACTATGAGACATCGGAGGTCATGAGTCCCCTAGACTTAGAACTGCTTAAACCTAACTAAGCTAAGGACACCACACACATCCAAGCCAGAGGCAGGATTCGAACCTGCGACCGTAGCAGCCGCGTGGTTCCGGACTAAAGAGAAGCACAAAAGTTAAATGGGCAGATAAGATAACGACTGAGGAGATTCTCTGCAGAATAGGTGAGGAAAGGAATATGTGGTAAACACTGACCAGAAGAAGAGACAAGAGAATAGGCTACCTGTTGGGACATGAGATAACAACTTGCATAGCACTAGAGGCAACCATAAAGGTCATATGCAAAAACTGTAGAGAAGACAGATTGAAATACACACAACAAATAGTTGGGGATGTTGACAGTAAGTGCTAAGATAAAAAGAACGGCGCAGAAGAGAAAGTCTTGGAGAGCCACATCAGACAAGTGATAGGATTGATCACACGTCTTACCATGAGACAGATGGAGAAATATTGCGTCTTTCCTGATCACGTACTAAAATTGTCAAATAATTTATGTGCAAAAAAATGGTTCAAATGGCTCTGAGCACTATGGGACTCAACTGCTGTGGTCATAAGTCCCCTAGAACTTAGAACTACTTAAACCTAACTAACCTAAGGACAGCACACAACACCCAGACATCACGAGGCAGAGAAAATCCCTGACCCCGCCGGGAATCGAACCTGGGAACCCGGGCGTGGGAAGCGAGAACGTTACCGCACGACCACGAGATGCGGGCTAATTTATGTGCAGCATTATATTAGTTTCGCTACTACGCTTCACTGAAAAACGTTCGTTACTGTACGAGCTGGCATTACCTTATCTTCATCAAGGCAACAAAGCATACTGTCGAAATAAGCATGCTGTTCTGCAATCGTGCAGCATGTTTGCGCATATGTTTGTTTGAAGTGTTTACTGATCCGCCAGAACATGGTTGTTGTTGTAGTGTTCAGTCCTGAGACTGGTTTGATGCAGCGCTCCATGCTACTCTATCCTGTGCAAGCTTCTTCATCTCCCAGTACCTACTGCAACCTACACCCTTCTGAATCTGCTTAGTGCATTCGTCTCTTGGTCTTCGCCTACGATTTTTACCCTCCACACTATCCTCAAATACTAAATTGGTGATCCCTTGATGCCTCAGAATATGTCCTACCAACCGATTCCTTCTTCTAGTCAAGTTGAGCCACAAATTTCTCTTCTCCCCAGTTTTATTCAGTACCTCCTCATTAATTATGTTATCTATCCATCTAATCTTCAGCATTATTCTGCCAGTACATTATGAGGCTCGAACTACCCATGTTCGCATACAGCTGTGGCACGCCAACAGCTGTAGCCCACCACACCATGGATTCTACAGTTCGTTGGTACGTGGGACAGGACAAATAGTAGGACGCAGCATCTTCGCACAGATCAAATAATTACTGCAGAGTAACACGACTGTTTGTAAGTTGAAAGGCAACACTCAGTGACATTCTACTAAAACGTTAAGTGTTAACGAGCGTCATGTCTTTGGAACATTACAACTCGGTCATCATCCTTCTCATATTCTTCTGATATGAACAGTTATCATCTAGTTGAAAAATCCCTGTGCTGCACGCAAGAAAGGCGTGAAAGAGTGCTCCTGGAAAATGGTGTAACCTGAAAAAGCACTCATGCTACAACTGAACTCGTGATTCCTGCGGTCAGGCAGCCCATATCCATTGTTCCATTTTCCAATCATCACGTGACAGCGACCACTGCAGACACAGTTGACAGTATTCTCCATCAATAACGACTGCAAGGCTCATTTATTATAACATATAATGAAAAATGTTGCCACGACCAACAATGATCTTGAAAATGAACGTTCTTCAATGAGGAATGCACGTCGAACGACCTGCGTCTACAAGCGGTTACACCGTCGTTTGTCGAAATTCGCAAATCAGTAATGAAACTCCCATTTGATTGTAATACTTGATTTACGTGGATAAAAATGATACTCGACAGTACATGTGACTGTGCGTAAATAACTAACGCAGCCTTGCTGTTGTCGTACTCTTAATTCACAGTTGCGTGCAATGTAGCTGTTGGAAATCTGGAAGCACCCAGGATGTGAGAAGGAAGGTGGACCCGCTATAAGCCGTAAGAGAGAGCCAACCTCAGCGCCAGATTCTTGGAAAGCTACAGGAGGGGGCCAAGGATTACTGGCAACCGGTTAGCAGCTTTTGTTGCGATAAACCACAGCAGGATATCAGGCCATTGTTTAGACACGCAGATTTCCCATAGAGAAAACGCCTGGTGAAAACATTTTACGACCAGGAAATGCAGTGAAGAGACTAGCTCTTTAGTGGGCAGGCACCTTTGTGCTTGAGATGTAGAAAGCTTGCTGTTTCCCCAGGAAGCACAGATAACGAAAGCTAAACACTTAAATGACAGATAGGGGCAGCTCTGTTCGGGACCTTTCAAAACGTAAGAGACTGCCGAATTGGTTGAGAAAAAAAAATGTTTATTCAATGTAAAATCTGTCAGTATTGGCTAATGTAAATAAATTCTAAATTAGAAACAGACACCAGATGTTGATGAGACAGAGTACCTCATTTGTCAAAGGAAGAGACAGAGAGAGCGTGACATGACTTTTTTCAGTAGAGGATGGTAGGAAGCAAGCCATTGGTTAATAACTCAGAGGAAGGAGACAAGAGCCCGCAGCTCGTGGTCGTGCGGTAGCGTTCTCGCTTACCACACCCGGGTTCCCGGGTTCGATTCCCGGCAGGGTCAGGGATTTTCTCTGCCTCGTGATGACTGGGTGTTGTGTGATGTCCTTAGGTTAGTTAGGTTTAAGTAGTTCTAAGTTCTAGGGGACTGATGACCATAGATGTTAAGTCCCATAGTGCTCAGAGCCATTTGAACCGTTTGAAGGAGACAAGTGTTTTGAAGAGAGCAGTTTGATCAGTCACCTCTACGAAGATCCAGAGCCGAGTCAACCAAAATTTAGTGAGAGACGAAAAATCGGGCAACGCGGGGTTCCTTTTAATTTACAATCGATTACAAGTTACATCAAGATCGGGGGTTTCTGCCAGCAGAGCTCAATGGTGAGAACTACCTCAGAGCTTCCAGAGCTGATACATTGGGGACTTAGAATCATTTCTTGCTAACATGGGTTTAGCCACTGGCGAGGGTCGCTGGTTCCACCAGTGGTGAATTCTGCAGCCACTTCAACCAGCACCTGCAACAGTTTGATGAGATCATACCATCTGTGAGACGAAATATTGCAAATCCTATTTTTGTTGCCCTATAATTAGATAGCAACCTGCAACTGGAAATGTAAACCATGACCCATGAACTGCGTTAGTCAGTTAGTAAAATACAGTGTGAAGCTGAAAAGTTCAGTGAATGGTAACAGAAAATAAAGAAAATAAGAGTTACAAGAAAATCCGTTTACTGGCCTTCGAAGTAATAACCACTAGCTACAACACAGTACTGTCATCAGCTGTAAAGCTGTAGAAAACTGTTAACAAACGCTTCTTGTGGAATCGTTCGAAGTACCATGGTCACGTGTCGTTGGATATCCTCAACGTTGTAGGCGATGAGACCTGATGTACCAATACGTTCTGGAAACCAATGGGCAGCCTTTGGCATGGTGAAACTTCCTGGCAGATTAAAACTGTGTGCCGGACCGAGACTCGAACTCGGGACCTTTGCCTTTCGCGGGCAAGTGCTCTACCAACTGAGCTACCCAAGCACGACTCACGTCCCGTCCTCACAGCTTTACTTCTGCCAGTACCTCGTCTCCTACTTTCCGGCACACAGTTTTAATCTGCCAGGAAGTTTCATATCACCGCACATTCCGCTGCAGCGTGAAAATCTCATTTTGGCATGGTGTTTATCGTCTTCCAGGAATTTATGATGAATCAAGCCCTTGATATCGAAAAAGGTGATCAACATCGTCTTAATCTTGGATTTTGTCCGACGACGTTTCTTTGTCAAAACATAAGCATCATGTACCATGATTTTGCAATGATTTGCAGAATGTGAAAGTATTGGTAGAGAGCCAAGTGATATCAGCAAAAGAAGGAAATAATTCGCTGTCCACCGTCTTGAGCGTCAATAGTGTGAAGTGACTACGTGTGTGGCCTGGATCGGACAATGCCATAGGAGGAACTCCATCGACGTCCTCGTGAGAGAATTTCGGCACCACTCGCTTGCAGCTATATACGCAGAACTAGACGTCGCGAAAAACCTAAATCATATTTATCGGACAGGGATCTGAATGCTATTACTCCCGAACACAGATCCATTACTGAACTAACAGCCGCACGGGATTAGTCGAGCGGTCTGATGCGCTGCAGTCATGGACTGTCCGGCTGGTCCCGGCGGAGGTTCGAGTCCTTCCTCAGACATGGGTGTGTGTGTTTGTCCTTAGGATAATTTAAGTTAAGTAGTGTGTAAGCTTAGGGACTGATGACCCTAGCAGTTAAGTCCCATAACATTTCACATACATTTGAAATTTTCTGAACTGAAATAACAGCTCCATCTCCCTCGTTAGTTGGTTGGTGAAGCATCTTCACGAACAGCGTTGAAATACTGGCAAAGATTTTGCGATAGTCAAACAGCATCAACATCATGACAGTTAAAACGATAAATATTACTTTTATGGCTAATGATTTCTACATCACAAATAGTGTTTTTATAAAATACGGTTTAGTCATATAGCTACAAAGAAATCACGGTTATTTCGAGGGATGGACAGGACCTGCTGTGTCTCGTAAGCCAGGTTACGAAATTGATACCAGAGCAAAAAGAGGTTGGACACAGATTTAGAAGTAGTCAAAGCTTTCATTATTATCACCATATCACCAGTGGCACGACAGCCCTTTGTGAGTCCAGCCCTTCTGTTGAAGATTGTTTCATTCTTTACTGTTAAGAGCCGAACTCCTCTAATTCTGAATTCCAATATTTCTTGCGTCCTCTCTGACACACTCCTGCCGCATTACCTTTGGTTTTCCAACTTGGACAGCGTGACTGACTGCCGTGTGGTGGAACCGCATTCGATTCCTGGTAGTGCCAGGGAGATTTCCTTGGTGGGAGGGCTGGTACGGGGTGCATTCAACCTCGTGAGACCAACTGAGGATTAGCAGCGGTTGAATGGTAAAAAAACCAGACAACTACCGGGAAGGCGCTGTGTAGACCACTTGACCCTTCATAAAACATCCGATGAAGCCATTGGCAGAGAATGGCATGATAGTCGGTCTAGTCCTATCGGCCCATCTAGGGCCGGAATTTTTCCTCCTCCAAACCCCATGTTATTTTGTTGGCTAAGGAATTTGTATTAAACTCATTCATTCAAAAATGTCAAACTTGTATTTCGTAGAAATTTCGTTAACGTCTATGTCACAACTCCGCATGTTAGCGCCTGTCTGAGCTTTGTCTGTCCATATACACTCCTGGAAATGGAAAAAAGAACACATTGACACCGGTTTGTCAGACCCACCATACTTGCTCCGGACACTGCGAGAGGGCTGTACAAGCAATGATCACACGCACGACACAGCGGACACACCAGGAACCGCGGTGTTGGCCGTCGAATGGCGCTAGCTGCGCAGCATTTGTGCACCGCCGCCGTCAGTGTCAGCCAGTTTGCCGTGGCATACGGAGCTCCATCGCAGTCTTTAACACTGGTAGCATGTCACGACAGCGTGGACGTGAACCGTATGTGCAGTTGACGGACTTTGAGCGAGGGCGTATAGTGGGCATGCGGGAGGCCGGGTGGACGTACCGCCGAATTGCTTAACACGTGGGGCGTGAGGTCTCCACAGTACATCGATGTTGTCGCCAGTGGTCGGCGGAAGGTGCACGTGCCCGTCGACCTGGGACCGGACCGCAGCGACGCAAGGATGCACGCCAAGACCGTAGGATCCTACGCAGTGCCGTAGGGGACCGCACCGCCACTTCCCAGCAAATTAGGGACACTGTTGCTCCTGGGGTATCGGCGAGGACCATTCGCAACCATCTCCATGAAGCTGGGCTACGGTCCCGCACACCGATAGGCCGTCTTCCGCTCACGCCCCAACATCGTGCAGCCCGCCTCCAGTGGTGTCGCGACAGGCGTGAATGGAGGGACGAATGGAGACGTGTCGTCTTCAGCGATGAGAGTCGCTTCTGCCTTGGTGCCAATGATGGTCGTATGCGTGTTTGGCGCCGTGCAGGTGAGCGCCACAATCAGGACTGCATACGACCGAGGCACACAGGGCCAACACCCGGCATCATGGTGTGGGGAGCGATCTCCTACACTGGCCGTACACCACTGGTGATCGTCGAGGGGACACTGAATAGTGCACGGTACATCCAAACCGTCATCGAACCCATCGTTCTACCATTCCTAGACCGGCAAGGGAACTTGCTGTTCCAACAGGACAATGCACGTCCGCATGTATCCCGTGCGACCCAACGTGCTCTAGAAGGTGTAAGTCAACTACCCTGGCCAGCAAGATCTCCGGATCTGTCCCCCATTGAGCATGTTTGGGACTGGATGAAGCGTCGTCTCACGCGGTCTGCACGTCCAGCACGAACGCTGGTCCAACTGAGGCGCCAGGTGGAAATGGCATGGCAAGCCGTTCCACAGGACTACATCCAGCATCTCTACGATCGTCTCCATGGGAGAATAGCAGCCTGCATTGCTGCGAAAGGTGGATATACACTGTACTAGTGCCGACATTGTGCATGCTCTGTTGCCTGTGTCTATGTGCCTGTGGTTCTGTCAGTGTGATCATGTGATGTATCTGACCCCAGGAATGTGTCAATAAAGTTTCCCCTTCCTGGGACAATGAATTCACGGTGTTCTTATTTCAATTTCCAGGAGTGTATTTGTAAGAGACAGACAGACACACACACACACACACACACACACACACACGTTTGTATCTACCGCGTCTCCTATTGAGCTACTGGAACCATTTTAGCTAAACTTGATACACCCTTCACTTACTATCCGGACAGAATTAATGTGGCTGTAAGAACCACCAATCTCCCATATGGATGGAGGTGCGTATAAAAAGGGGTTGACGCAGAAACAGAACTGAGGAACTTCTGGAAAAAGCGCAAGAAAATTTTGTACATACATGTCTCATTATTTGTATTACGTCTACAACTTTGCTTCCGTCGTTTTTTCTCGACGTTCGGGGCCTTATTGTGAAAAACTTACAAAAATGTATGGTTCATACTATTGCCCATCGCTGCCACTACATTCTCCCGTCTTTCGGATAGCATACGAATCCCGTGGCGAAAGAACTGGGCGTCTTTTGTGGGGATCCATGAATCGATTCAATTTTGCACTTTTTCATATGATCGGAAGTGCTTGTCAGCCAGACTGTATGCCACTAATCGAAAAAGGTGGTAGTCAGAGAGAGCAACGTATGGAGAATACGTCGGGAGGGAAAGGACTTCTCATTTCAACGTTTCCATGTATATTTTGACGGGTTTTACGACATGGGGTCGAGCACTGACCTGCTACAAAATTACGTTTACGTGCCTATCGTTGTATTGTGGCCGTTTGTGTTTCAGTGCTGGGCTCGAACGCATCATTTGTTTTCGATAATGATGTCCTGTGACTGTCTTCGTCTGTTTCAGTAGCTACGAAAACGTTCTGTCTTCCACCGCCACGCCGGTCTTCGACATCAAAATCACCGTTCTTAAAGCGTTGAGAACATTCTCTGCACGTTCTTCCACTAATAGTTCCCTCACCATTCGTCTTACCCAGCATTTTAAGAGCCACAGACACAGATTTCTTCATGTTAAAGCAAAAAATTAAAACTTCCCGCAAATGGCGAGAAATGGGTAAGTAAGTTGACGTACTTAATCGAGAAGAACCTTATGATGCAATCACAAATCGACTAATATTTTTATGGCATTATGTTTACAGATGCCTAAGCTTATTGTATTACACCTATGACCGACCACCCGAATCCCACTTGCCGCTGCTGCCGTCTATTGCAAAACGGCGAAAGCAAAGTTGTAGGCCTAATATAATTATTTATATAAAAAAGGCTGTGGAGGTAATATACGCCTAAGACATCTACACGTGGGGTAGCGTTTGCGTAGCTGCTACATGTTAAAATATTCGATAACGACGGATAACCGAATAAAATCCATATTTTTGCACTCGCTAGGCTTATTGGTGGCAGTATCGATGATGTTTTACCCCTAGGGAGGTGGGGAAGGATGTCTGTAACTCCTGACAGAATGACTAGAAAGCTTTCTACACGTATTCCTTACTATCCGTAAAAATAAATAAATAAAGAAAATACTGTGACGGTAGCACACGCATACCACTACAGGTGAGGGTTCGCGTGAAAATTAGCAACTGCAATCATTTTTGGTTTTTGAATAACTCATTATTTGTAAGCCCGAAGCTGGTGGTCTCGCGGTAGCGTTCTCGCTTCCCGAGCACGGGGTCGTGGGTTCGATTCCCGGCGGAGTCAGGCATTTTCACCTGCCCCGACATGACTGAGTGTTGTGTCTTCTTCATCACCACCATTCATCCCCATTAGGGTCGGAGGAAGGCAACGGCAAACCACCCCCATTAGGACCTTGCCCAGTACGGCAGTGCAGGTCTCCCGCATCGTTCCCCTACGCTCTGTCAAGAAGCATGGGACTTCATTTCCATTCCATTATTTGTATAAAAACGCTGTGAGAGTAAGGTACACAGTCACTCTGTGATCGCTCTGAGACCGAAATGGAAAATTGCAGAGAGGAGACCGCTAATGATTAATTCGGTCTTCCTAGATTACTTCATTACAGAAAGCATAATACTGTTCCACCATTCAGCCATCACACAAATGCCGAAACCAAAGATCTGCGATAATTTGGTGCCGAATAAAAAAGTAAAAAAAAATTACTCAACAGAGGACAGGCAACAGGATCAGAAGAGGTACCTGTATGATTCTAAATGTATTATGCGAATTACATTGCTCTCCTTCCAGCAGTCGCTCACAGTAGGTCGCTGAGGCTACAAGGCATTCCAAGCGATTGGTGCGCGGTTATTCCTGTTTTCAAGAGGATCAATGGGAATATGGTCGTAACTATAGGCTAGTATCGGAGACGTCACTTGTAATATTGTAGTACATATGTTTTGCTCGCGTGATATCTCCTCTATTGGAATAAACAAGGATTACGTGAACAGCGGTGTGGAGGAACTTCGATATCGTATCTAGTATGAAAAATACGAACTTGTAGAATGTAAGACAAGCTTTGACACTGGAAGAAAAACTCAAATCGTCGTCGTTAACTGGACGAAATTGTAAAATGGAAAAGCGATTTCCAGGGTAACACAAGGGATTTTTACCGTTCCGTCACTGTTCACGAATAAACAAGGATCTGTCGGATGACAACTGAAGTTCCATGAGGCGGTTCGCGGATGAAGCTATTGTATGTAGGAGAGTCTCAACGCCAGAAATTTCTAGCGTATTGCAAGAACACTTGCAGAGCATCGACGTTTCGTGCAAGAACCGACAGTTGACGTTCATCACATATCAATGCAGAGTATTATTGACAAGCAGACGGAAAGACTTACTGCTCCTGGATTACTCTAGTGGTTATCAATCACTGGAGCTGTATTGCCCGTGGTATCAGTCCAGAGTGATCTAAGGTGGAACTACTACGTAGAACTAGTTACAATCACAGATGCCCAGCTGAGATTCATTGTAAGGATGCTGAGAAACAGGAATTCACCAACGTTAGAGGAAGCTAACGAAACCTTCGTTCGAGCCATTCTTGGATACTGATCGCTCAGCACGGTGTTAACAAAGAAGAACGGGGCCTCTAGTCACAATTTCGGTTCGTAAATGCGAGAGCGTGAAAGAAATGCTCATCAGCCTCCAGTAGTAAGCGTTACAAGAGAGGCGTTCTGCATCACGTATTGGTATTATAACGGAGATTTTCTCCGCTTCTGATAAACACCATGTATTTTAGTAATAAACGCTGTATGTAGTGATGATTCACTGTAACCTGTGTTTTACTGATTACTTTTTTATGTGTGTTTATGTATGTGTCATCTCAAACGTAAAGAAAATGTAACGATAATGGTTTGTATCTCAAGTTTTCTGTGGTCTCTGTGTAATGTATACGCAAAAGAGAGTGCTTTGGTCCTATGTGAGAAATGTAATCTATGCAAATTTTACCAAGGAGGAAGTGACGAACGAAAAGTGACATTTGAAGGTGAAGTTCGGACGTTGAATTCTGAAGACAGACGGAAGGGATGTTTTGTTTTATTAGTGGAAAAAATGGTAATTTGGGGAACGAGACAGTTTTCTTTGTGGTAATAGTCGAAACGTGTAACGTAGAGAATTACAGCACAAAGACAGTGGAAGCAGATTGAGTGTGCAGAGATGAACGGGACGAAGATGTTTGCGGTAGATTATCAAGGCGTTATTGTTACAGTGAGCTACTAAATTTTAATTGGAGACACCAATTTTGAAATTAGCAACAAAGGAGAGGAGGCCAAGAGAGAAGACTGCAACACGCAAGATTCAAGACATAAGAATTAGCAAGAGATCAGCGCACAATACAACAGCCTACTAAATTTTCAAGATAGCGGAAGCAAGAGGATTACGCGAGGTTTTCATCACGAGAACGGGAATATTTGGTGTTTCAGCAGAGACGAAGGAGATAACGGCGTTATTTCGTGAGATTTAAATTGTGAACTACTAGGGAGATGTAAACCATAGAATTGAATGTGACTGTTTATTGAGTTTCGTGTTTGAGAAGTGGACTGTGAAGTGAGGAACTATTTGTTAAAAGCATTTACTGTGAATACCAAACCAGGCTTGAAATTTGTCAGTTTAATACCGACAAAGTGACGTAAAGTGACTGCAAGCTAATTAGATATAGTCTGATTACATGAGTGTCAACTGTTGTGGTTGAAAACTATGTTCGTATATCATCCCATTCCAATATACTTTTCAAAGAGTTTTAAAAGGCTTTATCAATCATTAAGTTGCACCGAAGCGACGGCTGTATTTATTTGCGTCTTCTGATTAATTTGATCGTTTATGAAGTTGGTCACCGCCCTCTTTGCATCTTCCTGCCGCACGGAAAACAGCTGCCATTTCAGGATCAACAGAGATTAACAACAGCTTCACCCGCTGGTGAGACAGAAAGAAATCACAGTGATACATCTCTGGTGGTAGCCACTATTTTCGACAGGTAATTACGTAGCAGATTTCAGGTAAATATAGATGATAGTAAAAATCGTTGTTGTCCAATGAGTTATTTCACAGCAATAAATCTAACTACGTTCTCTTTTACATTAAAACACAGGGTTTTCACTCAGTCAAAAGCTTTACCCCACTATTTAACTTAAGCAATGAAATAGTACTGCCTTGCTAGCAAAGTGTTAAATTGGATATATTTTTTTCTTGCTTCCTCTTACTTCAGTAACTCTGCAATTTAAATTTGTTTTGTAGAGGTTCGTTCATTCACATCATTTCGTGTTAACATATATTCACGGAACTGAGCTTGACATTTCATCGTACAGGTTCTGCACGATTGTTAGCTAACTCCATAAATTCAATATTTTCATAACAGTTTAAATATTCATAATTTTAAACAAGAAAATCCCGTGTTGCTACATTTATGCCAAAGCATCGAATCAAAGAGAAGAATTAAATTATCCGGCTTATTAGTTACATAAATAATATTGTGATTTTATATTTGAAACTATTTTGTGTACGTCAGACTGTGTGTATGTGTGCGTGGAATTAGCCACCCGTCTTACACAAGTGCAGAAGTCAAGCTAGGCACGTATGTGTTTGAGGAAAACATTGGCTAGTACCGAATTATTTTGACGAAACAGTCGCAGGTTTGGTGGGAAAATTTTGTGTGTTGGTTCTCGACAAAGACAGTTTGCAGTCCATCATGCAATCATTAATTTTTATAGTTTGCTGTTAAAAGTCGGACAGGAAAATCGGAGAAATTAGAGGTCATATGGAAACTGACCCTCAGCTATTTTTCCCGTGCACATTTCGCGAATGGGACGGGAAAGGATGAAATGTCAGCGGTAAGCGGAATACCCTCCGCCACATACCGAAAATTGGCTAACGAAATATGTAGATGTAGAAGAAATGTACTCACGCTACGAAGTCAGACTCTGTGAATTCAACCAGTTTCATTCTGACCTTTAATACAGTGTACTCACCTCAATGGCAAAGCGATATTGTATATATCTCGATTATGTGGCTGGGAGGTGGTAGCAGCAATTTCCTTACTGAATGGAGCGCCGTTAGAGCGATCTTATCCAGGAAACAAGCCGACTTAGTGCATAGAATAATGCGCCTCGGGGGCCACCGAAGTATGCGATCTCACGATGTACTTGATTTACAGTGGATAAGTGTAAGCGTTGAATCGTTAATTGCAGTTGTTGGTTCATCACACCTCATTGCAGCCCCTAGCGATGCGGTGTCTAGATAAGAGCGCAAAAGCTGCCTTCAGGAACATACCCGGAGGTGCTGCTTCTAAAGACACGGCGCGCACTCTGCGATTTTTGCAATCTCCGGATGCGATGTGGAGATACCGTCATCTGTTATCTGAACATCTTGTTCCGCCTGATGAAGTCGTAAATCAGTTTCTCACATGGAGGCAGGTATGATAGACACGAGCAACTTCTCTCTTTCCTGGCGTGCTTAACGAACCGTGGCCTGTCATGTACGGCTTGAAGTAATTACGCGTCGACAGCTAATTGACAGCTGTGATACCACGAAGTAACGTGCAGCGATGGCTGTGTCACATTAAAAAGTTGAATAAAGTGGTTTTTATAGGCCTTCTCGGTTGCTGAATGACCTTTCTATTTTATGAATAATTCTACATCTACATCTACATGGATACTCTGCAAATGACATTTAAGTGCCTGACAGAGGGTTCATCGAACAACCTTCACAATTCTCTATTACTCCAATCTCGTACAGCGCACGGAAATATCGAACACCTATATCTTCCCGTACGAACTCTGATTTCCCTTATTTTATCGTGGTGATGAATTACTGGCTTTTCTTAAGTATATTTCATTCATGAAATACAGTTGAGGGAAGACGTAGCCACTCAGCACTCGGATAGGTCACACACTTGCATAATGGATTTGTTGCACAAAAATGGCGACAGCTCAAGTGAAACAGTAGAAAGAGCTGACTAGACAATAGACACAAACGGGATGAAGAAGAAGAATCTTGTCAATGCTCTCCTGATTTCTACCAGAGAAAGGAAAGTGTATCATCAGTAGTATATTTGACATACCAGCAGTAACGATATTGCTATGGCACTGGAGGATTTACACTATAGATGAAATGAATATCAGCTGATGTGTGATAAAATCCGATGAACACTCGGCAACGAAGTGCGGAAAAAAACAAAAATTAAATTTCATGAAGTAACAGTCAGACTTGTCCTGACGTACGGCTTAAAGTTGAGGACAGTAAGAAACCAAAACCAACATTATCCGTTACATTTAGCTACACCTTGCACTTACTTCTCTACACAGCCGCCGCACCGTTGCAGACATTTGTCGTAGCGTGGTACAAACTTTCCAACACCCTCGTCATAGAAGGCAACCGCCCGTGTGTCATTCAGTTCTCCACGCTATTGTGCAGGTCCTTATAGACAGTGTTTCTTGTGAGCGAAGAGATGAAAATCAGAAGCAGCCAAGTCCAAACTATACGGTGGGTGATCAAAATTGTTTGATAAAGAGAGAGACCTCCGGTTAGAGAGTGGAGCCATTAGCTAAGTGGATGTGGTGTTGGATAAAAATGACTGACGTGGTTAGGGTAATTCATGCCAATAAATCCCTTTTGTTTCGGGCGTCTTCTGGAATGTCTCCCTATGGTTGTTGCAGATTGAACCGAGCCCTCACTGATGTCTGTGGTATCCATTCGTGTTGCCGACTTTGGTGTGGCTCAGCTATCTCTGGGCGATACCACAAAACCTGCTCACATGTTGAAACTTCCTGGCAGATTAAAACTGTGTGCCGGACCGAGACTCGAACTCGGGACCTTTGCCTTTTGCGGGCAAGTGCTCTACCAACTGAGCTACCCAAGCACGACTCACGCCCCGTCCTGACGGCTTTAATTCCGCCAGTACCTCGTCTCCTACCTTCCAAACTTCACAGAAGCTCTCCTGCGAATCATGCAGAACTAGCACTCCTGGAAGAAAGGATATTGCGCAGACATGGGTTAGCCACAGCCTGGGGGGATGTTTCTAGAATTAAATTTTCACTCTACAGCGAAATGTGCGCTGATATGAAACTTCCTGGCAGGAGAGCTTCTGTGAAGTTTGGAAGGTACGAGACGAGGTACTGGCGGAATTAAAGCTGTGAGGAGGGGGCGCGAGTCGTGCTTGGGTAGCTCAGTTGGTAGAGCACTTGCCCGCGAAAGGCAAAGGTCCCGAGTTCGAGTCTCGGTCCGGCACACAATTTTAATCTGCCAGGAAGTTTCATATCAGCGCACACTCCGCTGTAGAGTGAAAATTTCAATCAGTTCACATGTTACTTGAATTGCCTGACGCCTCCAAAGCACTCTGAATGAGACTCTTACAGGGCAGTCAGCAGCTGTTCCCGCTGCCACCAGAAAAGTGATTCTGTAAGCAGGCGAAGACTGTCCTGATGCTTAACTGGTGAGTCAGTCTGATCTTTTGCACGTGTTTTTTATCACGCATATGGCAGCCAAGATAAATATCGAACCATATTTATGACTGGAAGACGACTTCATTGCAGATAGACTCAACATGCCCTACTTAACGGAACCCCATACTTAACGGAACACAAAAGATCAATGTGAAGTTGATTTCGAAAGCACTCCAAGGTTGCAACGCCATAAGATTTTTGTGAAATGCAGGAAGATCTGCAGAAGACTGACAGCTGGTGTAAGGACTGGCAATTGAACCCTAACGGCCGGCCGCTGTGGCCGAGCGGTTCTAGGCGCTTCAGTCCGGAACCGCGCGGCTGCTACGGTCGCAGGTTCGAATCCTGCCTCGGGCATGGATGTGTGTGTTGTCCTTAGGTTAGTTAGGTTTAGGTAGTTCTAACAAGGGAACCTCCCCATCGCACACCCCTCAGATTTAGTTATAATTTGGCACAGTGCATAGGCCTTAAAAAACTGAACACAGATCAATCGAGAAAACAGGAAGAAGTTATGTGGAACTATGAAAAAAATTAGTAAAATATTAAAACTGAGTAGTCAATGCGAAGACAGGCAACATCAAGAACAAGGGGGGTCTACGAGCGCCGTGGTCCCGTGGTTAGCGAAAGCAGCTGCGGAACGAGAGGTCCTAGGTTCAAGTCTACCTCCGACTGAAAATTTTAATTTTTTATTTTCAGTTTATGTGACAAACTCTTATGTTTTCATCACATTTTTGGGAGTGTTTATCACATCCACAAGAAAACCTAAATCGGGCAGGGTAGAAGAATCTTTTCACCCATTCGCTAAGTGTACAAGTTAGTTGGGTCGACAACATATTCCTGTCATGTGACGCACATGCCGTCACCAGTGTCGTATAGAATATATCAGATGTGTTTTCCTGTGGAGGAATCGGTTGACCTATTACCATGCGATCAAATGTTTTCGGTTCCCATTGGAGAGGCACGTCCTTTCGTCTACTAATCGCACGGTTTTGCGGTGCGGTCGCAAAACACAGACACTAAACTTATTACAGTGAACAGAGACGTCGATGAACGAACGGACAGATGATAACTTTGCGAAAATAAAGAAAGTAAAGTTTTCAGTCGAGCGAAGACTTGAACCAAGGTCCTCTGGTCCCGCAGTTAATTACTCTAACCACTGGCCCACGGCGCTTCTGCGCTTACAGTCTCCTTGATGTTGCCTATGTTACGCATGGACTACTCAGTTTGTATATTTTACAAATTTTTTTCATAGTTCCACACAACTTCTTCCTGTTTTCTCGATTGATCTGTGGTCAGTTTTTCAAGGCCTATGCACTGTGCCAACGTATAACTAAATCTGAGGGGGGTGCGATGGGGACGTTCCCTTGTAAGTACAGGGGACTGATGATCTCAGATGTTAAGTCCCATAGTGCTTAGAGCCATTTGAACCATTTTTGAACCCTAAAGTAAATACGCTGATCAAGCAAATCATTATGACCACGGCCCACAGCGACGTTGGATGCCGGCTGGTGACGTTGCAGGCACGTGACGCGGTAACAAGCGGAACAGACACGGACGGGGGATCACCCTAGCGGAGAGCCTAGCGGTTGCATACGGGCAATCCATTGGGTCAAACGACTTTCACAAAGGGTAGATTATTATTACACAGAGTCTGTGAACGAGTACCTCTAAAATGGCGAAGCTGGTCGAATTTTCACGTGCTACTCTTCTGAGCATCTAAGGAAAGAGGTAGAAGGACAGTGAAACTAGCACTAGGCACTAAATGATTGGACGTTCACTACTCTTCACTGAAAATGGGGTTCGCACGTTTGTCTGCTCTGTAAAGTAGGATAGATGCTGATACGTGGCATTTTTGCCGAAAGTGCACAATGCTGGTGCACGCGCAAGTGTTTCGGAGCACACTGTTCGTCGTACACAGTTGAACATGTAGCTCCGCAGCAGACCAACCCTATGTGTTTACATGTTGACCCAGCGACATCGCCAACTGCGATTGCATTGGGCACGGGACCATCGCGATTGGACTGTCGATCAATAGAAACGTGTAAGTTCTTCGGGTGAATCATATTTTTGATACACTAGGTCGCTGGTCGTCTCCACAAACGCCATCATCGAGGTGAACGGCAGCTCGAAATGTGTGGCGCGCCACGGACGCAGGCTGGTGGGAGCAGTATTATGCTGTGGGGAACATTCTGCTGCGCTTGCACGGGTCCTGCGGCCGAAGAGACGCCGAAGGCTGCGAACCACCTGCATCCCTTCATGCCTGATGTCTTCCTCGACAGCGACGTCATCTTTCAGCAGAATAACTGTCGTGTCCCGGACCCTGAAACGTGCTACCGTGGCTGAGGAGCATTATGGTAAACTCACGTTGATGTCTCGGTGGCAAAATTCGCCTGCTGCAAATCCTGTGGAACAGATCTGGGTCGCTATCGGCCGCCATCAGCGGCCCGTTATTACCTGACCTGTGAGTAGACATCTAATGCCACATGTCTCCACAAACCTACCAACGAAATTTCGGATCCCAAATATGCAGAATCAGTGACTAATGTCGTTTCAAAGACTGACAAGCAAGCTACTGAGCAGGATATTTTAGCCCATCATTGTGAGTGTAATTCATTGCGAATAAATAGCAGAAGAAATCGACTGCTTCTAAATTACACTGTTAGCGACATATCACTGTAAACAGTAAAGCGGAAAATCAAAACTGCGCATTTGGGTCCAGATGGACCAATAGGGGTCGACCGACCGCTGTCCCATCCTATGCCAGTGGTGACATGCGGGTATAGGGTGGCGCATGGGACCAGCACATCGCTCTCCCAGTCGTTGATGGCCTTCTAGACTTGGGAGCAGCCGCTTCTTAATAAAGTCCTCATTTGGCATCATAAGGCTGAGTGCACCCTGCTCCAGTCCTCCTACAAAGGAATAATTCCTGGCAGTACCGGGAATCGAACCGGGTCCTTCGCATAGTGGCGAGACACGCTGACACTGACTAGGAGAACACGGCAAGTGCCATAAGACTAATTCCCAGAATCCTCGCTCAGTAGAAGAGGGGTCAAAATACGCGAACACGTGTCTCTGATTGTCCGTAGACACTCGACCGTTTGCGAGAGAACGACAGTCAAAGTTTTCGAGGTGTTTTAAGTGACTTTTAGCGAGCATCCTCTTCAACGGAAGATGTGGCACATGGCTAGCGTCGCAGCTTCCCAGTTTTCCGCCCCGTATTCGACAGCCGATTATTGTTTTTATTTTTGTTTTTCATTTATCTACCCATGTCCATAGAGGATTACTACGTGAATGTTTCCAGTGTATTATGAAATAACATTATTCTTATTCGTCTACTAATTGTACGTCTGGTGAATGAATTGTAAAAATAAATAAACGAATGAATGAAAAAGTTATTTGAAATTGTTTTCGGTGAGATTCATGTAGTGTACCTTCATTCATAATCAGCAGCCAGCGTCAGTTTTTGCTAAAGTGGTCTGTTGGGCGTGATTTGCGGCTAAATTATTTCCAATGCGTAAAATCATCAGTGACGTTAACGACGTTTCTTTTCCGAGTGATATTCATACGAAGAAATGTCACTGTGGCAAAATCTGCCTTCTCGCGGTGACCGTAGTGTTTGGAATTTCTATGGTTAGAATGTTTTTACAATCGGTGTTATCCAAGGGAATGCTCCAAATCTTCCTGAACAACAAACATAAAAATAAAATTAAAACATTAATTTGAGAATTGATATAAGAATGAACTAAAAGAAGATGAGAATTCAAAAAGATATTTATCCCTGAAAATACCGTAGACATATATATTGTATAATCAATGTATGCGTCTTGTTGTGGAATCCACTTGTAATTTTAAAATTACACTCCTGGAAATTGAAATAGGAACACCGTGAATTCATTGTCCCAGGAAGGGGAAACTTTATTGACACATTCCTGGGGTCAGATACATCACATGATCACACTGACAGAACCACAGGCACATAGACACAGGCAACAGAGCATGCACAATGTCGGCACTAGTACAGTGTATATCCATCTTTCGCAGCAATGCAGGCTGCTATTCTCCCATGGAGACGATCGTAGAGATGCTGGATGTAGTCCTGTGGAACGGCTTGCCATGCCATTTCCACCTGGCGCCTCAGTTGGACCAGCGTTCGTGCTGGACGTGCAGACCGCGTGAGACGACGCTTCATCCAGTCCCAAACATGCTCAATGGGGGACAGATCCGGAGATCTTGCTGGCCAGGGTAGTTGACTTACACCTTCTAGAGCACGTATGGGTGGCACGGGATACATGCGGACGTGCATTGCCCTGTTGGAACAGCAAGTTCCCTTGCCGGTCTAGGAATGGTAGAACGATGGGTTCGATGACGGTTTGGATGTACCGTGCACTATTCAGTGTCCCCTCGACGATCACCAGTGGTGTACGGCCAGTGTAGGAGATCGCTCCCCACACCATGATGCCGGGTGTTGGCCCTGTGTGCCGCGGTCGTATGCAGTCCTGATTGTGGCGCTCACCTGCACGGCGCCAAACACGCATACGGCCATCATTGGCACCAAGGCAGAAGCGACTCTCATCGCTGAAGGCGACATGTCTCCATTCATCCCTCCATTCACGCCTGTCGCGACACCACTGGAGGCGGGCTGCACGATGTTGGGGCGTGAGCGGAAGACGGCCTAACGGTGTGCGGGACCGTAGCCCAGCTTCATGGAGACGGTTGCGAATGGTCCTCGCCGATACCCCAGGAGCAACAGTGTCCCTAATTTGCTGGGAAGTGGCGGTGCGGTCCCCTACGGCACTGCGTAGGATCCTACGGTCTTGGCGTGCATCCGTGCGTCGCTGCGGTCCGGTCCCAGGTCGACGGGCACGTGCACCTTCCGCCGACCACTGGCGACAACATCGATGTACTGTGGAGACCTCACGCCCCACGTGTTGAGCAATTCGGCGGTACGTCCACCCGGCCTCCCGCATGCCCACTATACGCCCTCGCTCAAAGTCCGTCAACTGCACATACGGTTCACATCCACGCTGTCGCGGCATGCTACCAGTGTTAAAGACTGCGATGGAGCTCCGTATGCCACGGCAAACTGGCTGACACTGACGGCGGCAGTGCACAAATGCTGCGCAGCTAGCGCCATTCGACGGCCAACACCGCGGTTCCTGGTGTGTCCGCTGTGCCGTGCGTGTGATCATTGCTTGTACAGCCCTCTCGCAGTGTCCGGAGCAAGTATGGTGGGTCTGACACACCGGTGTCAATGTGTTCTTTTTTCCATTTCCAGGAGTGTATTATAACGCTCTTGTATTCCCTAAGTTGATAAGAAACATTCGTGTAGTAATCTTCCAAGGACATGGTTAGATGAATGCAAAACATGGATAAATAAAATAAAATAAATAAAAACGCTAATCGGGTTTCGAACATGGGGCGCAAACTTAGAAGCTGCGATGCTAGCCACTGTGGTACCATTTCAGATGAGGTTATCGCCCTGTAAAAGCCACATGAAGTACCTCGAAAATTCTGAACGTCGTTTTCTCAGAAATGGTCGAGTATCTACAGATAAGGCGAGACACGTGTTCGCTTGTTTTGACCCCTCTTCCACTGAGCGAAGTTTCTGGGAAATCGTGCTATGACACTGGCCGTGTACTTCTCGCGAGCAAGCGGTAGTTATCGTAAAGTTCTTAGGAAAAACATCTGCAGAGATCTAAAGTCCCGGAATGACAACACATTTCTCTGCCTCGTGATGGCTGGGTGTTGTGTGCTGTCCTTAGGTTAGTTAGGTTTAAGTAGTTCTAAGTTCTAGGGGACTGATGACCATAGATGTTAAGTCCCATAGTGCTCAGAGCCATTTGAATGACAACACAAAAAGACTAGGAGAAACAGATGCCAGACAGTGATTCACTGGGAGAGATTTGAGAAAAAATTCATCCGCGAAAGAAGTGGCTCACAATACTCTTGTTTAAGACCGATTCTTGAATATTGCTCGTCGTTGTGGGTCCACTGCCAGGTAGTATTAATAGAAAATATAGGGAAGATCCAACACGGCGAATTTCATCATGGGACAGTTTAGTCGGGGCGATTGCGTTATGCAGATGCTCAACAAACACCTGTGACTGACGCTACATGAGAGTCTCTATGCATCACGTAGAGGTTTAGTGTTGAAATTCGGAGAGCACACGTTCGAGGAAGAGTCCTTTCTTCCACATATGCCTTATAAAAGTATCAAAACGATAAATTCTGAGATAGCTCATTTGGATATTCATTGAGTGATTCCTTTCAAGTGCCATTTGCGCATGGAAAAGGGAAGAGGTACCCTCCATTACACACCACCATATACCTTCTACATCTGCAACTACATCTACATAGATGCTCCTCAAGCCATGGTAAGGTGCGTGGTGGAGGGTACCCTGTACCACTACTTGTCATTTCCTTTCCTATTCCTCTCGCAAATAGAGCGAGGGAAAACGGTCTGTAAGCCTTCGTATGAGCCCTAATTTCTCGTATCTTATCTGCGTTGTTCTTACGCGCAATGTATGTTGGAGGCAACAGAGTCGTTCTGCAGTCAGCTTGAAATGGCGGTTCTTTAAATTTTCTTAATAGTGTTTCCCGAAAAGAACATCGCCTTCATTCCCGTGATTCCCATTTGACTTCCTGGAGCATCTCTGTAGCACTTGTGTGTTGTTAGAATCTACCGGTAAGAAATCTAGCACCCCGCCTCTGAACTGCTCCTATGTCTTCTTCGAATCCGATCTGGTACAGATCCCAAACACTCGAGCAGCACTCAAGAACAGGTCGCACCAGCGTCATATATGCGGTCTCCTTTACAAGTGAACCACTCTTTCCTAAAAATCCTCCCAATAAACCGAAGTCGACCATCTGCCTTCCCTATCACAGTTCTCACATGCCCGTTCCACCTCATATGGCTTTGCAACGTTATGCCCAGATATTTAAACGACTTGACTGTGTCAAGCAGCATACTAATAATAATGTATCCGAACATTAGAGGTTTGATCTTCCCACTCATCCGCCTTAACTTACATGTTTCCGCATTTAGAGCTAGCTGCCATTCATCACACCAACTGGAAATTTTGTCTGTGTCTTCCTCACGACACCTTACCGTACACCAGGGCATCATCAGCAAACAACCGCAGATTGCTGCCCACCCTGTCAGCCAAATCATTATTTATACAGAGAAAAAACGCGGTCCTATCACACTTCCCTGGGGCACTGCTGACGATACCCTTGTCTTTGATGAACACTCGTCGTCGAGGACAACATACTGGGTTCAGTTATTTAAGAGCGAGCCACATCTCTGTGAACTTACTCCATACGCCCGTACCTTCGTTAAGGGGGGTAGGACGTCAAACTGGCCGACTTGGAGCAGGAGAGGCACCACAGGAGATTTTAATTTCCACTGTCTATACTTTTACAAATAAATTTATAAAACTTTGTCAACATGACCAGGAAGGGTTAAGGATTCACGCTCATAGCATTGTAACTTCAAAAATATAACAAATTATATTTTTTTTACATGTGAAATGTCATCATTTTTTCACTTACTATTGGCTGCATTCGTTGCTATAGCTACACATTTCTTCATAAGTAAGGAAGATTCTTCGATGAATTTAGCACAGCATACAAACCATTCTTACGGGTGTATGAAACTCTAGAATTTTCCAAATCTATTAAAAACTGTGCTAAAATTTGAGATAATTAACCATAAAATTTGAGTTTTTTCTAAACATGAAGTTTAAAATGTAACAGCTCATTCATTTTTTCATTAATTAAATAAATTCTACAGTTTCGTACACCTGTAAGTATGTTTTGTATGCTGTGCAAAATTCATCGTAGAATCTCTGTTATTTGTGAAGGAAAGTGTACCTATAGCAACAAATGCAGCCAACAGTAAATGAAAAAATGATGAAACTTCACACGTAAAAGAAATTCATTTTGCTATAGTTTTGAACTTAAATTGCTATGAGTTTGAATCCTGAATCCTTCCTGGTCGTGTTGACAAACTTTTATGAATTTATTTGTAAAAGTATAGACAGTGGAAATTAAAAATCTCCTGTGGTGCCTCTCCTGCTCCAAGTCGGCCCGTTTGACGTCCTACCCCCCTCAAGAGCCTGCAATGGGGCACCGTGCCAAATGCTTTCCGGAAATCTAGAAATCTGTCTGTTGCCCTTCATCCATAGCTCTCAGTATATCATGTGAGAAAAGTGCAAACTGAGTTTCGCAACAATGATGCTTTCTGAAACGATGCCGATTCGTGGACATATGCTTCTCAGTCTCAAGAAAGTTTATTCGCACTGCGAATATGTTCAAGGATTCTGCAACAAAAAGAAGTTCGGGATACTGGTCTGTAATTTTGCGGGTCCGTTCTTTTACCTTGTGCAGTATAAATGTAGAAATAACTACAGCTGTACATTGACATGTATTGGCTTTTCGTAATGAGAGCGACCTAGTTAAAGTCCGTATACGTGTCTGATAACCAGGCAAATGAAGGTAAACGATGGGGAACTGGACCTGTGGTGTGGTCCATCTGTTGGAGGGTTAGCTAGGTGACCTATTAGAATATGGTATAAAAAGTACAAAGTTAGCAGCGCAGAGTTAGTGCCGTCGAACTCTCTGTAGGCAAGCGGCGGGTAAGCGCCCCGGTGTCCGCAGTGCCAACGAGCCAAGACGTATGGCCCAATAAGGGCTGGGCTGTAATTTGCTTATCATTAGCCGGGCTCATTACTGCTAACAGGCGGGCAGCGGCTTGCCCCGGGGCGGGTCGCCGGCCGTTTCTGAGGGGACGCGGATAATAGCGGTGCCGCGTCGACGTCAGGGTCGTCGCTGCTGTGTCCCACCCAGATTCAGACACAGAAACTCGCGCACTAATCAAACACGGAATTACGATAATTGGCCTATTTTCTAGAACTCATAGATACTAACAGCAGCGTTAAAATTGGCTGTGCAAAGCGGAAACAAGTTTTAGACCGCTTTTCGCTATTTTCTACAAGGCTGCCGTGCGATTCTGCAACGTCGCTTACTAAATAACGTACATGTTTGCAGAATATCGGAATAGTTCCAAAGAAGACTTCTTCACAAACAAAAGTAAGTGCGTCATCAGAGCAACAAGTGAGCAGCACACATTACGGAAGTGAGTCAAACGTGAGTCAAACGAAAACCTTAAATATTTTTTTAAATGTTATTTATTGTGCAGAAGTGGTACAAAGCTGTATCACTTTTCAACATAATCTCCACCACGCTCAATGCAGGTCCTCCAGCGCTTACAAAGCGCATAAATTCCTTTAGAAAAAAATTCCTTTGGTAGTCCGCACAACCTCTAATGCACCACGTGGCGTACCTCTTCGTTAGAACGGAACTTCTTTCCTCCCATTGCGTCTTTGAGTAGTCCAAACATATGGAAATCACTTGGGGCAAGTTCTGGTGAGCCATTCCTTGCACGCTCTCTTCGTTTCCGGTTGGTGGAAGTGAACCCAGGTTTCGTCCCCAGTAACGATTCTTGCAAGGAAGCCATCACCTTCTCGTTCAAAGCGTTGAAGAAGTTCTTCACAAACATCAACACGTCGTTCTCTCATTTCAGGAGTCAGCTGCCGTGGCACTCATCGTGCAGACACTTTGTGAAACTGGAGCACATCATGCACAATGTGTTGTGCTGACCCCTGACTAATCTGTAAACATGCTGCATTGCCATTCAGTGTCACTCGGCGGTTTTCCTTCGCTATGGCTTCAACTGCTGCAATGTTATGTGGAGTCACAACTCGTTGTGCCTGACCTGGACGAGGAGCATCTTCCACTTAAGTCACACCATCTGTGAACTTCCTATTCCATTCGTAGACTTGCTGCTGTGACAAACATGCATCACCGTACTGAACCTTTATTCGTCGATGAATTTCAATAGGTTTCACACCTTCACTACGCAAAAACCGAAAAACAGAACGCTGTTCTTCCCTGGTGCAAGTCGCAAGTGGGGCGGCCATCTTTATACTGATACTGCGACGGTATGTGTGCATCTGCACTATGCTGCCATCTACAGGCCATTCTGCATGCTGTTTGTAGCATGTTTACCAACTTACAGGATCACGGCGCGAAATTTCGATTTCTTACAACAAATTTAAGGTTTTCATTTGACTCACCCTCGTACAACAGGAGCGTTATGTTCACAGTGCATATAAAACACCTGGTAGAAAATTTGAGGTAAAATACTGTGCTTTCTGGTGTCCAGCCAAATTGTCATGCGCACGCAGTAGTTCGACGACCGACTCAATGGTCTTCGTCAGGTTCTGCGAGCTGTGTTTCCATGCGTAGACTGTGCCTGGACTCAACCAGACAGTGAAGTATTTTAAGTGTCGTGTCACTGTTTGTAGCTCACTTCGACTCCCGGCGCCCACTTCACCCTTTGGCGCCCGTTTGTTTTCCAGACCCCCCCCCCCCCCCCACACACACACACACTAAATATTCCCAGAAACGCACATTCCATCAGCGTTTTCCAGAGCTCTGGTGAATGAGATGGTTACTGAGCTCGTGATAATCGAGTACCGGACACCAAGCGAGGCTTGAGACGAAACTTCCGTCCCGGTTTATTACGTTTTCTGGCATCTTTATTTCGACGGACGCCTTACTTACTCTTCTCAGAAACTTGGCGTTTGGGCCATAATGCTGATCTGGTCCTATTCTGTCCCATGATTGCTCTCGAAGCAGTGCTCCGTGGGAACTGACTTGTTTGGTTGCTTTAAGGTGCGTTTACTCCTGCAGAGCTTTTCCGTGCGCACTAGGTGGACGTTGTCATTGCATGAAGAAGCAAGGAGGCGGTGCAACAGGGTAGCACTATTCCTAACCCAGTCCTGCGCTCGGTCACGGTTCTATTAGTTGGTGCTTTGTGTTATTACGTTTCGTTCTTAAAGTATTTAGTTTTTTTATCTACAAATTCAAATTTTCCTCTGCGTTAGCAGTTTGACCGAGTGGTCTAACAAGAAATTTGAAGAGTATTAAAGTGCATTTCCTTGTTTGTGGCTGGTTAATTCTGCGGATTACAAAGACAGAATGAAACTAACTGACTGTCTACAGCTCCTCTCATATGAGAACAGCCTGGAAATGACAAAGTCAGAATGACAATTTATCGTTCGTACATCCGACGTAGAGATGTTGAAGAAGGGAAGTGATTCTGGGGCCTTTCATGTGACGAAACTGTCAGGCTCCTTGACCAGTCTCTTTGGTTCAAAAATAGTGTGCGTCGTAAGGAGCAAATAGAAAGTGCGCTTGTAAATTACTGAAATAGCCGCTTCCACTCTTCTGCAGACCCATATGTTTGCCGTGCGAAGTCCTCACACAGTGCGGGAAATGCCACCTCACTTCAAACTCTCGCGTGACATTCAGTTATCCTTCTCTAGAGTTTGGATGCTGAAAGTAAGCAAAAAAGAAAGCGAAGAATCTAATTAAACGGTGTTGACAAAGGAAGACTCCCCCTTCCTCCGACACTGATCCACTCACCGGCATAAACACACACACACACACACACACACACACACACATCAACGCTGATGCTATCCATGAAGCACATGGAAACGGAAATTTGTCATCCTTCCAGTACTTCATTTCTATACACCTCTACAGTCTTACATGTTCAGAAATAAATACATATCTGAATATGCTTGGGGTACTGTTAGTAAATGTTAAATGCTTTCCACAAAAACAAACGTTAAGCGCTCATGAACCTAGTTTAATTTAGTTTTTTAGGGATTTGACCAGAGCTAAGAAAATTTCTAGAATGACGTTAGATTTGCAATATACCGGGTGATCAAAAAGTCAGTATAAATTTGAAAACTGAATAAATCACGGAATTTTGTAGATAGAGAGGTACAAATTGACACACATGCTTGGAATGACATGGGGTTTTATTAGAACCAAAAAAATACAAACGTTCAAAAAATGTCCGACAGATGGCGCTTCATCTGATCAGAATAGCTATAATTAGCATAATCAAGTAAGACAAAGCAAAGATGATGTTCTTTACAGGAAATGCTCAATATGTCCACCATCATTCGTCAACAACAGCAGTAGTCGAGGAATAATGTTGTGAACAGCCCTGTAAAGCATGTCCGGAGTTATGGTCAGGCGTTGGCGTCGGATGTTGTCTTTCAACATCCCTAGAGATGTCGGTCGATCACGATACACTTGCGACTTCAGGTAACCCCAAAGCCAATAATCGCACGGACTGAGGTCTGGGGACATGGGAGGCCAAGCATGACGACAGCGGCGGCTGAGCACACGATCATCACCAAACGACCCGTGCAAGAGATCTATCACGCTTCTAGCAATATGGGGTGGAGCGCCATCCTGCATAAACATCCTACGTTAGAGCAGATGTTTATCAGCCAGGCTGGGGATGATGCGATTCTGTAACATATCGGCGTACCTCTCACCCGTCACGGTAGCAGTTTTGCTGTCCAGTGTCCATCTGTCGGACATTTTGTGAACTTTGTTTTTTTTTTTTTTTTGTTCTAATAAAACCCCATGTCATTCCAAGCATGTTTGTCAACTTTTACCTCTCTATCTACATTATTACGTGGTTTATTAAGTTTTCAAATTCATACTGACTTTTTGATCATCCTGTATACCTTGAGATTGGATAATTCTCCCTGGCAGCAGCAATTCGAAGTATCAGAACTAACCTTGTCGCTACTGGTATAGCATCTAGGTATTTTGTACCTTTCTTCGCTATCACTGCCCCAACAGGATGCAGTATTACTTCATAATCAAGTGTATAGTTATTAAAAACAAGATTTCATTTTTATCTCTTCCACCACATTCACACATATTTCATGCAAGGGATGTTAATTAGCCCAGTACTTAGGCCTCTTTTTACGATTTCGTCTTTGTCTCAAAATATATCGGCTGCGGCGTCAGCTACTGTTAGCAGAGCGGACACCTTATCATTCAACGGAGAGCGTGGTTCTTTCTATGTGTGAATGGAATCACGCAGGCGCACATCTCAGAGGCGTGCAGCTACACGCAGGCCTCTTCTTGTGTGAGAGGCAAACATAGGCGCATGCTGGCTAGGCGTGACGTGCACACCTGTAAAAGCACCTTCAGTCAGGTTTGTCACTGCCGTTCCTTGCACCTCGACTCGGCTGTTCTAATAGTCTGCTAGACAAGAAATATTTGAGTGGAATGCACCACCATCGTATCCGTCAGAGCTGGAGAACGCCCAGAGCATGTGCGTTGCAGGGGTTAACACCAGGAGCTCTGAAAAACAAATTCGAGAGTAGCATGCGCCAGGAATCGAACTCGGCACCTTGCCAGCGATACTTCACAGTGCGTCTGGAATTCAGACAGCAGGCGTAGCACGTCAAGTAGTCAACTGCGTTGGTCGACCGAATATTACGCACAAAATTAAATCAACAACTTGGTTCAACGTCCGAAATCTCATCATTACCATCTACCACGCAAAAAAGGAAAAAAAAATACAGAAGGATCACATTTAAGGCTATTGCAGACGAAGCGCTTATGTACACGGAATTGTTGGGAAAATCAGAAAGGTATCTGATCACCACTTGATGGTAGGACTGACGCCAGCTGGTGCTCGACATAAACAAATGTAATGCATTGCGTGTGAGTAAAAGAATATAACCCACATCCTTTGACCATGACTACGTTATGGAGCATCAATCAGTAGAATTAGCTACAGATCTTAAAAATTTGTTAGTGTCTACCCGTAGTGATTTCAAATGGGACAACCAAAGCTGTGCACCTGAAAAAAAGTGACAATTGTCGTAATACGATCAAGTATTGACATGTTTACGAGAACTACACAGCGGAAAAAAAACTTTCTTCAACAAAACAAAGTTACTAACATCAGCAATTGGTGTAGGTTCAAATGGTTCAAATGGCTCTAAACACTATGGGACTTAACATCTGAGGTCATCAGTCCCCTAGAACTTAGAACTACTTAAACCTAACTAACCTAAGGACATCACACACATCCATGCCCGAGGCAGGATTCGAACCTGCGACCGTAGCGGTCAATTGGTGTAGGTCTCAACAAAACGTACTAAAACAGAGTGCTTATGTCATAGACCTGAATGAAACCGAGATGGGAATATTAGGTAAATCGGAGGATAAGAAAAAGGAAGCATTTGAAAAGCGACTCCCCAGAAAGACGTTACAAAATAAGTAAATTGATTAAGGGGGGTAGGACGTCAAACGCGCCGACTTGGAGCAGGAGAGGCACCACAGGAGATTTTAATTTCCAGTGCCTATACTTTTACAAATAAACTCATAAAACTTTGTCTGTATGACCAGGAAGGATTCAGGATTCACACTCATAGGAGTGGAAGTTCAAAAACATAACAAAAAAAATTTTTTTTTACATGTGAAGTTTCATCATTTTTTCACTTACATTTGGCTGCATTTGTTGCTATAGGTACATTTTCCTTCACAAGTAAGAGAGATTCTTTGATGAATTTTGCACAGCATACAAACCATACTTACAGGTGTATGGAACTCTAGAATATTCCAAATCTTAAAAACTATGGTAAAAATTGAGATAATTAACTACAAAATTTTTTTCTAAAAATAAAGCTTAAAAGGTAAGAGCTCATTCATTTTTTCATAAATTAAATAGATTCTAGTGTTCAGACACCTGTAAGTATGGTTTGTATGCTGTGCAAAATTCATCGAACAGTCTCTCTTACTTATGAAGAAAAGTGTATCTATAGCAACAAATGCAGCCAACAGTAAGTGAAAAAATAATGAAATTTCACACATAAACATATTTATTTTGTTATGTCTTTGAACTTCCGCTGTTATGAGTGTGAATCCTGAATCCTTCCTGGTCATGCTGGCAAAGTTTTATGAATTTACTTGTAAAAGTATAGACAGTGGAAATTAAAATGTCCTGTGGTGTCTCTCCTACCCCAAGTCGGCCCGTTTGACGTCCTTTGAAATGAAAGATATATTGAGCACAAAAGCTACCTAAGTAATTGGGAAATGTGTGCCAGTAAATACACTCCTGGAAATGGAAAAAAGAACACATTGACACCGGTGTGTCAGACCCACCATACTTGCTCCGGACACTGCGAGAGGGCTGTACAAGCAATGATCACACGCACGGCACAGCGGACACACCAGGAACCGCGGTGTTCGCCGTCGAATGGCGCTAGCTGCGCAGCATTTGTGCACCGCCGCCGTCAGTGTCAGCCAGTTTGCCGTGGCATACGGAGCTCCATCGCAGTCTTTAACACTGGTAGCATGCCGCGACAGCGTGGACGTGAACCGTATGTGCAGTTGACGGACTTTGAGCGAGGGCGTATAGTGGGCATGCGGTAGGCCGGTTGGACGTACCGCCGAATTGCTCAACACGTGGGGCGTGAGGTCTCCACAGTACATCGATGTTGTCGCCAGTGGTCGGCGGAAGGTGCACGTGCCCGTCGACCTGGGACCGGACCGTAGCGACGCACGGATGCACGCCAAGACCGTAGGATCCTACGCAGTGCCGTAGGGGACCGCACCGCCACTTCCCAGCAAATTAGGGACACTGTTGCTCCTGGGGTATCGGCGAGGACCATTCGCAACCGTCTCCATGAAGCTGGGCTACGGTCCCGCACACCGTTAGGCCGTCTTCCGCTCACGCCCCAACATCGTGCAGCCCGCCTCCAGTGGTCTCGCGACAGGCGTGAATGGAGGGACGAATGGAGACGTGTCGTCTTCAGCGATGAGAGTCGCTTCTGCCTCGGTGCCAATGATGGTCGTATGCGTGTTTGGCGCCGTGCAGGTGAGCGCCACAATCAGGACTGCATACGACCGAGGCACACAGGGCCAACACCCGGCATCATGGTGTGGGGAGCGATCTCCTACACTGGCCGTACACCACTGGTGATCGTCGAGGGGACACTGAATAGTGCACGGTACATCCAAACCGTCATCGAACCCATCGTTCTACCATTCCTAGACCGGCAAGGGAACTTGCTGTTCCAACAGGACAATGCACGTCCGCATGTATCCCGTGCCACCCAACGTGCTCTAGAAGGTGTAAGTCAACTACCCTGGCCAGCAAGATCTCCGGATCTGTCCCCCATTGAGCATGTTTGGGACTGGACGAAGCGTCGACTCACGCGGTCTGCACGTCCAGCTCGAACGCTGGTCCAACTGAGGCGCCAGGTGGAAATGGCATGGCAAGCCGTTCCACAGGACTACATCCAGCATCTCTACGATCGTCTCCATGGGAGAATAGCAGCCTGCATTGCTGCGAAAGGTGTATATACACTGTACTAGTGCCGACATTGTGCATGCTCTGTTGCCTGTGTCTATGTGCCTGTGGTTCTGTCAGTGTGATCATGTGATGTATCTGACCCCAGGAATGTGTCAATAAAGTTTCCCCTTCCTGGGACAATGAATTCACGGTGTTCTTATTTCAATTTCCAGGAGTGTAGAAATGATTGCTATGATATGGAAACGAATGGCAGACTTCTGTTAGTTGGCAGGATATTGGTAACAAACAATCTACAAGAGAGATAGATGGCGGCCTATCCTAGAATATTGGGAGGAATCCATACCAAATATGACTGTCTGGCGACATTGAATGTGTACGAAGACGGGCAGGAAGAACTGACGCAGGTTTGTTTGACTCGTAAAGTGCTATACAGAAATGCTTGTAGACAGACGTCAACTATCCCGTGAATGCCTACTTACAGTGTTTCGAGAAGCAGCATCGAACACTTGAGGAATATACAGGATGTTACAAAAAGGTACGGCCAAACTTTCAGGAAATATTCCTCAAACACAAATAAAGAAAATATGTTATGTAGACATGTGTCCGGAAACGCTTAGTTTCCATGTAAGAGCTCATTTTAGTTTCGTCAGTATGTACTGTACTTCCCCGATTCACCGCCATGATTTCATACGGGATACTCTACCTGTGCTGCTAGAAGATGTGCCTTTACAAGTACGACACAACACGTGGTTCATTCACGATAGAGCTCCTGCACATTTCATCGAGGTGTTCGTACGCTTCTCAACAACAAATTCGGTGACCGATGAATTGGTAGAGGCGGACCAATTCCATGGCCTCCACGCTCTCCTGGCCTCAACGCTCTTGACTTTCATTTATGGGGGTATTTGAAAGCTCTTGTCTATGCCCATCCCGGTACCAAATGTAGAGACTCTTCGTGCTCGTATTGTGGACGGCTGTGATACAATACGCCATTCTCCAGGGCTGTATCAGCGCATCAGGGATTCCACGCGACGGAGGGTGGATGCATGTATCCTCGCTAACGGAGGACATTTTGAACATTTCCTGTAACAAAGCGTTTGAAGTCACGCTGGTACGTTCTGTTGCTGTGTGTTTCCATTCCATGATCAATGTGAACATGGAAAGTAAGCGTTTCCGGACACATGTCCACGTAACATATTTTCTTTCTTTGTTTGTGAGGAATGTTTGCTGAAAGTTTGGCCGTACTTTTTTGTAACACCCTGTATGCAGTCCCCTGTAGGAACCGCGAAGATAGAATTAGATGCATTACAACGCAATAAAGAGAAGACAAAGCACTAACTTCCATGTAAGAAGGGAACGGTAAGAGACCCTAACATGGGGTACAAAGGGAAGTATGCTCACCTCTGTACTCCATAGTGATCTGATATCTATGTGTGTGTGTGTGTGTGTGTGTGTGTGTGTATGTGTGTGTGTGTGTGTGTGTGTGGAGGTATGAGGTATATGTAAATGTAACAGCAAGTTATTTCCGCAAATACCTAACTTCGCATCCGCCAAAGGAAATACAGGGGAACGGTCGAGAAGAAAGCAAAATTTGCATTTGTGTTTCATATGAGAAAGACAAATGAAAAGAAGAAAAGAATGGTGTGTATCAGAAGGAAACGGAGGACGGAGTGCAATCCAGTGAGGAACGATGGGACGTAGCGTGTTTAACCACCTTACATAACCATGGCAGTGCATCGTCGTTTCAGCACAGTTGTGTACAGACGAGCTACCAGAAACCTCCCAGCAGGTACGAAACAGAACAGCGCACTTCATTAAGCCTCGCTGCGGCTGCAAGCGGGTCGTCACACGGTGCACCTGCCCTGTACCCGGAGAGCGCGCTGCGCTGCGGAACGAGCGGTGTACACGGCTTCGCCAACTAACGACCGCACTAAAACCGTGTTCGCACTTTCTCAGTTCTCTTACATCTGCTGCCGCAATGTAAATTTTTAGGACAGGAAGCCTCCCCACCCAAAAAAAAAAAAAAAAAAACACGAGGTAATGGTTACTATAATTCATAATGACGAATACAGAAGACATAATTTATTTTTTTCTCAGATCGTATCTTTGTGCTATAATTTGACGTTGCCCTTATGATTCATCAGGTTAAATACTACCAGACTAATATTTTTAAGTAATCGATATTCAGTCCTTGTAGAGAACAAATGAGTTTTCATCCACCGATACGGCGTGCGTATCAAAATTGTGTTTTGCATCGCTGTGCGGAATTCGTGTTATAGACCGGTCACAAATTGGTGTGTTGCCTGGCTATCACATCAGTGGAAGACGACGATATAGCCTACTACCTGTGTTATGACAGTGTCTAGTTAATGAATGATATACGCAAGCAAAGATTCTACCTAACGACTGATTCGAGGAAGACAGGGCTGATGGATGAGAAGCTAGGCATTTGCAATTATATTTACGTATATGTCCACACACACACACACACACACACACACACACAACCATCAGATCACTATGAGGTACCTGGGTGAGCATTGTTCCCATCGTACCACATGTTAGGGTTTCTTACCGTTCCGTTGACGTATGTAAGCTAGTGCTTTGTCTTCTCTTTATGCGCTCTAATTCATCCAATTCTGTCTTCGCGACGGGGGACTGCGTATAGCCGGCCGGAGTGGCCTTGAGGTTCTAGACGCTACAGTGTGGAGCCGCGGGACCGCTACGGTCGCAGGTTCGAATCCTGCCTGGGGCGTGGATGTGTGTGATGTCCTTAGGTTAGTTAGGTTTAAGTAGTTCTAAGTTCTACGGGACTGATGACCTCAGACGTTGAGTCCCATAGTGCTCAGACCCATTTGAACCATTTGACTGCGTATATTCCTCAGGTGCTCGATATTGCTTTCGGAACATTGTAAGCAGGCTTTCTCGGGGTAGCTGATGTCTATCTACAAGCATTTCTGTGCAGCACTCGCACGAGTCAAACAAACCTGCGGCAATTCTTGCTGCCCATCTTTGTACACACTGAATATCGCCTGTCAGTCCTATTTGGTATGAGTCCCTCTCAGTATTCTAGGATGGGGTGCCATCAATCTCTGCATGTTACAAGTATCCTGCAACGAACAGAAATCTGCCACTCCTTTCCATATTTCAACAAATTGTTACAATCAATTAGTTAAGTGCTTCCAATTACGACTCTTTCACTGTTTTGTACGGTAAGCAATTTTAAATTTATGAACATTAAATGTAAATCGCCGATCTTTGCACTATTTTTAAATCTTATCGCGATCTGACTGGATATTTCGTACCACACTGCCGGTGAAAAGCAAGGATCCATGTTATTTTATTTATTTATTTATTTATTTTTTTTTTTTTTTTACTTACACGTCTAGTTCCGTAGGACCAAATTCAGCCGCAAATCTCCAATGTCATGGAACTTGTCACTACATGCAACTACAACATAAAAGTAATAACAGATAGAAATAAAATGTTTATAAACCAAAAAAACCTCAAGCCATAAGTTTAAGTAAACACAATCAACAATGTAACGTAAAAATCAGCTTAAGTTTTCACGCAGTTATTCAACAGAATAGAAGGAGTGACCAATGAGGAAGCTCTTCAGTTTCGATTTGAAAACGCGTCGATTCCTGCTAAGATTTTTGAATTCTTGTGGAAGCTTATTGAAAATGGATGCAGTAATACACTGTACACCATTCTGCGCAAGAGTTAAGGAAGTCCAATCCAAATGCGGTTTGGATTTCTGTCGAGTATCAACTCAGTGAAGTTGCTTATTCTTGGGAATAAGCTGATATTGTTAACAAGGAATGACAGTAAAGAATATATTTATTGAGAGAACAATGACAAAACACCCATACTATTGAACAGGGATCGACAAGATGTTCGCGAACTTACACCACTTATTGCCCGAACCGCCCGTTTCTGAGCCAAAAATATCCTTTTAGAATGGGAAGAGTTGCCCAAAATCTAATACCCTACGACATAAGTGAATGAAAATAAGCAAAGAAGACTAGTTTTCGTGTCGAGCGATCACTTACTTCAGATACCGTTCGAATAGTAAAAATGGCAGCATTAAGTCTCTGAACAAGATCCTAAATGTGGGCTTTCCACGACAGTTTGCTGTCTATCTGAACACCTAGAAATTTGAACTGTTCAGTGTCAGTAATCACATGCCCATTCTGTGAAATTAAAATTTCAGGTTTTGTTGAATTGTGTGTCAGAAACTATAAAAACTGAGTCTTACTGTGATTTAGCGTTAGTTTATTTTCTACAAGTCATGAACTTACGTAATGAACTGCACTATTTGAAACCGAGCCAATGTTGCACACAACATCCCTTACTACCAAGCTAGTAGTATCATCAGCAAACAGTAATATTTTAGTTACCTGTAATACTAGAGGGCATACAGTTTATGTAAATAAGGAACAGGAGTGGCCCCAACACTGATCCCTGGGGCACGCCCCATTTGACCGTACCCCATCCAGACCCCATATCAGAGCCATTCTCAAAACTGTGAATAATGACCTGTTGCTGTCTGTTGTTAAAGTAAGAGGTGAACCAATTGTGGGCTACTCCCCATATTCCACAGTGGTTCAACTCTAACACGTTTTCGTCATGAAGTTTTAATTTTTCACACATATTACTGATTATTTTGTTTAATAAACAGAGATACGAGCCGAGTGCTACCTTTACACTGGACTGCCCTCTGAAGTGTTATCAGCAGTAATAATCGAATTAAGAGTAGGTAGACAGTAATGCAAAAAGAAAACAAAACTTTGGAAGACGACGGAGGAAGACGTAACTCGTATAAAATATGAGATTACGAACTGAGAAAGAGAACTCGCGACAACTTGTACAAAGTGCAGTATAAAGTATGTTTGGAATAAAATTTACAAAAAAAATGATTACAATTTCAGAAATATTGGGTGATTTATTCAAGAGAAAACCTTCACAGATTGAGCAAGTCAGTAACACGTTTATCCACCTCTGGTCCTTATGCAAGCAATAATTATCCGTCTTTTCATTGATTGATAGAGTTGTTAGATGTTATCCTGAGCAATATCGTGCCACATTCTATCCAACTGGCGCTTTAGATCATCAAAATCCCGAGATGCTTGGAGGGCAATACTCGTAATGTTCCAAACGTTCTCAATTGGACAGACACCCATCGACCTTGCTGCTCAAGGTAGAGTTTGGCAAGCGGGAAAACAAGCAGTAGGAACTCTCGCCGTTTGCGGACGGGCATTATCATGCTGAAATTTAAGCCCATAATGATTCATCTTTAATGGCAAGGAAACGGGAAGTAGAATATCGTCGACGTACCGCTGTGCTGCAAGCGTAATTGAAGATTAATGACGATAAATGCTATTACTCAACATGTGTGATCGTGCTAGTGAAATCTCTGATAATAGTGGAAGGACGTGAATGATTTACGCGTCAGTGTTCCGTCATGTACTAAAATTCAAATGAAGTTTGATGAACTGTAGTAGCTCGTTTAGCCTCATTGCTGATGATTAGCTAGCCAGAGGGGACCAACGAATAACATTACGAAAGTTTGTGGGTTCAGTTTTCGTGAATTTAAGCCGAGCGATCTGAACTAACTTATGACGGCGATTATTGGTAATGTTACAGGTCTTCTACTGTGTTTTAAGTCATCTGTAACGAATACCGCTGTGATATTTTAGTACGCCTTATCGCTAGTCTTGGTGAGCGTGTTATGTTTCTCAGTGAATTTTGGAGCGTGGTATCAAATGGAGACAGTTGTTTGAACGCTTCTATATTTTTGAGAGGATTACCGGAATAAATTATCATCATACATAAAAGAAGAAATTGCAACCTGAGGTTAACGAATTGAGTGAAGATCGACTTCGTTTCTTTCACAAAATTGTAAACTTTTTTTTCCCAGTAACGGAATTCAATATTACACGTCCAAAACATTCCCGGTTCTACTTCATGTTAGCGAAAAGGGCCTACAATTGAATGGACGTAACAGAAGGAGAATTAATTGCAAGACGTTTAATGCGGGTTCGTTTTGTTCCCGGCTGAACTACGATTGTGCACCTGCATCAGGGCGACACACTGTCACAACATCAACTATATAAGAAATTAGAAGTCCGTATCAATTAAATATTTCGTCATAAGAAGCCTGTACTGGACACCTACATTTAATCGGAACACCGCAATTTCTAAGCGAGCGTTATTCGGAGCTCCATGTTCATGATCGTTTGTAATAAGCACCTCACACTATTTGGTCTTAAAAACTCCTCGGCAATACGCTGATTTCCGTTTTGAACAGCGCCAAATAAGAGCCCCGTCTACTTCGGTTCTCTTTATGTTTTACGAGTAACATTCGTAGTGGGCACGTCGCGTAATGCGTTTCGTCATTGATACCTGCATATCGAACCTATGGCCACGTAAAAACACAAAGTACACGAACTGACCACTATGAAAGTTAAGAGTGGTACTAGGGTTGATTGTTCGAGCGGGCACCCACGGCGGTCGATGGGTCTTCAAGAGAGGTAGACAATGTCTCATACGGAGAACTTCTGGTGGACGAGGATTTTCGAGTGGCTGTGAGCTCTGACTTAAGTCTGTCGTCTTACACGAGCGGCTTTCTGGTCTAAACCTACTATTCCGTACTTGCGTGTATATCAGCAGCTCACCAAGTCCCAAGCGTGTCTTTCACGTCAGTGATATACAGGGTATTCTCCGCGTGTGGAGTTCTAAATTTCTGAGTATGCTGCACAGTGCGCATGCGTAGAAACAAGGGACTGGCAGCGTCTGTTAACATCGGAAGTTTATCTATTTTTATTGAGCTCGCTCATGGTATAGGAAGCGATTTGTTGCTTTCGTACCTACTTATTTTTTATTGTGTTGTTTGCTTTGTTTTATTTATTTTTTTATTAGTTTTGAATGTACATTCATGGATCAGATCAATGGAAGTATTTGCATTTTGCTTGCCACATTGAGAAGGTTCCACGAGGGCTGGTATATTTGTTACTAGTATTCTGCTACAAGAGAGACGAAATACCTGAAAGCAAAAGGGTATTTATTTTTACAGAGAAAAAGCCTACACTATGCATAAATGAGAGGGTAAATGAATTAACATTTTTAATTAAAATATTTAATCCGGTGAAATGTCAGAATTATTTGACGTGAAAAGTAATTTTCGATTATTTTTTGTCACTTTGCAAGAAAACAAGATACATACGATAAAGTAAAAAGGCGCTGTTTACAGCTGATGGTGACGATGATGATGATGATGATGATGATGATGATGATGATGACGATGACGATATCTGGTATTTGGGGAGCTCAACTGCGCGGTTGTCAACACGCGTTACATTCCCAATCTTTTCACTGTCAAGTCTCGTCGCTTTCCCGAATGATGATGAAATGATGAGGAAAACACGAACATAGTCCGCGGGTGAAGACAATCCCCGACATGGCCGGGAATCGAACCCGGGACCCCGTGGACCAGAGGCAGCAGCACTGTTGTTTACAGCGTTTTAGGTATTGTTTGACGTGTATGCAAGTACTTTTTTCTGAGTAAATAAATGTGTAAGTTTTGAAATTTTAGGATGACACTTTTCCTATTCTTTCAGTTCTCGGAAGTGTAGAGAATTTACCACACAACTTCTGACAAGAACAACCACTATGAGTTCTGGTTTGGACTCTAATGAACTATTATCGTCGCTTGTTCCTAAAACTTATACCGGTGTTGTCATTGTTCTCGTAATAGGGATAGCCTCTCATAACCCCACTTTCACTCTTCAGATGCCAAACGGCTCAGCAGACAACCCTCACAAGTACGCAGTTTCGGCGCTGACGTGTAAACGAAAATGACCGTTCGGGGCAGATGAGATTCAATACAGGTAATGGAGCCCTTTTTCACGATCGACTTTCTGGTCTCAACTGAATGCACGAAACACATGCGTGTACTGCAGTGCCCCTGGTGTTTTATTACGGTACTGAGTCTTGTCCGTTTTGAGTGGTCATTTTCGTATACAAAAAATGGCTCAAATGGCTCTGAGCACTATGGGACTCAACTGCTGTGGTCATAAGTCCCCTAGAACTTAGAACTACTTAAACCTAACTAACCTAAGGACAGCACACAACACCCAGCCATCACGAGGCAGAGAAAATCCCCGACCCCGCCGGGAATCGAACCCGGGAACCCGGGCGTGGGAACCGAGAACGCTACCGCACGACCACGAGATGCGGGCATTTTCGTATACAGGTCGGCGTGGAAATTGCCGGTGTTGTGATATAGAGGCTATGAGGGACTATCCTTTCTACGGAAAAATCGAAATATAGTAACGAGATGTAAGAACAAGTAATGCCGGTAGAGTTTATTAATGACAGGAGCAGAATTCTTAGTGATGTAGTTATTCTCAAATGTCGTGTGATTAATTGTTCACACTCCTGATGGCTAAAAGAATATGAAAATTGTCATAAAAACATTTCAGAATAGATACATTTATTTGTTAGAGGAAGAATATACTTGAAAATACGTCAGATAATATGTACAATGCGGTATATAGTGCTTTTGCTTTATCCCTTGCGTATTGTTTTCTTGAAGTGCCAAATAACAACGAAAATTATTTTCCTCAATTTTGACTTTCTCACTATTGAAACAATTTTCATTAAACACAATTATCTACCTACGTTCTTATTACGCGTAGTGTAGGCGTTTTCTCTGTAAAACGTAAAAACTTTTAGCTTTGAGGTATTTCGTCTCTCTTGTAGACTAGAAGAACAATAGTAGGAAAAAAATTACAGGACCTTTTGCAACTTTTCAATACGTCACAAAAACAAAACAAACAACATAATAAAATTTAAGAATACCGAAAGAACAAAAACCATTTCTGTAAAAGGAGTGAGCTAGACCAGAACAGGTTATAGCTTCCGATGTTAGCAGACGTAGCCTTAGACCTTGTCTCTGCACATGCTCAGTGTGCAGCATACACTTGGAAAATTTTGTACACCATTGACGTCATACATACACACGCGACGTGATTGGTTGCTGGTATACACACAGACACGAAAGGCGAACACACTTCGAGTTGTCAATCAGTTGAAGAATTTTGGAACACTTATTATGTACGAGTATGGTTCAAATGGCTATGAGCACTAAGGGACTTAACTTCTGAGGTCATCAGTCCCCTAGAACTTAGAACTAGTTAAATCTAACTAACCTAAGGACACCACAAACATCTATGCCCGAGGCAGGATTCGAACCCGCGACCGTAGCGGTCGCGCGGCTCCAGACTGCAGCGCCTAGAACCGCTCGGCCACACAGGCCGGCTGTTCGAGTATAATGACTTTTCTGGAGACTAGAAATCTACTCTGTAGGAATCAGCATGGGTTTCGAAAAAGACGATCGTATGAAACCCAGCTCGCGCTATTCGTCCACGAGACTCAGAGAGCCATAAACACGGGTTCCCAAGTAGATAACGTGTTTCTTCCGCAAGGCGTTTGATACAGTTCGCCACAGCCATTTAATGAACAAAGTAAGAGCATATGGACTACCAGACCAATTGTGTGATTGGATTGAAGAGTTCCTAAGTAACAGAACGCAGCATGTCACACTTAATGGAGAGAAGTCTTCCGAAGTAAGAGTGATTTCAGGTGTGCTGCAGGGGAGTGTCGTAGGACCGTTGCTATTCACAATATACGTAAATGAACTTGTGGAAAACTTCGGAAGTTCACTGAGGCTTTTTACGTTTGATGCTGAAGTATATCGAGAGGTTGTAACAATGGAAAATTGTAGTGACATACAGGAGGATCTACAACGAATTGACGCATGGTGCAGGGAATGGCAATTGAATCTCAATGTAGACAAGTGTAATGTGCTGCGAATATATAGGAAGAAAGATCCCTTATCATTTAGCTACAATACAGCAGGTCAGCAACTGGAAGCAGTTAATTCCATAAATTATCTGGGAGTAGGCATTAGGAGTGATTTAAAATGGAATGACCATATAAAATTAATCGTCGGTAAAGCAGATGCCAGATTGAGATTCATTGGAAGAATCCTAGGGAAATGCAGTCCGAAAACAAAGGAAGTAGGTTACAGTACACTTGTTAGCCCACTGCTTGAATACTGCTCAGCAGTGTGGGATCCGTACCGGATAGGGTTGATAGAAGAGATAGAGAAGATCCAACGGAGAGCAGCGCGCTTCGTTACAGGATCATTTAGTAATCACTAAAGCGTTACGGAAGAGATAGATAAACTCCAGTGGAAGACTCTGCAAGAGAGACGCTCAGTAGCTCGGTACGGTCTTTTGTTGAGGTTTCGAGAACATACCTTCACCGAGGAGTCAAGCAGTATATTGCTCCCTCCTCCGTATATCTCGCGAAGAGACCATGAGGATAAAATCAGAGAGATTAGAGCCCACACAGAGGCATACCGACAATCTTTCTTTCCAGGAAGAATACGAGACTGGAATAGAAGGGAGAACTGATAGTCAAGGTACCCTCCGCCACACACCGTCAGGTGGCCTGCGTAGTATGGATGTACATGTAGATGTAGTCACTTTTTATCAAAATGTCGCTCGTGTAAAACGGGCATAAAACGCCAGCAGCTCACGTGTCTCGAGTAGTCAAATGAGACAAAAATAGTGGATCGTATAAAAAGAGGTTCAGTGAGCAGGTGGTTCTCTGGAACACAGGGCGCTAATGCCACAGGGCGCAGTTATCAGATACCCGTGCAGCAGTGTCTAACGAAAATGTCGTGATTATTGTTTTCCATTCTGACAGCACCTTCAACGACCGCGAGTGCCTTGCTTCCGCAGCGCTCAGGACGGCCACTGACGTCCAAATGCGGGTGACTGTGTACGCACGCAGCGGGCACCCCGGTGGCGCAGCAGTGCCGGCCATTTGTAAGCGCTCCGGATGGCCCCTGGCCGCCGGCCACGGAGGGTCGACCGGGCAGAGAGCGGAGGGGTCCCCAGGCGGCCATGGGGACGCGTTATGTGCGCCGATAACCGCGGCCTTTCAGCCTCCGCACTGCGACACTCGATAAAACGCTCTATGGCCGGAATAAATTCCCAGCAGTGGCACTGGCCGCCTTCCGACACACGGCTCTCCCGGGGAGGATACGTCCACCGCCGAGGCAACGGTCGCCAGTGTCATCGGTAGCTATATCCGAGTGGTTTACGATAACCGTGAGCTTTAAGACAGCTCCACAGCACAGTGTAAGTAGGCTGTTTATTTCTTTATGTTGGTAACGCCACGTAGCGCTCTGTATGAGAATCGCTGACTGTGCTGTGTGCAGTCTGTGGCTGGTTGGCATTGTTGGAATATTTGCTATTGTAGTGGTGGGTAGTTGGATATGAACAGCGTGTAGCGTTGCGCAGTTGGAGGTGAGCCGCCAGCAGTGGTGGATGTGGGGAGAGAGATGGCAGAATTTTGAGTGCGGACGATCTGGACGTGTGTTCGTCAGAAAAAGGAAATTTGTAAGACTCGATGTCATGAACTGATATATATGTTACGACTTTTGAACACTATTAAGGTAAGTATATTGTTTGTTCTCTACCAAAATCTTTCATTTGCTAACTATGCCTATCAGTAGTTAGTACCTTCAGTAGTTAGAATCTTTTATTTAGATGGCAGTATTGGCGCTCGCTGCATTGCAGTAGTTCGAGTAACGAAGATTTTTGTGAAGTAAGTTATTCATGGAAGGTATAGGTTATTGTTAGTCACAGCCATTCTTTTGTAGGGATTATTGAAAGTCAGACTGCGTTGCGCTAAAAATATTGTGTGTTAGTTTAGTGATGATCAGAATAAGTAAAGAGAGAAATGTCAGAATACGTTCAGTTTTGCTCAGCTCTTTGAAAATCGAATAACGTAGAGGTTTACCAGCACAGTAATTCATAAATTTTTCTAAGGGGATGTTTCATAACAGGAAAAGGCTACTGACTGTTCCCCGGAATCATTTCGTCCTTCTGCAGAACAAAATCCGTAAATTTTAACATTTTTTTTTAATTTTTAAAAGAAAAAAATTCTGTTCCCTTATAGGTGTTTTATTTTCTTCGGCAATCCAACGCTAGCTACAAGGAAATGTCCAGCCCATTGAGTCCTCTTTCAGTCCATTTACAGGTACCGGACACTACCAAATAGCAGGGGTGTCACGATGTCAAACTCTTCGAAGTTAGAAAGGCAGCAGCAATGTGTAACACCCCAAGAAACCCGTAAACCCAAATAAGAATGCCATGCTAATTTAAAGTAGCGAACAGTGTTATCCTGACAGGTATGACAACTTTGACAGTAATATAACACCTTAAAGTTTTGATGAACACCAATTTCAATGATTACTGAGTATCTCATCTATATCTACATCTACATCCATACTCCGCAAGCCACCCGACGGTGTGTGGCGGAGGGTACCTTGAGTACCTCTATCGGTTCTCCCTTCTATTCCAGTCTCGTTATGTTCGTGGAAAGAAAGATTGTCGGTATGCCTCTGTGTGGGCTCTAATCTCTCTGATTTTTTCCTCATGGTCTCTTCGCGAGATGTACGTAGGAGTGAGCAATATACTGCTTGATTCATCGGTGAATGTATGTTCTCGAAATTTCTACAAAAGCCCATACCGAGCTACTGAGCGTCTCTCCTGCAGAGTCTTTCACTGGAGTTTATCTATCATCTCCGTAACGCTTTCGCTATTACTAAATGATCCTGTAACGAAGAGCGCTGCTATCCATTGGATCTTCTCTATCTGTTCTATCATCCCTATCTGGTACGGATCCCACACTGGTGAGCCATATTCAAGCAGTTTTCGGACTGCATTTCCTTAGGATTCTTCCAATGAATCTCAGTCTGGTATCTGCTTTACCGACGATCAACTTTATATGATATTTCCATTTTAAATCACTCCTAATGCCTACTCCCAGATAATTTATGGAATTAACTGCTTCCAGTTGCTGACCTGCTATATTGTAGCTAAATGATAAAGGATCTTTCTTTCTTTGTATTCGCAGCACATTACATTTGTCTACACTGAGATTGAATTGCCATTCCCTGCACCATGCGTCAATTCGTTGCATATCCTCCTGCATTTCAGTACAATTTTCCGTTGTTACAACCTTTCGATATACCACAGCATCATCCGCAAAAAGCCTCAGTGAACTTCCGATGTTATCCATAACGTCATTTATGTATATTGTGATTAGCAACGGTCCTACGACACTCCCCTGCGGCACACCTGAAATCACTCTTACTTCGGAAGACTTCTCTCTATTGAGAATGACATGCTGCGTTCTGTTATCTAGGAACTCTTCAATTCAATCACATAATTGGTCTGATAGTCCATATGTTCTTACTTTGTTCATTAAACGTCTGTGAGGAACTGTATCGAACGCCTTGCGGAAGTCAAGAAACACGGCATCTACCTGGGAACCCGTGTCTATGGCCCTCTGAGTCTCGTGGACGAATAGCGCGAGCTGGGTTTCACACGATCGTCTTTTTCGAAACCCATGCTGATTCCTACAGAGTAGATTTCTAGTCCCCAGAAAAGTCATTATACTGGAACATAATACGTGTTCCAAAATTCTACAACTGATCGACGTTAGAGATATAGGTCTATAGTTCTGCACATCTGTTCGACGTCCCTTCTTGAAAACGGAAATGACCTGTGCGCTTTTCCTTGATATAAAGGTAGAAAGAAAGAAAGAAAGGTTATTTTTAATTAGCTATCAAATATCTCAGTAATAACTGTAAATCAGTATGACGACAGTGAAGTCCAAAGTAATATGTCGGTCAGAGATAACATTTATTGTGAAAGACAGTTGTAAACGCGGCGAAAAGGAAATTCAGTGCGTCTACAGTGCTCGACCATGGAAATGTTAGTCGCTTGCTAGCTTGCTCGCTATCAAGTCGAGAGAGAGCACCGTTTCTTATAGTACTACAAACGGAACGCTACTAGATTGTTTCTATTAAAAAAATGGAATATTGTGTGATAAGGATGCGCGGACTTTGTTCTCAGTTATTCTGACTTGAGAACTTAAACTGAAGTGATATTCTGATAGTGTACGACGAGTTAATGAGCTTAAATTATTGGAGATATTATTGTTGGACTCAGCTTTCATCAAAGTGGACAGTTACTACGAAGAATGGCCATAGTATCGAAGACTGCAATACCTGATTAGCCTGGAGTAGGAAATATTAATACGAACACACGAAGATAATACAAATACGCCGATTGTAAAAGTTGTCGTAATAGTCACGATCACCGAATTGAAAAGAAACGTAATTGATCTGATCCATCGGTGTGCGTGTGGTGTGATGATTATAAACCAATTGCTAAGAAGGAACAATAAAATTGTTCGTCAGTAATGGAAATCTCACGTGTTGGCTCCATCATTAATTGAACTGTGTGATAGTTGATAATCAAAATTAATTAACTGTGAAAATTCTAATTGAAAGAGTGACTTGATGAACATTGAGCATTGAGAGGAGTGTTTTGCCGAAATAAGGTCACGACGCACTAAAGCAAGATAGCATTAGACAGGGTGTTACAAAAAGGTACGGCCAAACTTTCAGGAAACATTCCTCACACACAAAGAAAGAAAATATGTTATGTGGACATGTGTCCGGAAACGCTTACTTTCCATGTTAGAGCTCATTTTATTACTTCTTTTAAAATCACATTAATCATGGCGTGGAAACACACAGCAACAGAACGTACCAGCGTGACTTCAAACACTTTGTTACAGGAAATGTTCAAAATGTCCTCCGTTAGCGAGAATACATGCATCCAAATGGTTCAAATGGCTCTGAGCACTATGGGACTTAACATCTATGGTCATCAGTCCCCTAGAACTTACAACTACTTAAACCAAACTAACCTAAGGACATCACACAACACCTAGCCATTACGAGGCAGAGAAAATCCCTGACCCCGCCGGGAATCGAACCCGGGAACCCGGGCGTGGGAAGCGAGAACGCTACCGCACGACCACGAGATGCGGGCACATGCATCCACCCTCCGTCGCATGGAATCCCTGATGCGCTGATGCAGCCCTGGAGAATGGCGTATTGTATCACAGCCGTCCACAATACGAGCGCGAAGAGTCTCTGGATTTGGTACCTGGGTTGCGTAGACAAGAGCTTTCAAATGCCCCCATAAATGAAAGTCAAGAGGATTGAGGTCAGGAGAGCGTGGAGGCCATGGAATTGGTCCGCCTCTACCAATCCATCGGTCACCGAATCTGTTGTTGGGAAGCGTACGAACACTTCAATTGAAATGTGCAGGAGCTGCATCGTGCATGAACCACGTGTTTTGTCGTACTTGTAAAGGCACATGTTCTAGCAGCACATGTAGAGTATCCCGTATGAAATCATGATAACGTGCTCCATTGAGCATAGGTGGAAGTACATACTGACAAAACTAAAATGAGCTCTAACATGGAAATTAAGCGTTTCCGGACACATGTCCAGATAACATCTTTTCTTTATTTGTGTGTGAGGGATGTTTCCTTAAAGTTTGGCCGTACCTTTTTGTAACACCCTGTAGATTATCTCTGGATTTGCGTCGTGCCGTAGTGAACAATTCTGCCTAGAAACGTAACAACAACTACTGATACTGAACCGGAAATTAATTTTTCCTCGCTTCACTGGTGTGAAACGACGCCAGTGATGAATGATTCACTCAATACTGCAATAACAAACCAACCGGGCATAGCAAATCATCATAAAACCATAACAAACAATTAAAATCAGCATCTCGCATCGCTGAGAAGACTGTGCAGACTCGCAAACGGACTTTTTCGTACATTACGCGAGGAACAATTTTCTTTAGAGATTTTCAGTTGCTGTTCCACGTTATCCGATGGGCACAACCACCACTGCACGTCGCGTCTCCATTCCACCGACCGAGCTGTAGCAGCAACAGCTCAACATTAACAGCGACAACAAAGAGGGGAGAGGGGACGTCACAAATGGCAATTGGAGGAATTCTCTGGAGGTGTAATCCAGCCAAGAAGAGGTAACTTACAATACCCTCATTCGATTGGTACATCAGTATCATTTGTGGGTCTGGGGCCCTAACCAGATAGGACTGATAGAGAAAATAGTGAAGATGTATCGAAGTGTGGTGCAGTTATGTCATATGTTCCTTCAGTAAGCTCGAAAAACATCACGGAGATGTTCAAGAGACTCAAGTGGCCGAAGCTACAAGAGGGGCATCACGATGTGCTATACTGTTCAGAGAGTGCACGTTCCTGAGAGAATCAACAAATACAGGAGGTGGACAAAGGTATGGAACACAACACATAACCATGCCTCATAGAGTTTATTAAAACCACTGGCATTCACAACAGCTTCCAGTCGTCGCAGAATGGATACATACGGGTCATGTATGGTTTTCAAAGGAATCTTATACCATTATTCCTGCAAAATAGTGGCAAGTAGAGGTAACGATTATGGAGTTTTTAATCTCTCCCTTCCTTCGTAATTCCAGCTATTCTCCAGAAGAAGCAAAGTCTTTAATAAAAATTTGAAAGGAGCGTAAATTACAATGAACTTACTTTACTTAGCTTTTCGTGTACAGTTGGCTCCAGTTCTTCTAGAGTAGGGGTCTCATTCTCGAAGCTGAAATTCTGACATATTAGGCCCCTATGGTTGAATTGCTCTAAATAAAATTGAAGATTGTTGTTGCAGAATTTTTGTTGTTACGTTAATATACTTTGTCACATTTTAGTGTATCATACAATCTTTTGCATTTTCACATTAACAAAGCCGAAATTACATTGTTCGTCCAAAATACAAAAATACGTCCGATCACATCAGAGGCATGGTTACTACTCCCTCACTCTGCGGTAATAACCATATTCCAAAAGCTTTACAATTTTTCTTGACAAATGAATTTCTATTAAGTATGATTATTATTTGAATTCCTGCCTGAGTGGCCGAGCGGTTGTAGGCGCTACAATCTGGAACCGCGCGACCGCTACGGTCGCAGGTTCGAATCCTGCCTCGGGCATGGATGTGTGTGATGTCCTTAGGTTAGTTAGGTTTAAGTAGTTCTAAGTTCTAGGGGACTGATGACCTCCGGAGTTAAGTCCCATAGTGCTTAAAGCCATTTGAACAATTTTTTTCATAAACGAATCCAGAAATAAACATAGTAAACAGTTCTAGATTGCGCAATTAATAATAGAAATTTTAAGTGTGCCAAGTAATTCGTAATTTCAAATTTTCTAAAAAAAATTAATTTTAACTGTGCATTTAGAGCTAGTAGGCTACTTACCGATTGTAACATCAAAAATAAAGTTATTCCTTTTCATAAATTTTAGCTTGAAATATAATATATTGTGTACACAATCATACGAAAGTTTTCAGAAAAGCAGCTGAGATAATACTGACCTGACCAAAATTCGATAAATAATTCTGGCATCGACAACTATTGCGAGGAAAAGTAACGCTAGAGGCGAATGTCCCGTTGCAAGGTGTATAGCGATCATGTGTCCTTCTCTCCAACGTGAACCACAAAGGCTCAGTAATGTTGAGATCTGATGACAGTAATAGCTACTACTGTCATCAGATCTCTGGCTATAGCCAGGGGAGATGCGACAAATGAACATCATGCTCACAAAACTAGTTCTGGACGATGCGACCTCTGTGAACAGCGACCCTCTCGCTTGGAACAGAGTGTCGCCATTGGGGAACAAACACTGTACCGAGGGATGGACCCGATCAGCCAAAATGGCCACATAATCTTTAGCAGTAACGTGAACTTGCAGTGTAACCATAGGGCCCATGGACTATCACGTAATGGCTGCCCAAATCATCAGCTAACCTCCGCCATGCTTCACTTTTTGGACGGAAATTCAGGCTGAAGTTGGAAACTGTGTGAAGAAAGACTCATCCGACCTGATGACTTGGGTCCACTTCTCCATCGTCCAGGTTTCATGGCTACGGTACCACCTTTCCCAGTTACGGGCATTTGCATCACTGATGAGTGTATTTGGAATTCCAGTTCGACCTGCAGTTCTCTGCTTTTAGAGACCCGTTTGTGTTGTTTTGGTGCTAACAGCGTTCGCGAGTGCGACATTCGGTTCTGCAATAACTGTTGCGCTGCCGTTCTCTTATTTTTTGTCTCAGTCCTCCTCAATGAGCGTCCGTCACGATAACTCGACACATACTTTCCTCTTCTGTGTGCCTTAGCGTATTACTTTTCTCCGCTTTCCCTGTATGTAGTATAAATCTTCGATAGGTTGCCTCTTGAAACACCAAACACTTCGGGTAACTTCGTTACGGAAGCACGTTCCATTCGACCACCAACAATGTGCTCACGTTCGAAGTCACTCAGCTCCGACGTAAGCTTCAAATGACTCTAATCACTATGGGACTTAACATTTGAGGTCATCAGTCCCCTAGACTTAGAACTACTTAAACCTAACTAACCTCACGACAGCACAAACAACCATGACCGAGGCAATATTCGAACCTGCGACCGTAGCAGTAGCGCGGTTCCGGACTGAGGCGCCTAGAACCGCTCGGTCACAGTGGCCGGCCCGACGTAAGGGTTCACAACTGCACAGAAAACTGTTCTGACTACGGCTGAGAATTGCAACGTGCCGGCCGCTGTGGTCGAGTGGTTCTAGGCGCTTCAGTCCGGAACCGCGCTGCTACTACGGACACAGGTTCGAATCCTGCCTCGGGCATGGATGTGTGTGATGTCCTTAGGTTAGTTAGGTTTAAGTAGTTATAAGTTCAAGGGGACTGATGACCTCAGATGTTAAGTCCCATAGAGCTCAGACCCACTTGAACCATTTGATCCGCGCACTTCGTTCTTGGTCGTCCACTCTTGGCTCTTGTACATATTGTATATTATGCGTCATTCCCTATAGGCTGCCCCTATTTTTCTCAGAATTTCGAACATCTTGTACCATTTTACATTGTCGAACGCCTTTTCCAGGTCGACAAAGCCTATGAACTTATCTTGATTTTTCTTTAGTCTTGCTTCTATTACCAAC